>NC_058130.1:740145510-740145865 GCF_016433145.1 Gracilinanus agilis | reverse complement strand
GTCTGTCTCCCTTTCTCTCTTCTCTCTTGTCTCTCCCTCCCTCTCTCTCATTCTGTTTCAGTCTCTTTCTCACTCATTCTCTCTCTTTGTCTCTCTCTCACTTTCTCTCCCATTCTCTCTCCTCTTGTCTCACTCATTCTCTCTCTCCCTCCCTCTTTCTCATTCTCCGTCTCTGTCTCCCTTTCTCTCTCTTCTCTCTCCTCTCTTGTCTCTCCCCCCTCTCTCATTCTCTGTCTGTCTCCCTTTCTCTCTTCTCTCTTGTCTCTCCCTCCCTCGCTCTCATTCTGTTTCAGTCTCTTTCTCACTCATTCTCTCTCTTTGTCTCTCTCTCTCACTTTCTCTCCCATTCTCTCTC
>NC_058130.1:740126251-740140623 GCF_016433145.1 Gracilinanus agilis | reverse complement strand
CCCCCCCCCCCCCCCCCCCCGCGGGCCTGGGGCTCGGCGGAACTGTGCGTGCTTCTGGGGGCTCCGGGCTCTTCTCGGCGCTCCCGCGGGTTGGAGCCTAAAGCGGAGGAGGGAGGAGGGAGGAGGAGGAGGGGGGGGAGCAGCGCGGAGAGCAGATGGTGCCGGAATCCCCCGCGGAGAGCCAGCTTGTATTTCAAACCGGGCTCCACTTCTCCTGCCGCCGCCGCCGCTCTCCGCGGGCTCCGACACATCACAGGGAGCGCTCGGAGCTCCGCACCGCCGCCGGATTCTCTTCTGGCCTCCGAAGCAACATCTGGCCCCCAGCAGGGCCCGGGCTGGCGTGTGCCCGCACATCTGGCGGCCTGAATGCTGGGCCTCGGCCAGGCCGAGCCCTGCAGGCCGTGCGCGGGGCCTGGGCCGGGGCTCCCGGAGAAGCACCTTCTCACCGGGTCCAACCCTGGCTTTGGAGTTTCCAGAAGAGCCCACTGACCCGGAAGGGGCCTTCCCGGTACTCTCGTGCAGCGCCTTCGTTTTACATTCGGGGAAACTGAGGCCCGGACAGGTGCCATCCCCCCCCCTCCCCAGGCGACAACCTTAAGTTAGACAGGGAACCCCGGAGGGCCTCCTACAGCCATTGAGTGTATCCCCAGGCCTAACCCAGGGCCTAAGCACATAGAAGGAGCCTAGCCAAGGCCTCTACATTCCTTCCTCCATGGAGCCAACCAAAGTCGAGCTTTTTTTCTTTCTTAAACCTTCATCTCCTGTCTTAGAATCACTGCTGTGTATTGGCTCCAAGGCAGAAGAGTGGTAAGGGGTAGGCAAAGGGGGTCAAGTGACTTGGCCAGGGTCACACAGCTGGGAAGTGGCTGAGGTCAGATTTGAACTCAGAATCTCCCATCTCTAGGTTGAGCCACTAGCTGCTGCCTGAGAAGGAAATTTCCCAAAAGTCATGTGGAAGTAGGACTTGAACCCGAACCATCTCTCCCCCCTGGATTAGCTAGATGTGATAGGCACAGGGGGGTCTCACTCACAAGGCAGGGCCAGCGTTTCCCAACACCCTGTCCCTGCCCCACACCGGGAGGCCCGCATCTGGGAGGAATGAATTCCAAAGGGGTTCTCAGCACCCATCCAAAAGAGTAACCAGCTCAGTGCCCCCAGATAGGAGGATGAGCTTGAACCCCCAAACCCTAGACTCACAGCTCGCCCCCACTGCCAGGACGCAGGCCAGTCCTCCATCCCTGTCCCCTGCTCCGCCTGCGGATTCCCTGCCGTGTGAACAAGGGCTGCCTTGTCACCCTCAATGTGTGCAGGGGAGGTGAGCTCCCCGAGGGGAGTCTTGGCTCAGAGGCACCCTGGGGTGGCCCCAACGCCTGCCGCAGACGCGTCCAAGAACTGTCTCTTATTTATTTACTGATGTATTTATTTATTCACATCATTCTTTTAGTTACCGATCTAGGCCCAACAGTAGTCTGGCTGGGATGCCCCACGAGTCTTCCCTTCTGCCCCATTGTGGCCCCAGAGCCGCGAGTGGGCGCCTCTCACACCGGGAGCACCTATAGCCCTGGGAGCTGAAAGGCGATGGCAGTGGGGAACAGCAGGGCGGGGATGTTGAGCATCTATAGACCTTCTGTCTTACACTCAGTACTCAGTCATCACTTCCAAGGCAGAAGGGTGGTAAAGACTAGATACTTGGGGTTAAGTGACTTGCTCAGGGTCACACAGCAAGGAAATGTCTGAGGCCAGATGTGAATCCAGGTCCTCCTGGCTCCTGCGAGCCGCTTGGCTGCCCCTAAGCCAAATCTTGGCACTTAGGCTAATTCACAAGACTTAGGGCAGACACAGTTGTAATGAGGTGAACTCCTTGAGAAAAGGGATTTTTCTGTCTGTGTTTCTCCCAACAATCAACATGATTTCTGTCTATCTGTTTCCTTTCTCTCTGTGTCTCTCTTTTTCTTTGTTTCTCTCTCCTTTCTCTCTTTCACTTTCTCTCACAATCTCTCTCCCCCTCCCTCCCTTCTGTCTCTCTGTCTATCTGTCTCTCTCTCTCCCCAATTCCCTCCCTCCTTTCTCTGTCTGTCTATGTCTCTCCTTTCTTTCTCTGTATCTCTCCTTTCTCCCTCTCTGTCTGTCTGTCTATCTGTCTCTCTCTCTCTCTCTCTCTCTCTCTCTCTCTCTCTCATATAATCTCCTCAGTGTGTTCTGGCTCCCTCCAATGGTGCATATTGCCATCACTCCATGCCTACCCACATGCCATTCATTCTTCTCATTTTCCCCCTTGAAATCCTCCCTAGGACATCTTTCCCAAAGAGACGCTTGGCCGTCCTGACTGTCTTGTGGGACATGACCTGCCCATCTTTTCTTCCAATCTGACCTCCGTCTCTCTGATGAATGACGCGTCACTGGCCGCATCTCTGTGCAAGTCTTCATTTTTAAAAAACCTGTTACACCTACTCACACCCACCATCCATTTAAAACCTTTGACTCCAAAACTCAAAAACTGTAGCATTCCTTAAGTCGAGGGCCCTAATGTATAGTTACAAAACTATTGTTGTGAAGGGGGGGACTTTGTGCTAGAGAAAAGCAGGGGATCAGGGCAGCTAAGTGGCTCCGTCAATAGGGTGCCATGTTTGGAGATGAGAGATCCTGGGTTCAAATCTGGTTTGGGCAAGTCACTTAAGCCTCGGTTTTCTAGCCCTTAACTATATTCTACCTTGGAACCAATACTTACTATCAATTCTAAACCAGAAGGGTTGAAGGGTTTGACAAGAAAAGCACGAGGTCTTTGCAATTTCCCAAAAGCAGCCTAGCCCCCTCCCTTTTTTTTCTCTAATTCTGGGCTAGTTTGGGGCTGTTTCTTCTTGTGTTTTTGTTTTTGTTTTTTTTTTTTGCCAATCCATAGTATCTTCACCATATATTCACCAATGAATCTGCTCCATGGCTTATTCATCCAACTGTATACCCTAATGTGGACAACAGGCAGAGAGCATTTATTAAACAATTAACAATACAAAGACTAAGTATACAAAAGTTGAAAAAAAAAGAGTTGATACTAAGAAGATAAAGGAAGGAAGGAAGGAAGGAAGGAAGGAAGGAAGGAAAGAAGGAAGGGAAATAAAGCTATTAAAGGATAATGTTGCTCAGTGGCTAGAGAGCCAGACCTGGAGACAAGAGGTCCTGGATTCAAATCTCAGCTACTTCCTAGCTGTATGATCCAGGGCAAGTCATTTAACCCTGTTTGCCTAGCTCTTGCCCTTCTGTCTTAAAATTGTAACTAAAGAGAGGAAGTAAAGGCTTAAAATAGCAAACATAATAGCTAGCATTTTTTATAGTCCTGTAAAACACTTCCCTGTTGGTCATTTTTGTAAGAGCAAAGTCATGTATAACCAAAACCCCAAAATAAAACTAAAGATAGAAAGATAGACTGATGTGAAAGATGGCCCCAGCAGTTCTTTCTCTGGAAGTGAAGAGCATTCCTCCTCATCAGTATTGACCCAGATCAATCCTTGCTAAGAGAGTAATCACTGGCATTTACATAGCTCCTACTCTGGACCATCTGATCATCATTGTAACTCTTGAAAATAGGTGCTCTTTTTATCCCCATTTTGTAGTTGAGTAAACTGAGGGAAATAAAAGGTTTAATGACTTGCCCAGTCACACAGCTAATCCCTGGTCAGATTTGAACACAGGTCTTCCTGACTAAAGGTTCAGCCCTCAATCCACTGTGCTACTAGATGTCTAGAAAAGTGAAGTGTGTGTCAATTAGATACAAAGTTTGCATGGTTCTTTGAGGTTTTCTTCGATTCTGTGCCTTCTCTTGTCCTAGCATCTGGAACAGGAAGGGTCTTCAGAGGCCATTTAATTAAGTACAAGCCTCCTCATCCTACAGGTGAGGCCACATGACTGGTCCCTGATCACACAACTAATCAGGAGCTAAGGCAGGATTTGAAATAAAGGTCGTCCTCTGGCTCCAAGTTCAGTGTTCTTTTCCACCGAGCCTTGCCAGTGCCAGTAGAAAATATCAGCGAGAGGCCAGCCTACTGGTGAAAAACTTTTGCCATTCTTTGCTAGATTGTTACTCAGGAACCCGAGACGGCCTGTCACTGTGGTGCAGATCGGAGCCTTGACTTCAGTCATATTGTCATGGCCTCAGAACCCAGGTTTTCCTCCAGTGAGACATCAGAGTGAGATTTAGGAACCTAGCAGGTAGTTCATAATATTAATGGCTAACTTTTATGCCAGGCACTGCTCGGTGCTTTATATATTTATAAATTTATATATTCGTATCTTTATTTGTATTCCATGTGTTTATATTTATATATTATAGAGGATATAAATATATAGCATTTGACACATACATACGACCCAGGGAAATAGGTGCTATTATTTAAACCATTTTATAAATAAGGATCTGGCAGCTCAAAGTGACTTGCCTAAGGTCACATAGCTAATAAGCCTCTTCCTGACTCCAGGCTCGGAAGTCTATTGATTGGGCCACCTGACTGCCTTATCCATAGTTGTTGAATTTATTTAATGGAATTGATGCAGAGTGGCAGGTAATCTAGTCCTTCCTCCATCTTTCCCTCAAGAGCTCAATTTGCAGGAAGGGATGGAACTTGAGGACTTAGTTGGACTTGTAGTTTCACTAGGGATGTTGGCACTCCCTCCACTGGCATCGTGGGACCTCTCCATTCCTTCTCTTTGTGTCTGTAGTTATTCTCTCTGCCTTTCCTCAATGAAGGGCCACCTAAGCCTTGAGTTTCTTTGAACATTTAATGAATAACTATTGGGCCATTCACACTGGCCACCTTGTCCTTAGGGCATCAGCCTGTGCAGCAGCTAGCTTGGCGACCTTTGCCATCCTGCACTTGAATGAGACCCTCTAGGCCAAGCATTGCCTAGACAAGAGCACTATCCCTCACGAATGTTCACTCGGCCGTTGCTCTGGTTGGCAGCTAGAATTGGGAGAACTTTGATTCATTCTGGCTGGCCTCAGACACTTCCTAGCTGGGTGACCCTGGGCAAATCACTTAACCCCACTGCCTCACCTTTACTGCTCTTCTGCCTTGGAAACAATACATAGTATTGATTCTAAGATGGAAGGTGAGAATTTTTTTTTTGTCTTCTACAATCTTTTTTTTTTTTTTTTCAGGATGAATTAACATATGACCATAGGTCTTCCCAATGCTGTATTAGCAAAATTTATTTTTTAACCAAAGTGTAAGATTTTATATTTAATTTGATATCATTAGATTCATCCCAATTGAACTAGCCTGTGGAGTTCAGAGAAGGCTTCTTGGAGAAGGTTTCACCTAAGCTGGTCCTTTGAAGGGAGAAAAGAATTTCGACAAAGAAATTCCAGACATAGTGTTCTTGTGAACAAAGACACAGACACAAGGCAAAGAAGGATGAAAACTGTGCTTCGTAGGAGTCGTTTTGATTTGGAGTAGGGGAAGACTAGTGGCAGGTGGACCCATGGCTGTTGTATTGAGCCTGGTGGGACGTGATGAGGGCCTGCACAGGGGCGGTACGGTACCAATGTCGAGGAGAGAAGAAGGCATATAGTAGTGACACTGGTACAGTAAGATCAATAGACCTCGGTAACAGATTGGACAAGGCAAGGTAATGAAGGCATAAGAGAGTGAACATAGTCGTTGATGCCTAGACAGTGAGTCTGGGTTATTGGAAACATGGTGTTGTAGACAATAGTAGGTAGGTTGTTAATTTTATTAAGCACTTAGGATGTACTAGGCATTATGTTAGGCACTGGATACTCAGAGAAAATTAAGCAGAAAATTCTTAAGATGTTTATATTCTATTAGGGACCCATATACATAACAAATACTAGGTGAAAGAAAACCTGAGATAAATCTAGGAATATAGATTGGCTCTGTGGATAGGCCTAGAGTTGGAAGGGCCTGGGTTTGAATCTAGCCTCAGACACTTACCTATGTGACCCTGGGCAAGTCATTTAATCCCTACTGCCTCACCCTTACCACTCTTCTGCCTTGGAACTAGTACTAGTATTGATCTTAAGACAAAAGTTAAGTTTTTGGGGGTTTTTGTTTGTTTGTCTTTAAAGAACATGGATTAGAACCAGATTTGAAAAAAAAGAGCAACTTAAATGCCTTGATGAATTTGTATTTTATCTTATATATATTGGAAAATAACCACGGTTCTGAGATGACTATCAAAGCAGCCTAAAACTTAGATTCAAAATGAAAAAGGGAACTACCTACCCCACATCATTCATTTTATGGATAAAGAAATGGAGACCCATAAATGTTGAGTGACTTACTTGCCCTTGGTCACAGAGGCAGAGCCTAGATTCCAACCCAGAACATCCTCCACTTTGAACAACCCACCAACACCCTTTCTGCTATGCCACGCCGTATCCATTGTGTGAGCGAGCTCCTTTGGAGCATTATGGGTCTGCTGTTGGGTTTTGGAAATGAGAAGTCCAATGATTCAGGCCCTTACAGTGGCCAAGGTTCTAAGGCCCAGGACTGGGTAGCTGTTGTAGACACATGGCTTTGATAAAGGAGCAGACATTGGCGAGGGCCCTGCCTGACCTGACTAGCTGGCTCTTGTGAGCAGGAGCTTTCTAGTCCTGGACCAGAGACAAAGAGCCTCACACCCTGAACCCTCCATGTCGTCATCCACAAATCCCCACTCAAAGTAAGCTTCTTTCTTTCCACCCTAAAACTTAGTAAAATGAATCAGAGGAGGAAAGAAAAAAGATTGTGGAAGAGGCCAAGCAAAGAAAATCGAATCGCCGTGTATGAAGTGATTTCAGAAGGGGCCTAGGGAATTCGTGGTCTCCAGACTGCCAAGTTAGAGCAAGTATAAAATCTACAAACAAGCTGGAGATCTGTCCCGGCTGATCTCATTATGAGGCCTGCTTGGGATAGATAAATCCTGTTAGAGTGTATGAGGGGTTGGATTTCCAGGGAAAAACTCCCAAGTAACATGTTTAGCTCATTTCGGCCTTGTTTTGATACATGGGCGTTTTCAGGTTTAAAGGGAGTATATTTTTAAAGGAAAATCATTTGCTTGGTCTTCAGCAGAACCAGAGGCAGTGAGGTGGCCAAGTGCCCTCTTGTTCTGGAAATAGATGCTGACCATTTCAGATCTTGAGTCACTGGTGGTGAAGAGTGAATGTTAGGGCCTCTCAGCTTAGTCAGCCCCAGTGGACCATCCCACCCTAGGCCACTTTTCTCTTCTCTCCCCTCTCCTATCATTTATTTAGTGCTTTAAGGTTTGTAAAGCACTTTACATTTGTCAGCTCATTCAATCTTCACACCAAACCTAGCTGATAAGTGTTATTTTATTATTCATTCTACAGATAGATGGTTCCAGAACCAGTTGGTGCTTTGAGGGAGAATTTGAATTCAGTTCTTACTGACTCCAAGTCTAAGACACTATACAATATACCGCCTAGTTGCCTCTTTTCTCTTTTAGCTAGGATTTTGGTGTCTTAGCCTTGGTCCCATGAATGCCCATTAGGCTCCCTGTTCCAACCTCTCTCTTCTTGTCTCTGCCTCAATCTTGCCGCCCAAAGCCTCTTAATCCCAGAGTCACTGTCCCAGCCTCTCTGCTCCATGTTTACTCTCCCAAACTCACTGTCTTTCCATCTGTTCTAGCCCATTGTTCTTGGTTGTTCTTGGCCAACTTTTCATATTCCACGTTCACCATCTTAACCTCTCTTCCCCCAAACTTTTTGCCCAAGATTCTATCTTCATTTAGAAGAGTCGTCTATCCCCGGCTCGCTCTCCTAGGTATAGAAGGAGTCAGACCCCTTGTATCTAGGCTGACCTTACATTGTGACTGGGGGCAGAGTCAAGTCAGGCTGTGATCAGGCAACATCTAGGACAGGGCATAGAGTGCCCAGGACTGGGCCTGGTAAGGACAAACGGTCAGCTTTTTTTTTTTTTTTTTTTTTTTTTTAAACCCTTAACTTCTGTGTATTGACTTGTAGGTGGAAGAGTGGTAAGGGTAGGCAATGGGGGTCAAGTGACTTGCCCAGGGTCACACCGCTGGGAAGTGTCTGAGGCCATATTTGAACCTAGGACCTCCCGTCTCTAGGCTTGGCTCTCAATCCACTGAGCTACCCAGCTGCCCCCTAAACGGTCAGCTTTTAATGTATGACCTCTCTGAATTATGGCTCCTCACCAGAGATGGAGCCAAGCTACCACCAAGTGTCCAGAACATGGCAGGGGTCTGTCAGGGAAGGAGTCCTTAGTAGTAGGGCAGGGTCACAAACAGCAGACCCCACCACTACAATAAGTTCACAAACATGGAGTTGAGAGGCCAAAGTATAAGACAACAGTGTGTTCTTTCTCCAAAGGGACATTCTTCGCTTTGGGTGCCTGAGAGAATGTCAAAGTATTGAGTTCAAAGATCCAATTTATGGGGTCTTCCCATCACAGACATTCCCCCTCCCCACCTCCCTTCCTTTGTTCTATCTGGGTTCTTGAAAATATTGGGGTGAAACACTTATGAGAAAGACACTCAGCCCTGATGTCCATCTCTTTTGCCCCTCCTTCCTAGCCCCAGGAGGCCCCACTGGGGGAGGCAGCCGGATGTCATTCTTTCATCTTAGGACTGTCTTTGTGGCCTTAGGCAGATCACTTAGTCTCCAGGCCCTCCATTTCTTGGGGGGGGGGGGAGAATTGGAGTTGAGGAGGCTGCTTCCTGCAGTAGAACCGACCAGCCTGGACTTGCTAGCTTGAGCCCCAGAGTCGGGGCATCTGGGTTCTATTCCCGGCTTTCTTCCCTACTCATTGTAGGCCCCGAGGAGAGTCATTTCCTCTTGCCAGGCCTCATCCTCACCCATCCGGAGGACACGGCGCTAATTGGGCAGCAGGGTCCCTGCCACGAGCTCAGGTGAGCGCTCCCATGCTTGGGCTCCTACAAGGACACCAAAGAAAGAAGCAATATTTCCTGAGCCCAGGAAGAGTTGGGCCGAAGCCGCTGCAGCTTTCAGAGCTCAGCCCGGGAAGGATGGCCCCAGAAAAGCCCCCACCGCCTGCCACAGCAGCTGCAGCTTCCCATCTCGTGGAAAATGAAGGCAGATGATTCAATTTGGCCCCGTGCTCCTGCGTGTGTGTTCGAGATAATGAACAAACCCATGGTCCTGGCTGAGGCTGCTACTGCTGCTGGAGCCCAGGGGCCTCCCTGGAGGAGGTGCTGTGCTTTGCTGGGTTAATGGGGGTGAGGGTTGCCCCTGAGCTCAGCACCTTTCAGAACAGCTTAAGAAAAGAATCTGTCTCCCCCGGCCCTTGGGCTGCACTCCCTGCCCACTCCGATGGGAGTTCTTGATAAATCGAAGTGTGTTTATTAGTAATGAGCCAGGGCCAGGCCTGCCAGGAGGGCTTCTGGGGCTCTGCGAATAACTCTGCTCTGCTCTGGGAGTGATTCTCTCTTTCACCCCGTCCTTCTCGGAATCCTTCTGCTTCTGGAGCTGGGACCTTAGCAGAGACCCAGAGAGCCACGAATGGGATGCAGCGTCGATGGGGGGACCAAAGGATCCAGCAGTTGGATGGACATTTGTCTGGTTTTATTGCACCCCACTCTGGGCTGCGCTCCATGGGGGGATGGACAGTAAAGAAAACCAGCACAAAAAGGGTCATCTTGTTCAATCCCTGCCTGAACAAGAATCCCCCACAGGATCAAAGCTTTTTAACTGGAAGGGACCAACGAGGCCAACCCCTTTCATTTTATACTTGAGGAAATGGAGGCTCCCAAATTAAGGGAAGTTAAGTGACTTAGCCAGGATCACCTAGGGATTCCCAAAGACCTCCCTCCACCTCCTGAGGCAGCCCTCTTCATTTTAGGGTAACTCGAATGATTACAATAGCTTGTGTCTGTTGTGCATTATGATTTGCAAAGCACTTAGCAAGTAGAATCTCATTTGACCCTTGCCTCAACCCTGGGAGAGAAGGACGACTATTATCCCCATTTTACAGATGGAGAAACTGAGGCAGAGAGGTTGTCCAGCATTACACCTCAGGATTTGAACTTAGATCTTCATCACTCCAAGCCTGGCACTCCTATCTTCTACATTTTGATTATGAGGAAACTCTTCCCAACTTCAAATTTGCCTCTTTATTCCATTCTGACCCATCATTCTGGCTCTGCTTCCTGGGATAGTGTAGAACAAGTTTAATCTTTCTTATGTGTGCACACCTTTATTTCTTATTTTTTTAATTAAGCCTAATTAATTAATTAGTTTGGGGTGTTTTTTCCATAGTTACATGATTAATGTTCTTTTCCTCCCCTCTCCCATAGTCAACGAGCAATTCCACTGCGTTTTACATGTGTCATCGATCAAAACTTATTTCCATATTCTTCACATTTAGAGTGATTGCTTAGACTTAGAATCTATATCCCCAATCCTATCCCCATTGAACCATGTGATCGAGCAGTTGTTTTTCTACTGTGTTTCTGCTCCCACGGTTCTTTCTCAGGATGTGAATAGTGTTCTTCCCTCAGTGTTGTCCTGGATCATTGCATTGCTGCTAGTAGAGATGTCCATTACGTTTGATTGTGTGTGCACACCTTTAGATCTGTGACAATAGCTCAGGGGAAGACTGGAACCCAGGCCAGCTGCCCCCAGCATCCATGGCCCTTCCCTTCCCCCACAGAGCCCTGGGATGCTGCATCCCCAGGTGCAGAATGGTGTGGGTTTATCAGTGAAGTCTTTGCCAGAGTGTAAGCCTGGGGGAAAGTGTGGACGCCAATAAGGACGCCATCTCGTATGTGCATCACATTTCTTTTTAATGCTTACCTTTCTTCTTAGAATTAGTTCTATGTGTCGATTCCAAGGCAGACAAGTGGTAAAAGGGCTAGGCATTGGGGGGAGGAAGGGCGGGGGAGAGTCACTTGCCCAGGATCACACAGCCAGGATTTGTCTGAGGCCAGTGAGACCAGGATGACTAGAATGTGAAAGAGATGAAGGCCTTCTCAAGTCAGCAGGATGTGAGCCCAGAGGCAGCGAGGAGCCACTCAGGCAGATGCTCTGACATGTGCTTTAAGAGTCTGGCCATTGGCACATTCAGAGGAAGAACTGTGGGAGGAGGCACACAGAAGAAAAACAACTGCTTGAATACATGGGCTGATGGGGATATTATTGGGGATGTAGACGCTAAACGATAACTCTAGTCCAACTATCAATAACATGGAATTAGGGCTTGATAATACTTGTAAAACCCAGTGGAATTGTGTGTCAGCTAAGGGGGATTAGGGGGGTTTGGGGAAGAGGAAAAGAACATGAAATGTAACTATGGGAGAATATTTAAAAAAAAAAAAAAGAAGAAGAAGAATCTGGCCATTGGGCAATGGATGAGTTGGAGAAGGCCAGAGGCAGAGGCCAGGGACCAGGTGTCAGAACTCCAAGTCCCCTTCTTCTCCCCCAGCCCCCCCAATGGGACTTAGCACAGATGTGTGATTTGGTTTGGAATAAATGACAGCCCTGAGTAAGGACCAAGGAGGCAGCGTCATCTTAGAGACTTGGCAAAGGAAGGAGTCTCACTGGCCAGAGCTGGCCCAGGCATAATCCCTCCAAGGCCTTGGGCTCGAGGCTGCATGGGGCCACCTCTTTATGTCACGGCATCTTTTGGGAGGGCCTTGGTGCCTGGGCAACACTTCCCTTCCATCCTTTGCCCAGATGGCCCCGTGCTGTGAACTGAGAAGGATCCAGACTCAGGAGGGAAGCCAGAAAACCTATTCCCATGGAAACCCCAAGGCCTTGGAGAATTGATCTGTCAGGCAGGGGATCTTGGAGCTCAGCTTCTGATCTATTCACTAATCCCCTAAACTGCTTAGGGTCCTTGGAGCCCCTTCACATGCCCCATTAGGATAATGACTCACAAATTAAAGCAGCTTGACTTGGGGCACTATGGAGGTCCCGTGTGGAGCCCCTGAAGAGGAGCAGTATTTGGCAGGTGGAGAGTTGACTCTCCAGGCTCCCTGAGAGTCCATGAGTAGACTGGGGACACCCAAAGAGGGCCCAGGGAAAAGGGGAAATCACTGCCTTTTCCTCTAGAAAAGGTGAAAGGACTAGATGTTCAACTGCATGTGGGGACCAGATGAAATCATGGAGGTTTGTGACTAACCTAGAGAACACCAGTGATGGTGGTGGTGTTTGCTCTAAGAATGATCATTATTGTTGGGGAAGGGAAACTGGAACCAAGGATAGCCGGAACCATTCTGCTTGGAATTAGGGTAACACTATCTGACCTCAAGCTCTCTTATTCCCACAACTCAGATGCATGCCATGAGAGTCAAAAAATCCTGGCCTGCCCTGATGCAGGTGGCCTCCTGCCAGACTCCCTGAGTACTAGCCTCACTGGACGACTCTCTATGCCCTGCCCCTTAAGGGGGACTTCCATGGGGAACCCCCACCCTCAATATTCCTTGTTGCTCACCTTCCTTGAAGCAGACTGCCCAGCCAGAGGTGTCTGAGCTGCCCATTCACAATTACCAAATATTATGTATCTGTTAGCCCTGATGTGAAATCAAAGGATTTGAATCGGGGCCTTCAAGATGGACCTGTATCCTGTTTCAAAATGGCCTTTAGGGGTGAAGAAAATTCCTAAAATGATGAGGGCCATCTGTGAGGGGCTCCGCTTGAAGGCCTGGGAGTGGCATTTGGGAGTGACCATGTTGACTCTTTTGGCAGGGTGAAATGGTTTTTGAGACCCTTGGGAGGTCACTGAATAGTGTTCTAGTCCACTGAGGCCAAGTCCAATAGAAACATCTCCAAGGGTGCCATATTCTCATAGAAAAGAGTGACTTTGAAAACCACAAATTTACACGATCTAGATTATGTTGTATTTTTGTTTGGTTGAACATTTTTAACTGGGTTCAGAAATATTATTAACTTACCTCTGTTCTAAGTGTCTCCTTAGCCTTTTAAGTGCCAACGTGAATCGGGAGGGGGAGTTTTCTCACCTAGAAGTCCCCCAAAGCAGTAAAATCATAGGACCAGCCCCAATCTCCTAACAGGACTCTGCTTTTTAAAAATTGATGATCTTTCCCCCAAAAAATCACTGTCTTTTTCCAGTGTTTCCTTCCCCAACCTTCTCCCTTCCTCCTAAACTTGAGCAAAGCCAATGGACTTACAGCCCCACAATAAAAGGCTTGGAGCAGGAGGAAGGCCTGTCCTCCCCACATCTAGAGTCTTTAGGATCATGAGTGGCCAGCGTAGACATTCCTCTGACCAGAGAGCCCTAAACGGCTCACCTCCACACACACCCCAAGAGCCACCCAGATGCCGGTGCACGGCAGCGCTGGTGTTAGCACGGAGGGTCAGGCCGTGTCTCTGAAATGTCGTCTCCTCCTCATCCTCCAGGTGAAGGTCCCTCCCAGCAAGGGCGGCAGCAGGAACAGTGAAGAAGACAGCGTCCGAGAAGCCACCAGCTCCCAATGGAGCAGCTCCAGGGACCAGCTCAGTGACGTAAGTACCTCCCCCTCCCGGGCTCTCTGCCTGGGCACAGCGACTCCTTGATGCCTGGCCGGGCTCCTCAGGCCCTGTAGAGAGAAGGTGTGGGAGCACGAGGTGGGGGGTGGCTCTGCAGCCCCCGGAGGAGGAGGAGGAGCCCCAATCCCTCGGGGAGCGTGCCGGGGAGTTCTGGAGAAGTCACCAGCAGGGCCGCCGGCTCATTCCACGTGCAGCCTTTTTCTGTGTGTTAGCAATTAGCATTTTGCCTTCATTAAAACATGATTTTTTACTAATTAGGCCCTTTCCCGTTAGGAGGGATTTAAATGAAGAACAATAATCAAACGCTGGCACGAGCATGTCTGAAATATTAAATTTAACATTTCAATGGCGAGCCACAGCAATCCCCGAGCGCGGGGTTTTCATGTTGAGTTCTATTAATGTGAAATATGCTTCATAACTAAAACCTGTCACAGGAACTGGCTCACAGCAGCCAAATCCAATTGGACAGTTAATTTAGCTTTCAAATTGAAAACACCACCTCGCTCAGGATGCTGTGGCCGGCCGCGGAGGGGAGGAGCAGGGCCGGGCGGGGAGGCCTGGGAGGGGGACGCGGGCCTCTGCCAGGCCTGATGTATTTGCTATTAGAGCTCTCAGAGCCCCCTCTGGAGAGAGGGAGGGAGGAGAGAGAGAGGTGGAAATGGTCCCCACAAATGTGTTTAAAAGCTGAAAGTATTTATTAAAAATGTCAGCAGAAAAGTGCTTCTGGCAGATTAAAGTGGGATTCAGGCTGACAGCCTGACAGGGAACGTGATGGGGAAAATTCTCTCTCCATGTGTGGAGCCTTGAATGGGGCTTTGTAAACAACCCACACAGAGGCAGGGAGGAAGGGAGGCCCCATCCCTCGCTGCAGAGACTCGGAGGGAAGAGGCCG
>NC_058130.1:740078324-740091298 GCF_016433145.1 Gracilinanus agilis | reverse complement strand
GAAGGAAGGAAGGAAGGAAGGAAGGAAGGAAGGAAGGAAGGAAGGAAGGAAGGAAGGAAGGAAGGAAGGAAGAGAATAAGGAAAGAAAGAAGGGAAGGAAAGAAGGAAGAGAAATTGAGTAAGAAGAGGAAGGAAGGAAGAGAGAATAAGGAAAGAGAGAGAAAAAGGAAAGGAAGAAAGAGAGAAAGGAGAGAAGGAAAGGAAAAGGAAGGAAGAGAGAGAAGGAAGGAAGGAAAAGAAAACATACAGCCAATCTTAAAGCATATTCTACATTTATTATTGTTATTTTAGTATGGCGTCATGAGGAGCTAATTGTGCAACCTTTTGCCAGTTGTTTTCCTTCTGGATCTTACTTAGCCATGAGGACCCCTTCCATGTCTGGGCCTCAGTGAGTGGGTGATGGCACTGCTGATCTGCCCCCCCACCCCCCAGGATGGTGACTGGCTTGGCCTCAGGCAGGTCCCCAGAAGGGTTGCTAACTTTCCCAGTGTTCCCTCATCTCCTGGGATGTAATTAACTGATTCCCTTGATTGCCTGCAGGGAATTTTTTAAATTGACTTAAAATTGTTTATGTTGCACACTGAAATTTTCATAGATTGTTTGCTGATCTGTGTCAGGCTGTCTGGTGAGTGGGTCCCCCTCCCCCTTCCTGGTGTGGCCCCCGCCTTTTCCCTTCCCTGATTGAAGTTGAGAACGACTCCCATTCCAAGGCCCGGTTGCCCCCTTCCATCCCACTTGTGTCTGCACACATCCGAGGGTTTACAAACACACTCTCCATCTCTGTATTGTGTATGCCCAGAGCGTCCTCCTCACGCTTCTGGGAACTCTACAGCGGAACCTAGCTGGGTCAGGCCGTAATCCGAGTGATGCTTTAGCCTAAGAGACAGACAAGCAACCGAGCAAAGATGTGTTAAGCACCTACCACTGGCATGAAATGCGTAGGTGACGCCTTGGTCCATGGCAGTCAGGAAGAAATGGATTTGAATCCTGCCTCACACCCTGCCTGGGTTAGTCATTCTTTCGGGACCTCAGTTTTCTAATCTGTAAAATGGGGGTGAAATACCTCTTTCCTCCAAGGGTTGTTTTTGAAAATCAACTGAGGAGGGATGTTTGTAAAACTTTGTAAAACTTACAGACTTTTATCAGTGCAAACTAATATAATCAGTTTTGCTGAACTTTTTTTTTCTACTTTCAATCAGTTAATACTTATTAAGCACCTACTATGTGTCAGACGAGTAGGGGAGGAGATGGAGACAAGAATCAAACATCGTCCTCCCTTTGAGGACTTACATTCTATGGGGAGAGGCTCTAACAGTGTACGAAAGCTAGACAGAGTACCCGGTGGGCCGTAGCTCCTCGGGGAGCTCTGGGAAGCCCTCAGGCGGCTGGGGATGGCCCAGTGGAGCTTGGATGGAGGCGAGGAAGCGCCCTGCAGGTCTGGGATTCTGCCTATCCAGTGGCAGGGAGCGAGGAGAGGAGTGTTGGGGGGAAGATGCCGGGATGGCTCACAGTTGGAAATGATTCCCTTTTGTACAGGAAGAAATGTAGAAGCCGCCGGACTCTTGCACGGGCCCTGCCCCTCCTCCTCTCCCCACCCTTAAGATGCTCCAAAGACTCCAGAGTGGCTTTACGGACCCCCACCTGAGCCCTTCAGGAGTGGCAACTCCACCGCCCCAGACCTCCGGGTCTCCTGGGGTCCAGACCCTCCGCATGCTGCCCCTTTCCTGCACTGGGCAGGGGTGGGGGCCGGAGAAGAGCAGGCAAGCGAGCCAAGATGGCACGGCTCCATGCATTGACCCCTTCCCCACAAGCACCAAACCAGCTGTCTGGCTTGGGTTTTTTCCCACCTGCTGCTGCCCCTGGGAACTCTCCCCCTAACCTCCCCAGCTCCCTCATGGAAGAGTTTGAGAAGGACAGCCTGCCCCTATTGGGAGACCCTCATCCTAGCATCCCTGCTGGGAACATCAGTTTTAATCTGTATTAAAAGGGGGGGACAGGACAGTGGCGTGGAAGTCCTCCTCAGCTGAGGGGCCACCCATGATTCTTTGGGAATGTCCCCAAGACATTCTTCATCTTTTAATGAGTGGGGCTTCCCTCTTAGGGCTTTTGTAACCCTAAAAAGCCTGCTGCCATCAGTCTGTGAGTCAGTTGGCCAGAATGTATTAAGCATGTAATTGCGTGCTCAGTTCTGTACCTGAGTCTGGGTCCCACAAGGGAAGCCCCTTCAGGAAGCTCACACTCTATGTCTGCCCAGGCGTGGTTGGACGAGGAAATGCCTACTGGACTGGCAGTCTATCAATTAACCCTCAGTCAACGACTTAATTGCCCTAGATGATCTAGGAATTAAGGAAACATTTCCATTAAGTCCTCCATAGTATCAAATTCTCTTTACTGGATAGCTTCCCTTTATCCTTAAAATCTTTTATTTTGGTTTTAAAACCAAACAAAAGAATATTTCCATGTGCACCAAAGAACAGAAGAGTATTAGTTGTGAAAATATTTATTACATGAGTGAGCATTCTATTCATATGGATGGATGGATGGATGGATGGAGAGAGAGAGAGAGCTTGGTTTTCTAAGTTTATAATAAATCCAACATTTCACATTCAAAGATGACCTGCTTATCTTGTATTATTTTCCTCAAGACTTCTCTCCATTAAAAAAAAATTCTTTTGGGGGCAGCTGCGAAGATACTTCCTAGCTATGTGACCCTGGGCAAGTCACTTTACCCCCATTGCCTGACCCTTAACACTCTTCTTCCTTGGAACCAATACACATTATTGATTCCAAGACAAAAAGTGTTTTGGTTTTTTTAATTTTTTAATTTAAATTTAAGTTTTTTAAAAAATTCTTTTGTGGCACTTTTGGGGGCCACTATGTCTACCTCTGTTCTGTCCCTCAGACATAAAAAAAGAATCCTTATAAGAAATCATCAGGGGGCAACTAGGTAGCTCAGTGGATGGAGAGCCAGACCCAGAGAGGGAAGATTCTGGGTTCAAATCTGGCCTCAGACACTTCCCAGCTGTGTGACCCTGGGCAAGTCACTTGACCCCCATTGCCTACCCTTACCACTCTTCTGCCTTGGAGCCAATACACAGTATTGACTCCAAGATGGAAGGTGAGGGTTTAAAAAAAAAAAAAGAAAGAAAAGAAAAAGAAATCATCACACTCCAGCGATGTGACCCTGGGCAAAGTCCCTTTTAACCCCAGTTGTCCAGCCCTTTCAGAGCAATTCTAAGACAGAAGTTATGGCTTATTTGTTTTTTAAAGAAAAATAATCATAGCCAAGTTAAAGAAATCCCAACATCATGTCATTTTTGTCATTTGGCCAATGACTTGTCTGTCGGGAAGTGGCTAGCGGGGCTTTTTCATTGGTCTTCTGGAATTCTCTTTTATCCTACTTAAGCCCCTTTTGGTCCTTGCAGGGGGTGTCAGGGTGGGCGCCCAAGCCAGACGTAGATCTCCCCCATTTGAATGAGGTAGGACCCCGGCACGGAGACTGCACTCTTGAGCACTCAGCATCAGAGAAACGGTGCCACTTAACATCCCATCCACAGACGCTAATGACTTTTGTTCTTTCTCTGTCCATCCCTGAATCCTGCTTTTCCTGCTGATTGGTGCTGCCTGCCCCGGGTGCCACTGTTGCTAGTGATGGCTCTGAGGTGATGGAGGCCAAATTGGGGCCGCCTTTCCTCCTTGTGGGCTTCGCCGAGTCTTCTTCGCACTGTGTCTCCTGGGCTTCCTGTGGCTTTCACTTGGCCAGTTCCCCACCGTGTCCACACACGTGTGCGTGCCTTCCCCTCGGCAGGGAGAAATAATGGTCCTGATGAGCCCTTATCTTTGTGTCACACTCCTTCTAGCGAGGGAGACAAATTGATTTATGTCTGTGGCATCGCGGGCCTGATAGTGCCATAATTTACCGCTAACTGTGGCTTTGACACAATAGTTTTGTAACCAATACATAATGCATTTTGTTTTGCTCACTGCGATCCTTGCCTCCACCTCCATCGCTTTTTGAGTTAATGGACTGGGACTTCCTTTGACGCCCCAGAATCTTCACCCGTGCCTGGGGAACGGGCCCACTTGTGCCTCCCACTCACAACTCTCCGGCTCAGCTCCCAGGCCCAGGCACCCCAGAGTAGGGAAAGGTCTCCTGGGAGGATCCTCCTTGGTGTGCGGCAAACAGAGTCTCCTTCCCTGCTCTCCTACAAGGGTTAGGGTGGCACATCGATACACAGCTCGCTTCCTATCAACCAAGTTTTCCATTTACATCCAGCTTGAGTTTCCTAAGGGGTTTAGGAGAGGATCGAATGAGATAATACTTGTAAAGTGCTTAGAACAGACCCTGGCACATAGTAGGTGAGATAGATAGATAGATAGATAGATAGATAGATAGATAGATAGATAGATAGATAGATATAGAAATTCAAATTTTTGTTATTTAAATTTATTATTTATTTTTATGTTATTATTTAGTAGTTATGTTTAATATTTAATAATAATTTATTACAAATAAATTAATGAAAATTGTCCTTTAAAATTATTTTAACATAAATATAAATGTAGAATGTAAATGGAATCAATAATTATATAAACATAAAATAAATAAATAAAAATATATCATATATTCAGATAAAATATAAAGTAATAAAAATATAAGTAACATGTATTGCACTTAGGCAAGTAGTACCAAACAGTGTGAAAAGATAAATTCAGGAATGGATGAGAGGAAGAACCAAAAAATATATGTGTGTGTTATGTATATGTACATGTATTTGTACACACACACAGACTCCACTTCCAATTAGAAGACGCTAAGCATCTTGCGTGCCTTGAGTTCAGATTGTAGGTGCAATCAGTTAAGAAATCAAGGAAAGCTTCCCAGGGAAGGTGGCTTTTGAATTGAGTCTTTCATCTGACTGTGTGATGTAGAATTGGAGGAGACCTTCAAGTTCATCTCATCCAATCCCCTAGTCTTTGGAAACTTTGTTCCTTTATTTACACTGAAATAAAATGGCCTGCCTAGGCGCTTACAGCGAGTGAGTATCAAAGCCAGAACTCTAATCCAGTTGTTCCCAAACTATCTCCCCCTTTCCAGAAAAAAATATTACTTAGCCCCCTGGAAATTAATTTCTTTTTAATTCTAATAACAATTAATAGGAAAGATAAATGCACCTGTGGCCATCACTGCACCCCTGGATCACTGCAGCACCCACCAGGGGGCAGTGGCACCCACTTTGGGAATCACTGCTCTAACCTGACATCCAGATGTCTTTTCAAAGGACAGTTAGTATCAAGGACCCCGACTCTGCCATTGAACAAACATGGATAAATACTCACAGCTAGAAACATCTCTCTCCCTTTTACCTGTCTCTTCTTACTTTCTCAGAGCTGAGAGTCTGTCTAGTTCAAACTCCTAGTTTTTCCAGTGAGATGACCCAGAAAAAGAAAAGTGATAAATTAAATAAAATGCCAGAGTCGGGATTTGAACCACCAACCCATGACTCCAAATCCAATACTCTTCCCATGCCGCCATCTTGTCCCCTCCCAAAACATACTCTTTTGGGACCAGCTTCATGGCTCCCCCATGGTCAGAGATCTTAGTCAACAACCCTCTCTTGGGAAATAAATTCTAGGGACATGAGCATCTCCAGAAAGGAGATTTGAACCCAGATTCTAGGCTGCCTGAACCCATTTTCCTTCCCTCGTCCAAGAACACCTTGCCATGCCATGCAGCAGGGGTCTAGGACATCCCAAACCCTCTCTGTGAGTTACAGGGAATTGGTTTTTCTAAGGATTTCTCTCGGTTTGGGTGGGGGGAGCCATTTCTGCTCCCAGTCTGTCAGTACCTCCCTTTTCCTTTTCCCTGCTCACCTGCCAGGGTAGGGGTAATGACTCACTGACATTTGGCCCAGAGGAAAGAAAAGCCCCATTGTTCACTCTGGGTGAACTGTCTCTGGAAGCTGGTCCCGGCACCTTGCATCGCCCCTCTTGTGAGCTCAAGGACTGTGCTAATGACTAGAGTTAATTGAGGTAGAAATCAGCGGATGGCAGGGAACCGGGAGAGAATGAATTGGCGCTGCCTGCCCTAGACAATAGCTGGAGAGAGGACCTCCTGGCAGGGCAGAACCAAGGGAGAACAGAGGGAGCCTCCTAGGAGATGGGGACAAAGAAGCACTTAGCACTTCCTTCAGACATGGAGAAAAGCTCTTCATGGGGCATTGCTAGCCCTCCCCCCCTAATTAGTGCAGCCTCCACTTAACCTGCACACATTTTGCATCTCCTCGAGCCCCTTTAGGTACAACAGAGCTATTTCTTTTTTTTTTTTTAATTTTTTTTTTTAATAACAAATTTCCACATCAGTTTTCCAAAGTTATATAATCCAGATCGCCTCCCTCCCATCTCCGGAGCCAGCAAGCAATTCAATCTAGACTTTACGTATATTATCTCACAAAACATGCCGACAAATTATTCATCTTTGTACATGAATAATCTTTTTAAAACCAAAACCGCCAAATATGTACCCAAACAAGTGATAAGTCATAGGCTTTTGTCTGCCGTCCAAGTCCCACCTTCTTTGTCCTGAATCGTCCTGGGTCATTTATTGCTGAGAGGAGCAAAGGCTTTCCCAGCGGATCATTCCACGACATTACTGTGTAGGATGTTCTGGTTCTGCTTATTTCACTCCGCATCAGTTGGCTAGAAGAGCTCCCAGGGGTCAGGACAGAGAGAGAGGGAGTATCACTACCTCCTAAGGCATCCCATCATACTTTGGGGTTTTGTTTTTGTTTTTTGTTTTTTTGGTTGTTCAGTGGTTTTTCAATCTTGTCCAATTCCTCATGACCCCATTTAGGGTTTCTTGGCAGAGATACTGAAATGGTTTGCCATTTCCTTCCCCAGTCCATTTTACAGATGAGAAACTGAGGCAAACAAGGTTAAGTGACTTGCCTAAGGTCACACAGCTAGTTTGCCATTTCCTTCTCCGGCTCATTTTACACCTGAGGAACTGAAGGCAACAGGGTTAAGTGACTTACCCAGGGTCACACCGCTAGCAAGTGTCAGAAGCTGGATTCTAATGCAGGAAGACCTGGTTTCAAATCCTGCCTCAGATACTTCTTAACTATGTGATCCTGGGCAAGTCACATGACTCAGCCTCGGTTTCCTCATCTGGAAAAAGGAAGTCAGAACAGCACCTGCCTCCCAGCATTGTTGGTAAAGAGTTTTGTAAGCCTTAAAGCCAATAGGTAAAAATGCTAGTCAACTATCATTGTTCTTGCAAATGTCCTCCCTCCATGACCAATTCAGATGCTTAAAGATCACTCTGATGCCCCTGTCCCTCTAGTCTTTTTTTCTCTCCAAGTTATACATCCTTTCTTCCATTATGCTGATTTCTCACATCACATAATAACAAGCGCAGAACCCTGGTTCTTATTTCTTATACTTATTTCCCTATCATACTCTTGAACTTATCCCTTATCTGATCATGGACAAATCATTTTACCTTTATCTCAACCTCAGTTTCCTCATCTGTAAAATGGGATTGTTGGACTCTGAGGTCCCTTTCAGCTCAAAATCTGTCATCTGGTGACATGGCACTTTCCTGTGAGCTCTTTAGTATATGAGTGTAGAGGCAGGGCAGTAGATAGAGCACCGAGCCTGGAGTCAGGAAGGCTTGAGTTCCAATCTGGCCTCAAATGCTTCCTAGTCATGTGACCCTGGGCAAGTTTCTGAATTCTTATTTCCTCTACTGTCAAATGGGGAATAATGTAGGACCTACCTCCCAGGGATGTGTGAGGAGCAAATGGAACTTACAAAGCAGGCTTCAAACATGCTCCTCTCTTCCCCTTCCCAGATAGTGGCGAACCAGTAAGGCACAGTATCCCAGCAGGGCACTGACCAGGGTCCTGATCCACCCTTTAGCAGATGCTCATCTGAGAGGGTTGGGATCATACATATACTCCACCCTCCTTCCCTCCATCCATCCAATCATCCGTCTGTCCACCCATTCAGTCATCCATTTGTCCATCCGTCCATTCATCCATCTAATAATCTGCCTGTCCATCCATCCAATCATCCATCTGTCCATCCATGAGCCAGATTTGTACCTGGGTGAAGCAGAATGTTGCTGGCAGTTATGTCTGAGATTAATCATCCTGACTTCCAGTATGGAATCTCTATATCCGCATAACTTTCTTCTCTGTAGGTGCTTTGACAGGCAGGGCACCCGTGTGTCTCCAGAGAAGGACCCTAAAGAACAAGAGACCCTCCATGTTTCTTGGAAACGACACCAAAAGATCTAGGCTCGCTTGTGTTTCATGGCAAGGACTGGGAAGACCCAAATCTCTTGTTTCAGAAGAGAGCTTAACCATTGCTATATTTCAAAAGAAGGATTCCAAAGGCCTTGGCAACCTCATGTTTCTAAGGAAGGATTCAGAAGTGTAGGGGGCAGTAGATTTAGGACTGGATTGGAGCCATGAGAGGTTCTAGGTTCAAGTCCAGTCTCAAACACTTCCTAGCTGTGCGACCCTGGGCAAATCACTTCATCCCCATTGTCTAGCCCTGATGGCTCTCCAGACTTGGAACCAATACATTATTGATTCTAAGAGGGAAGGTAAATATTTTTTAAAAGACCTAAATATTCCTGATTCTTGCTTTCCCAGGCAAAGACCCTGAAGGCCTGGACACCCTGATATTTCCAGGGAAGTGTTCAGAAGGCTCTGATATCCTTCTGTCTCCAAGGCTTCCACATTTATATCTCCAGGGACGATCCACATGCTCCTGCCTCTAGGGAGGATCCAGAAGGCTCCTACATCCTTCTATCTCTAGGAAGGGTCCAGAAAGTTCCCACATCATTATATCTCTGAAGCTCCCACATCCTCCTGTCTCTAGGGAAGGTCCAGAAGGTTCCCACATCATTATATCTCTAAGCCTCCTACATCCTCCTCTCTCTAAGGAGGGTCCAGAAGGCTCCCACATCCTCCTGTCTCTAAGGAGAGTGTCCAGAAGGCTCCCACATCATTATATCTCTGAAGCTCCCACATCCTCCTGTCTCTAGGGATGATCCAGAAGGTTCCCACATCATTATATCTCTAAGGCTCCCACATCCTCCTCTAGGGAGAGTCCAGAAGGTTCCCACATCATTATATCTCTGAAGCTCCCACATCATTCTGTCTCTAGGAAGCATCCAGAAGGCTCCCACATCCTTCTGTGTCTAGGGAGAGTCCAGAAGGTTCGCACATCATTATATCTCTAAGGCTCCCACATCCTCCTGTCTCTAGGGAGAGTCCAGAAGGTTCCCACATCATTATATCTCTGAAGCTCCCACATCCTCCTGTCTCTAAGGAGCATCCAGAAGGTTTCCACATCCTCCTGTCTCTAGGGAGAGTCCAGAAAGTTCCCACATCATTATGGCTCTTGAAGCTCCCACATGCTCCTGTCTCTATGGAGGACCCAGAAGGCTCTCACATCTTCTGTGTCTAGGGAGAGTCCAGAAGGTTCCCATATCATTATATCTCTAAGCCTCCCACATCCTCCTGTCTCTAGGGAGGACCCAGAAGGCTCCCACATCTTCTGTGCCTAGGGAGAGTCCAGAAGGTTCCCACATCATTATATCTCTGAAGCTCCCACATCCTTCTGTCTCTAGGAAGCATCCAGAAGGCTCCCACATCCTCCTCTCTCTAGGGAGGATCCAGAAGGCTCCCACATCATTATATCTCTGAAGCTCCCACATCCTCCTGTCTCTAAGGAGCATCCAGAAGGCTCCCCCATCCTCCTGTCTCCAGGGAGAGTCCAGAAGGTTCCCACATCATTATATCTCTGAAGCTCCCACATCATTCTGTCTCTAGGAAGCATCCAGAAGGCTCCCACATCCTTCTGTCTCCAGCGAGAATCCAAAAGGCTCCCACATCATTATATCTCTGAAGCTCCCACATCCTCCTGTCTCTAAGGAGCATCCAGAAGGTTCCCACATCATTATATCTCTGAAGCTCCCACATCATTCTGTCTCTAAGGAGCATCCAGAAGACTCCCACATCCTCCTGTCTCTAGGGAGAGTCCAGAAGGTTCCCACATCATTATGGCTCTGAAGCTCCCACATGCTCCTGTCTCTATGGAGGACCCAGAAGGCTCCCACATCTTCTGTACTTAGGGAGAGTCCAGAAGGTTCCCACATCATTATATCTCTGAAGCTCCCACATCCTTCTGTCTCTAGGAAGCATCCAGAAGGCTCCCACATCCTCCTCTCTCTAGGGAGGATCCAGAAGGCTCCCACATCATTATATCTCTGAAGCTCCCACATCCTCCTGTCTCTAAGGAGCATCCAGAAGGCTACCCCATCCTCCTGTCTCCAGGGAGAGTTCAGAAGGTTCCCACATCATTATATCTCTGAAGCTCCCACATCCTTCTGTCTCGAGGAAGCATCCAGAAGGCTCCCACATCCTCCTGTCTCTAGGGAGGATCCAGAAGGCTCCCAAATCCTTCTGTGTCTAGGGAGAGTCTAGAAGGTTCCCACATCATTATATCTCTAAGTTTCCCACATCCTCCTCTCTCTAGGGACAGTCCAGAAGGCTCCCACATCATTATATCTCTAAGTTTCCCACATCCTCCTCTCTCTAGGGAGGGTTCAGAAGACTCCCACATCCTCCTGTCTCTAGGGAGAGTGTCCAGAAGGCTCCCACATCATTATATCTCTGAAGCTCCCATATCCTCCTGTCTCTAGGGATGATCCAGAAGGTTCCCACATCATTATATCTCTAAGGCTCCAACATCCTCCTCTCTCTAGGGAGGGTCCAGAAGACTCCCACATCCTTCTGTCTCTAGCGAGGGTCCAGAAGGCTCCCACATCATTATATCTCTGAAGCTCCCACATCCTCCTCTCTCTAGGGAGAGTCCAGAAGGTTCCCACATCAGTATATCTCTGAAGCTCCCACATCCTCCTGTCTCCAGGGAGGGTGCAGAAGTCCGAGCCGTGATGGCTTTCCGAGCAGGCCCCCGACGGGCCGGGCCCAGGACAGCCGAGCGTGCTGTCTAATAAGGTTGTATAATTCTGATATAACAGCCCAGCTCTGTTGTACTATTAAAGCTTTAAAATATTAATGCTCGTTAATGGCCTCGCTCAGCCATTTTATATGATTAGTTTTACGCCTCTCCTGGGCTGGCAGGAAGGGGCGTTTTTAATGAAATGTTCCCTGCTCGCCTGACCCGCCCGCCGCGTGCTCGGAGGCCGCTTTTACGAGGCAGGTTTACGGCGTCCATTACTCTGCTCCCTGGGCCGCGCCGCCGCTGTCCTCGTCCCTGCAGTAATTTCTGGAGAAGAGATAAAAATAAGTCAGAGCGTTCTGCACGGGTGGGGGAGCTCACGCTCGGGCTGTGACCTTTAAGTCATTGTGCCAGGGCGATCCTGGCGCCGGCAGGAGGCGGTGTCGTGGGGGGAGGGGTGTCCGGGAGGGCCAGCAAGGCTGGTGGGGGTGGGGGGGTGGATATTAACGCCTGGTCAGGCTGAGGTCTCCCCTGAGCGCCAGCCCCAAAGGACGTTCCTTACAGGGGTAGAAACATGAGTGTGACAGAGCGAGCGGGTGTAAAACGTGGCAAAGCGGCTGTTTTCCTGCTGACTGGATTGAGAATCCCCTCTGGATGGTGGGGATGTTTCTGACCTAGAAGCACAGGGAGGGTCTGCGGGGACATCCTCTAGAGCAAAGAAAGACCTTCTGAACCTTTCTGGGCCCTGGACCGCTCTGGCAATTGTTGGAATAGGATCATGGTTGTTTTTTGTTCTTTTTAATTTTTATTTGTTTTTAAACTCTTACCTTCTGTCTGAGGCAGAAGAGTGGTAAGGGATGGCCTGTTGGAATCAAGTGACTTGCCCAGGGACACCCCGTTGGCAAGTGTCAGAGGCCAGATTTGAGCCCAGGCCCTCCCTACTCCAAGCCTGAGACTCTTTCTACTGTGCCCCTTAGCTGGGCCTAGAATCACTATAACTCTTACCTGCACCCCAAGTTACCTTCTCACACCCAGACTTTTCCCCGTGAGAGATAAAATGAAAACACAAGCCCTCAGCACACCTCTCATTGGTTCTTCTTGGTTTTCCACCATCGCGTTCGTTCATTCTGAATTGCCACCCAACTGGCTTTGCTGGCTTTGCTTTTATGGGACTTGGAATCCTTCAGTAGTTGCCCCCTCTTATTTGCCCTTGCTGTCTACTATGCGTCCTCTCTACCACTGTTTTCATCTAAATTGGTTAACGAGCTTCCTGTCTATTGACAGAGTATTACAGTAGAAAAAATACTTCCTCCAGGGTCCAAGAAATGGTGCAAACCCCAGGCTGACACTTAACTACCTACATGGCCTGATCTTCAAAATGAAAGGGTTGGACTTGATGCCTGGGAGGCCCTTTCTAATTCTAAATATATGATCCTGTTTCATGGAAGCTGCTTCTCCCTTTTCAGAATTGTTTTTTAGTGTCTTTGTTCAAAAGGCAGATCTCTATCCCTTCCAGGAAGACTTTTCTTAAAGAATTTGAGTCCACGGAGCCCTAGAGATCCTTCCAGCGAACCTTTGAAATGAACTCTCCCAGCATCTGTGGTACATATCAGACTTCGTCCACTTTGTGTATCACAAATTCTTAAAATGGAGTGACTACTTGCCCCCAAGGATCCCATCATCCCACCGTTTGAACCCTGCAACCTTTGCCTCCTTAGTGGTGAGAATCAGGTTCACAGTACAAGTTCCCCACACTGGTAATTCCTTGACCTTTCCTAGGATGAAATTATCATCAAGGTGACAAATTAGTAGCTACCCTGCTTGGGGTAGGGTGGGGGGGAGAGACACTATCAATTTTAGTTCAAGATATTTTAGAGAGGGAGAGAGGGAAAGGAGAGGAGAGAGAGAGAGACGAGTGGAGAGAGAAAGAGAGAGAGGGAGGGAGAGAGAGAGAGAGAGAGAGAGAGAGAGAGAGAGAGAGAGAGAGAGAGAGAGAG
>NC_058130.1:740069361-740078239 GCF_016433145.1 Gracilinanus agilis | reverse complement strand
GAGAGAGAGAGAGAGAGAGAGAGAGAGAGAGAGAGAGAGAGAGAGAAGGAAAAGGAGGAGGAGGAGGAGGAGAGGAGACAGACAGAGTATCATTTTTTAGTTCAAGATATTTTAGAGAGAGACAGACAGACAGACAATCATTTTTTTAGTTTAAGATATTTTAGAGAGAGGGAGAGGAGAGACAGACAGACAGAGAGACTATCATTTTTTTAGTTTAAGATATGGGGGGGGGGGGGGAGACTATCATTTTTTGGTTCAAGATATTTTGATATTGTGGCATGCAAGTGACTCTAGATTCCTGAAGACTATGCCAGGGGAGCCTGAGCCTTGACAGTTGACACCAATTCCAAAATATGTCTGTATCCAAGAACCACCCTTGCCACAGACAAGCTCACACCAACAGGTTGGCCATTAAGGTAACAAATGCTTTGTGAAACAGATAAGATTACAGAACGACTCCCAGCCCTATACAGCCATCACCTGCATCTACAGTGATGGCCACAGAATGGCAGAGAAAGAATCAGTGTATGCGAAGAATGACTCCATTGGAGACCATCCACCCAGTTTAATTCTTGGACTTTTAAAGCCATCTTTGTGCTTTACATGAAATGAGTTTCTATACTACAGGAGCCACTAACTATGGCCCATAGCAAGGCTCTGGCTATAAACGAAGGCAGAAAAAAACCCCAAAGGAAGGACGAGAGGGGTCTTGGACTGGGAGCTGGAAAGACACCTTAAAAGACAGGATGTCCAACCTCCTCATTTTGCAGTTGGGAGACAGAATGGGCCAGTGGAAAGAAGGATGGATTTAGCAGTTAGAGGAGCCAGGTTAGGGGGAGGAAGGATTTGTTTCTCCTCCTTTATTGCTTTGTGTGCCCAAGGGTTACAAGAGAAACATCATTTCATGGTACATGTGGTCACTGCGCCTTGCAGCATTCGTGTTGAGATGGGTAGGGGACCATCACAAAGAGAGTCACAGCTTTTGTTCTCCAAAATGTTGCAAAGTTTGGTGTTTATTGAGCATGGAAAAGTAGAGAACGGCTCATCTTCAGTGACTTCAGCGTGAAGATGGGCATAGGAGAAAAGAGCCAAAAATTTTTAAATTGGAAAGTACTATTCACCGCTCATAGAGGAAGGGGGACAAAAGCTTATCGACTGTAAAATGTAAGCCCCCATTACTCACAAGGTCGTTTCATTATTGTCTTTGTGTTCCTGGGGTCTAGTACCACGTCATTCATTTAGAGGGAATTCATAGATCTTAGCTGAATTCAGTTGACTGAATTGGGAACTCTCACAACAAACTGTATTTCAGGAATACTTTTTTCCACAAGAGAAGTGGGAGATGCCAAAATGGGTGAGCACAGAATCCCAGCGCTCAAAACCAGGTGGGAAATGTTACCAATTGTTTCAGAATTAATGGCACATGTACCATCAAAAAGGTAAAGATGAGAATGATGCTCCTGAAGTTGCATTAACTATACTCCCAACCTATTTAACCAAGCTGCTGTTGCTAAACAATGAAAAATGGATAAAAGCACCAACATTGACTATTACCCTTCGGGGAGAAGTTCGACTCCCTTCAAACAGTTGCCTAAGCCAGCAAACACCTGATGTGCTTGCAGAATGTGCAGACATGGAAGCCAGGCACAGTTTAGAATGCAGGTTCCTTTATAAACTATTATAGAGTAAAATGAGTAATGTCACCTCCCAAAAGGGTGGAAAACAGTGAAGAGTGAGTGTGGGGCCAGCTGAGTGGCCGGTGGAGAGAGAGTTGGCCTGCAGACAGGAACTCTTGGGTTCAAATCTGTCCTCAGACACACTAGCTAGTTTCTCCCATCTCCAAGCCTGGCTCTCAATCCCCTGAGCCACCCAGTTGCCCCATCTGCATCATCTTTATGAGAGTGTTTTGGACATGGACAATTTAGGGATTTTCTTTGCTTGACGGTGCCTATTTGTTACAGTGAGGTTTTCTTTTCTTTTTTTCTCTCCATTGGGAAAAGGATTATTTCAGTAATTTTTTAAGTTTTTTAATTGAAAAATCAATTTAAGTTCAAAGAAACAAACAAAAAAAATTGCTCCATGGTCATATCAAAGTAATTCTTGATGAAAAAAATTAGAAGAAGGCAGTAAAGCATTAAGGAAAAGATGTGTCCATGAACTCTCCGGTGAGGGATTGGTCTGTCTCTAGACAGGCTCAGAGCCCTGATTTTCAGAACATCATCTGCCATCAGGGAGATGTTCAGGCAAGGGATGGTGGTGGCAGCTCCCAGGTTCCCTCCCTGCAACCCCCCATGGGACCTCAATTGGGGCTCCAGGTGTTCTGCCCTTTTTTGTGCAGCTTGTAAACAAGCCTCGGGAAAATCCTTTCCCTGGATGATGAAAGACTCACGTTGACATATTGCGAGACGTGAGAACGAGGCTAGACCGGGCTGGATGTGAGGATGCAGAGATGGCTCTGTCTCCCGGGAGACGGAGCCATCTCTGCATCCTCACATCCAGCCGGGTCCATGTGAGACATCTTCTCGACCAGGGACGGGGACCAGGCTCGCCTCCGGCTTCTTGTCTCTGGTTGGTTTCAAGGCTGGCTGCTGGGTCTAGTATCTCAAGTGGCGCTAACATTCCAAGACTGCCCTAAATGAGCATGGCAGGTCTTTCCTCCTCTCTAGACAGAGGACCAGGAAGACCCGAGTTCAAGTCTTGCCTCGTACACGTAGCACGTGGGAGCAAGTCCCCTCATCTCTCCATGCCACAGAGCATCTCTCTGAAAGGTTTAAGTAATAGAACACACGCTTGGCTTCCCTCAGAACAGAGAACTGTCTCCTCCAAGAGTTCCCGTAATGATGAAATCACAGGTTTCGGCTGAAAAAATTATTTTTTAAAGCAAAAAGCTGTTTAATTCTAATCAAAACCAATGAGAGAAACTTGCATGCACAGTTGTGCATGTATGTATTTCTCTCCTTTGATAGGTTGGTGGATGGTTATCTGGCGACTTCTCAGAAATGTTCACTGCAAAAGCTGGTGGCTGGCCAGAGGGCCTTGCACAGAGGGCTTCCTTCCTTTCCTTCTGGGTGACCCAGAGGAAGAACTGACCAAGGAATCTGGGCAGGCGGAGCTCCTGCCCTCAGGGAGCTCCTAGTTTTAGGGGAACGAGGGAGGAAACAGACCCACGTTCTGCCCTTGGGGAGCTCTTCATATCGGATGGGGCAGGTTTCACATAAAAAAAATATATAATCTTGGGCAAGATTTGGTAGGTAACTTGGAATCAGAAAATCCTCAGGTTCAGCTGTATGGCCATAGGAAAGTGGCTTGGTTTGCCTCAGTATTCTCATCTGTAAAATGGGACATACTAGTTTTCCGTGATGGCATTATTTGGTTAGTATTGCCTGCATCTATACTTGGATTTCTGGGCAATTAGTGAGGCAGTGGATAGGCCTGCAGTCAGGAAGACCTGGGTTCAAAATTTGGATTCAGCTGTATGACCTTGGGCAAGTCACTTCACCCTGTTGACCTCCGTATCTTCATCTGTAAATGAGCTGGAGAAGAAATGACAAATCACTCTGGTATCTCAGCCAAGAAAAATCCCCAAATGGGGTCTGGAAGAGTTAGATGCAACTTAACAACAACTTTTTCTTTTTTCTTTTTCTTTTTCTTTTCTTTTTTCAGTTTACCTGCAGCACTTTTAATTTTCCTTATACAATGATGTGTTGGGCAACTCTTAGGATGACTTACAAATTTTGGCATTCTACTGTCATGTGAGAATATTAAGGCAACATACAAACTTTTTCCTGCATAGGCAATTGTGCATGGGAAGATATTCCCCCTCTGTTCTGGAGGAGAATCACTGGGACCCGGGGAAGGTGCGCTAGTCCCGAGTCCTTCCTCGTCATGCAGGCACTCTTTAGGGGCGCCAGTGGATGTGATAACCTGGATGTTGTGTAGAAATCTGCCCATGGGATCAGAGATGCGAATTGGGGCTTCAACCACATCTGCTCTTCCACGAGGAATGCGCGCCTAAGCAGGAAATTGGCTTTTTCCCTGAGGTTCTGTTGGGGTCCCAGAAGAGGAGCTAGACTTGGAGCCTAGGCTAGACATACTGATTGCAGTGTGGGTCACTGGAAAAACTTCTGTGGGGGCAGTTGGGTGGCTCAGTGGACAGAGCCTGGAGATGGGAGGACCAAGGTTCAACTCTGGCCTTGGACACTTCCTAGCTGGGTGACCCTGGACAACTCACTTTAACCCCCATTGCCCAGCCCTTACCACTCTTCTGCCTTCAGACCAATATTCAATATTGATTCCAAGATGGAAGATAAGAGTTTAAAAAAAAGATTTATATCCATAAATACAAAAATATTTTTACTAGCTCTTTTTGCATCAAGAAAGGATTAGAAAGCAAGGGGGTGCCTATCAAGTGGGGAATGGCCAAATTTTATGAACGTGATAGAATGTGATCCTATCATAAGAAATAATTAAGGGAATGATTTCAGAGAAACCTCAGAAGACTTCTGCTTTGGAAAATAAGAGCGTTTTGTGTCTGTTTTTTAAAGGAAAAAAGAGAGAGAGATGATGGATGAAGATAGAGACAGAGAGAGAGAGAGAAGAGAGACGAGAGAGATGGAGAGAGAGAGAGAGAGAGAGATAGATGGATGGATGGAGAGATGGAGAGAGATAGATAGAGATGGAGATAGATAGATAGAGATAGAGATAGATAGATAGATAGATAGATAGATAGATAGATAGATAGATAGATAGATANAGAGATAGAGATAGATAGATAGATAGATAGATAGATAGATAGATAGATAGATAGATAAATGATAGATAGATAGATAGATGCATAGATAGATGATGGAGAGAGAGAAACAGATTGGATGGATGGAAGAATGGATAGACAGACAGACAGACAGACAGACAGATAGATAGATAGATAGATAGATAGATAGATAGATAGATAGATAGATAATGGATGGATGGATGGGTCTGGGTCTATATTGGCCACGGTAGAGATCCCCTCCAGAGACAGTGGCCGATGGGAGAATTGAGACAGATTGGATGGGTCCATGCGGTGACTGGCCGGACACAGTGATTAGTGTCAGGATGGAAAAAGGCATTGATCCACGTGGGAATTGGCCGGTGTGGAGATTGGACCTCTGCGGGGCTGGGTCCAGACCGAGGAGAAGTGTTACCGGCTGGAGTGTTGGGGGGAGAAGGGCCTGGGCTCCCCCTCCTCTGGCCTTGTGGCCTGGGGTGTCTCCACTCCCCCCAGGCAGAAAGGTGTACCCAGGTGGCTGTTTGGGGCTCCTCCTGAGAGCTGATTAAAGCCAGATGAGTCTGAACACAGCCCCTTTTGTTAAGGAAACAAAGGCTCCTAATTGGACTCACGTGGAGGGAGGAGACACTTAGCACAGCCCAGTAACTAGAACAGTCTGCGTGCTGGTTGGAGGTGAGCTGGCTCCCTCCTGCTGGGCAGGCAGAAAAAGCCTTGTTTTTCCAAGAAAGCCCATCTTTTACCAGCTCAGGCCAAACCCCAGAGGGGGGAAGCAAGCCCAGGACTTGACGTCCTTCTCCCCACAGAAGGGAAGTCGTTGGCAGTGACCAGATGGGGAGATCTCAGGGGAAAAGAGGTTCTTTGGCCTCTGCTGCCCGGTGTGGACGACAAATTGGGCCTGGGGGTCCGTCCTGCCCATCAGTCATCCTTCGAGTGAGCAGATGTGAGGGGTGACACCCCTCTTTGATCTTTCCTGGCTCAGGGTGGGGGAAAGGGGGAGCATTTATTTCCATTGGACCTTTCCACGGCCTCACGATCAGGACCCCAAGCATGGGCCAGTCACGTTCAGCAGGGCATGGACAGAGCCCCCATGGTGTCGGGGGGCTCCTTGGCCTAGAAACCGTAAAATCTTAGGGAAGGAGAGAAGGGAAGCTGAGGCCCGGGGCCCAGGATAAAAGGAGATCCTCCTAGGGAAGAGAGGGGCCCGGCACCGGAGGAGAAGGCCTTTAAAAAGGGAAACAGAACCAGACCGATGCCTCTCATGGGCCCCGGCGTTGTCCTTAAACCCTGGGCAGAAGCAGACGGTGCCTTCAGCCCTGCTGTGCCAGAACCGGCCCGTCTGGAGGCCCAGATGTGAGAGGGGGAGGGAGAGGCCCTCCAAGGCCGTGATTGCTCGTCTCCAACCAAAATTCAATTATGCAGTACAGGCAGGGTTTGCTGTGACACAGAGGGTTAGAAATTATTGTTAACACTGTTTCTGGTTAAGACTTTTTGTGTTGATAAATAATTCATAAGGCAGTTAGCTCTCCGAGTCTGACAACCCAAGAATGTATTAATACAGTCGACTCTGCGAAAGGTCAGCCCTGTACGGGGGAGCATCAGAGCCATCTTTTATTCATTTCCTGACACAGACTCATTAATTATTACCGTCCTGGAAGGGCTACACGGGAGGAGCGCTAATGAGAAAAAGGATATTGGGTTGGAGATCTGACACTCACTCTTTGAAAGGGCTTCTAAAAATCAGAACAAGGCTGAGCTCTCAGCCAGGCCGGCCAGGCTCCTCCAGACGGAGACCCCGTAATGGGGACCAGATGGCGTCCGGCTTCCCTTGGAGAGGCTCCTTGCTCCCGGGCCAGGGGGGCGACCGCTAGGGACGAGGCTAGAGCGGCGCCCTCGGGTGAGGCGCTTCCCTGCCCCGGGAGAGCTGGGGGCCAGACACAGATGGCAGAACGAGGGACGCCCGGCCGGGCCTCGGAAAGTCAGCCGTGCAGCCCAGGGTCCGAGGACCAGGGGAAGCTGGCTGGGACGCTGTGATTGCCCCCCCTGCTCCCTGGCCATCCTTGGCACCCAGGGCGAGGACGCAGTTCCCCAGCGCTGGCCTGGGCCCAGGAGCTTTCCTGTGCTCTTAGACTCATAAAATCATCGATTGAAAGCTGGAAAAGGTCCGAGAGGTCGTCTAAAGACGGCAGCAAGGATGCCTTTATAGAATTCTTTAAGGTTTACAGTTTAGTCAGTGAGCAATTATGTTTGTTTGTTTTTGTTTTTGTTTTTTTAATTAACTTCTGTGTATTGGCTCCAAGGCAGAAGAGTGGTAAGGGTAGGCAATGGGGGTCAAGTGACTTGCCCAGGGTCACACAGCTGGGAAGTGTCTGAGGCCGGATTTGAACCTAGGACCTCCTGTCTCTAGGCCTGACTCTCAATCCACTGAGCTACCCAGCTGCCCCCTCAGTGAGCAATTATGAAACACCTACTATGTGCCAGGTGGGCAGTTGGGTGGTGCAGTGGATGGAGAGCTGGACCTGAAGCCAGGAAAATGGCCTGAGAGACCTATTTAGCCCCGTGACCCTGGGCAAGTCGTTTAACCCCATCTGCCTCGGTTCCTCATCCGGAGTCAGGGAGACTCATCTTTGTGAGTTCAAATCTGGCCTCAGACACATCCAGCTGTGTGACCCTGGGCAAGTCACTTCATCCTATTGGCCTTAGTTTTCTTATCTGTCAAATGGATTGGAGAAGGACATGGCAAACCACTCCAGTATCTTTGCCAAGAAAACTCCAAATGGGGTCACGAAGAGTCAGACATGACTAAAATGCCTGAATAACAAGTGCCAGAGACTGTGCTAAACACAAAAAGGGGCCAAAGAAGGTCCCTGGGGGCAGCTGGGTGACTCAGTGGTCAGAGAGCCAGGTCTCGGGTTCCTATCTGGCCTCAGACACTTCCTAGCTGGGTGACCCCTATTGCCCAGCCCTCACTGCTCTTCTGCCTTGGAACCCACACACAGCATTGATTCTAAGACAGAGGGAAAGGGGTCAAAAAGCAGAGACGGTGCCTGTCCTCCGGGAGCTTACACTCGAACGAGGGAGGCGGCAAGCAAAGAGCCGTACACATCTGGCAGGAAGGCTTTGGCAGCTGCAAAGTGCCCCCTCTTATATCATTTGAGGAGTTGTGAAAATCGAGGTGAAGCGTCCTTGGGGTAAGGCAGAGCAGCGTCTGCCTCCCGGCTGTCACCGAGTCTATGAGCTCCCCAGGACCATCCCCAGGACCATGCCCAGGGCTAAGGAGCTGCCCGCTCTCTCCCTTCTTACTGTCCAGTCCATTGATGGGCCAAGAAGTTTGAGACCCAAGGAATGAGGCGGCCCCTAAGGTGGGACTTGCCCCCCAGGGATGAAGAGCAGCCCATACAGAAGGAATCCCAAAGTCCTTCACCCCTTCCAGGGAATTTCCCAGAAGTCCTGCTGTCATCCTTAGACTAGACTTGGGGCATTATCACAATAGGGGACTCCAAATGAGGAAAGATACCAATTTAGAGAAGGCTGCCTAGAGAAGAATTAAATCTTTTAAAAGTTTCAGACACCTCCTAGCTGGGTGACCCTGGGCAAGTCACTTAGCTCTCATTGCCTAGCCCATATGGCTCTTTTGCCTTGGAACCAATACATAGTATTGATTTTAAGATGGAAGGTGGAGGGGAGGGAGGGAGAGAGAGAGAGATGAATGGATAGATAGAGGGAGAGAGGGGGGGATGGATAGGTGGAGACAGAGAGTTGGATGGATAGATAGAGAGATGGATCGATGGTTGGAGAGAGAGATGGATAGATGAATAGAGAGATGGATATATATATAGATGGAGAGAGAGATGGATGGGTAGATGGATGGAGAGAGGGGGGAGAGGGAGGGAGAGAGAGATGAATGGATAGATGGAGGGCGGGATGGATGGATAGGTGAGGATAGGGAGAGTTGGATGGATAGAGAGATGGATAGGTGGAAAGAGAGATAGATGGTTGGAGAGAGAGCTGGATAGATGAATAGAGAGATGGATATATAGAGAGAGATGGTGGATGGATAGATGGAGAGAGAGAGAGAGAGAGAGAGAGAGAGAGAGAGAGAGAGAGAGAGAG
>NC_058130.1:740049859-740069073 GCF_016433145.1 Gracilinanus agilis | reverse complement strand
GAGAGAGAGAGAGAGAGAGAGAGAGAGAGAGAGAGAGAGAGAGAGAGAGAGAGAGAGAGAGAGAGAGAGAGAGAGATGGGTCAATGCCCTAAGACAAGGAGAGGATAAGGGGCTCACCTAGTGCCAAAATGTCCCAGAGGCAAGATTTGAACCTGAGTCGTAGGTGTCTTCATTATAACACGGAAGCCTAGAGGTTAGGAAGGGAAGGGCTGCCCCTCAGCCATGATTTAATTGTCAGAAAGCCCAAAGGACATGTTTCCCGCAGGATGACTCACTGTGGATCCCTTGAGAACGAGCCCCTTGTCCGGTGTCCCCCGTCCTGAGTCTCTGGGTAGTCAGAGGAGCCCTGGTCCTTGCCAGGGATTTTTCCAGACCTGGAGAGAGCTGTTCGCTGTTTTTATTTACTTAATTTAAACCCTTACTTTCTGTCTTAGTAACAATTCTAAGAGAGAAGGGCAAGGGCTAGTCAAACAGGATTAAGTGACTTGTCCAGGGTAACACAGTTAGGAACTATTGGAGGCTAGATCTGAACCCATGTCCTCCTGTCTCCAGACCTGGCACACTGTCCACTGTGCCGCCTGGCTGCCCCTGTTCCCTGCTCTCTCTTTTTCCATCTTAGACTCATACTGTGTATTGATCCCATCCTAGACTCACATGCCATGTATTGATTCTATCTTAGAATCAATACTGTGTGTTGCCAGAAGAGTGGTACAGACTAGGCAGTGGGGGGTTAAATGACTTGCCCAGGGCCCCTTGGCTGCACCCCTATTCCCTGTTCTTTAGATGGAGGGTTCTAAGTTCTCCCTGCCCAGCCTTAGGGACACATGTTCTCAGAAGCCCTGGGAATGATTTCAGTTTGGTGGTAGTAGGACCTTTGAAAGAAATACCCCTCCTGGGGCAGTTGGGTGGCACAGTGGATAGAGCTCCAGGCTCCAGGACAGGAGGTCCTGGGTTCAAATTTGGCCTCAGACCCTTCCTCGCTGTGTGACCCTGACCAAGTCACTTAGCCCATTTGCCTACCTTTCCCCCTCTTCTGTTTGGGAACAGGTCCTCGGTACTGGCTCTAAGACAGAAGGTAAAGGTGTTTTATTTTGTGCTTCTTTTTCCTTTTAAGACCCCCTGGCAAAGGAGGCTTCTTGTCTCCTGGGGCAGCAGAAAGAAATGCCCTTCTGGAGGCCCTCCCGCCGCCTCGGAGGCTGACCAGGCGGGCCGGGCCAGAGCCCCGCACACATGGGCACGGAACCAAACACCACATTGCTGTGTGTGTACCACTTGCTACAGCTGTGTATAAATTTGTTTAATGGGTCTCTAACTCACCATCAGACTCATAAAGGCAGCCACTGTACAGGCTATTAGGCGGCAGTAACTTAATTGCTCGTTAATTGGGTAATTAGTGCTTTGTTTTGCTTTAAAGCCTAAACACTCATAAAAAGTGAATTAGCTGAGTAAACAAGAATGGAATTTTCATGATATGCTGTCCTAGCAATTGTGCATAATTAATCAGCCTTTGATTACCATTCCTGCCCTGTCCTGGGCTCCTGGGTCAAGTTTGGGGTGCGAGGGAGAGAGGAGGGTCCTGGGAGAGTCAAGCAACCTCCCTGGGGCGTTCCTGGCTGTCTTTGGGCAGAACTGGGGGGTCGCAGCATTCCCGCCTGAGAAGACATCTAGTTCTACCTCCTTCTACACAGATGAGGAAACTGAGGCCCCTGGAGGGGAACTGATTTGAACCCAGGCCATTTGACTCCCAATTCCAATGGTTTTTTTCTCTGGGTCATTCATGGCAGGGATGAGTGATAGAGTCAAGAAGATCAGGGTTTGAGTTCCCGATGTTATTTAGTCCCTGGATCACCTTGGACAAGTCACTTCTTCTCACTGGGTCTCTGTTTTTTTTGTCTGTCAGAAAAGGGGACGGCCTTCAAAGGCCCTCCCAGATCCCAGAAAATAGCACCCTGGACCTGGACTCAGAAGACCTGAATTCGAGTCTGGGCTCAGTCCTTCCCTGCTGGGCACAAGTCATTTAGTCTCTGTCAGCTTCAGTTTCTCCATCTGTAAAATGAGGGTCATCATTATAGCTGCCTCCCAGGACTGTTGTGACAGATGCTTCTCTATCCCAGGCACAGTGGGAAAGTGATGGATAGAGAGCCGGTCCTGGGTTCAAATGTGACCCTGGGCGAGTCACTTAACCCTAATTACATAGCCCTTACTGCTCTTCTGCCTAAGAATCCATCGATTCTAAGATAGAAGGAAAAGGTTTTTAAATTTTCTTATTTTTTTTAAACCCTTGCTTTCCATCTTAGAATCAAGACTGTATTGGTTCCAAGGTAGAAGAACGATAAGGGCTAGCAATGGGGGTCAAGTGACTTGCCCAGGGTCACACAAAAGGGTTGTTTTTTGTTGTTGTTTTTTAAGAAAGAAAAGTGGTGGATTTAGAATTAAAGGTCTTGGGTCCAAATTCCTCTTCTGCTATTCACTGCCTGTGTTCATTGAGCAAGTTACTTTACTTCCCTTTGGGCCTCTGTTTCTCTAGCTATTAAATGAAAAAAGTCAGATTATTTGGCCTCCAGAGTGCCTTGACCCTAGGCATCCATAATCCTCAGAATTTTTGACAGATGAGGAAACTGAGGCCCAGGCAGGTAAGTGGCTCTCTCACAAGTGTGGCAGAAGGAAGATTTATTTAAACTGCTACCATTTTAAGCATTCTGCCTCTCTCTCTTGTTCTTAGCAAACACAGATGGACAGGATGTCTCCTGGGACATAAGGTCCCTCATTCTGGCCAGGTCATCTAGTTTGAGATTCTCTGATATTACTTGTATGACCTTGGACAAGTTCCTTCATTAAGCCCCGTGGGTCTCAGTTTTCTCATCTGTAAAATGAGCCCTTTGGATGAGGCTGGCCTCTGTTGTCCTTCCAAGCTAGGCTCCTGCGGAGAAGAGAGATGGGTCCAGGCTCAGGAATCCCTCACCCCCTTCCCCCTCCGAAGGAAGGCCTGAAATCCCTCCATCTCAGAAAAAAGGGAGCACAGAGGCCACCCAGGCGAGGAAAAGCTGACGGGTGGAATTTTAAAAGTCAGTGACCCGCAGGAAGCCTTCTGAGTATTATTGGATACCCGGCACAGATCGTGCCCAGGATCAGAAAGACCAGGCTCTGGAAACAGCCCCCTGGGGTGTGTTAACTGGCAGTTACCGGAGGCATCCCAGGGAAGAAGACGTCTTTGAAAGTCTGGAGCGTGACGGGGACAGAGATGTCCCCTGAGCACGGCTGCCGAGGCCAAACAAGACTAAAGGATGCAGAGCAACTCAGTGAAATTTTTAAAAGAGAATCAGAGACTCAAGGAGTTGTCTGCTGGAAAGGGCTTGGAAAAGACCTGGACTTAGCCTGGAATTTGACAGCTAGGGAAAGTGGGGCCCAGAAAAGAAGCAGCCAGGAGTGGCAGAGGCAAAAGACCCAAGGTCTCTTGCTTTGACTCCTGGCCTAGTAGGGTCTCTTCCCACCCACCTGCCCTTCCTCTCAGTAAGAGCTGGAAGGGACCCTAGGAGGTCCCCTATGGGCCAGATTCTCCATTTTACAAATGAGGAAACAGAGGCCCCCAAAGATGGAGTCACTGAACCAGAGTCCACCAGAGTCAGGATTCAAACCCAGTTACTTCATCTGTAAAATGGAGGAGCTGGCTCCTATGCCTCAGTTTCTTCATCTGTCAAATGAGCTGGAAAGGGAAATGGCAAACTAGCTATGTAACCCTAGGCAAGTCATTTAACTCTGAGCCTCTGGTTCTAGCAACCTTTCTTTTTTCCAATGTTTCCATTAGATGGATTATTTGGGGGGGGGGGAGAATTGTTCTCTTAAAAATGATTGAGGCCTCTCCAAAAAGCATTTATTTATCTGGGTGGTAGCTACTGATCTTCAGCATATTAGAAACTAGAATGTCTGACGATGATGATGATTTGATGATGATGATGATGATGATGATGATGATGATGATGATGATGATGAAGATGAAACTGTTTATCTCAGAGACCCCCAAGGATTCCCAGACCACACTTCAAGAATCACCCTATTATAGAATTGTATACATTGAGCTAGAAGAGACCTCAAAAGCCATTTAATGAAACCATTTGATGGATGAAGAAACTGAGGCCCAGGGAATACAATGATTTGAGCAGGCTGTAGCATCATCAATAAGCATCAGAAGTTAGGTATGAATCGGAGACCTTCTGGAGGCTCTGAGAGATGCCAGGGAGCTGGAGGATAGCTATGGGAATCTTGAACCTTTCCCTGTAAACCTAACCCCACAACTGGACACAGAATTGGACTTTCTGCACCTCAGAATAATCCCTTCTGTCCAGAATCACAAAATCAGGGGTGATTCTTTACCAGGATCAGCAAGGGCTTCCTGAGTGCCTGCCCTGAGCCTAGACACTGTGCCCTGGGCATATTCATCCAAAAGAATGTTTTCAAAGGCAAGGGGATGCATGTTGGCTTGAAAATCTGGCCTATGGGGATTAAAAAAATCTCTTTTGGTCAGTGATCTAAAAAAAGACAGGAATCTGTGCTGATGGTCTCCCGGCAGTGGGGGCTCACATGTTTTTCCTACAGAAAAGGCCTGGAGAAAGAAAGAAAATATTCTCCTGCTCCTATAAAACTGCCTCCTCTGCCCTTGGACGTAGGCACAAACCCCAGCATCATTCCCAATAGATGGTCTTCCCTTTGCTTAAAAACTTCCAGTGCAGAAGAGCCCATCATGACTTCCCCAGGCTGCCCGTGTACTTGTAGATAGTTTCTGTTGCCAGGAAATACACGAAGACCAAATCTGTGTCACTGTAACATCCTGACCCCCTTGTCTTGGCAATCCAGAACTGTGTCTCCACCAGCTCTTGCTCCCCCTTGCTTTGGGGCCCAAACCAAACCAATCTAATAGCTCTTTCCAACAACCCTTCCCCTGCTAAGTTCAGTTCAGGATTTAACAATTCTCTCTCCGATGCCGGTGCTGATGCAAAGAGCGCCTGCACCCATGGAGCTTCCTAGGACACTGCCTGGGGTCCATCTGTGTGTCTACAGCTAAGAAAAATACAGAATAATGGAGAGTCATTTCAGGGAGAGAATACTAGCGACCAGAGGTGGCACTGAACCACGTGCCTTGAGGGAAATGCAAGACTTGATAAAAGTGGATAAAGGTGAGGAGGGTGAACTTTCCAGAGATGATTGGTGCTCTGTTCTCTTAATAGGCTGGGTGGCACAGTAGATAAGGGTGCTGTTCCAAAAGTGAGAAAGACTCATCTTCCAGAGTTCAAATCTGGCCTCAGACATTTAGTAGTTATGTGATCCTGGGCAAGTCACTGCAACCTGCTTGCCTCAGTTTCCTCATCTGTCAAATGAGTTGGAAAAGGAAATGGCAAACTAGTGTGATCCAAGGCAAATCACTTCACCCTGCTTGCCTCCATTTCCTCATTTGTCAAGTGATTTGGAAAAGGAAATGGCAAATTAGCTGTGTGACCCTAGACAAGTCACTTTACCCTGCTTGCCTCAGTTTCCTCATCTGTTAGATAACTAGCTGTGTGACCCTAGGCAAGTCATTTGACTCTGCCTCCGTTTCCTCATCTGTCAAATGAGCTGGAAAAGGAAATGGCAAACCATGCCAGTGTCTCTGCCAAGAAAACCTCACGTGGGTTCACAAAGAGTCAGACGCAACTGAAGAACTACCATGCTTTAAAAGACAGGGGTAGGACATAGATTGCCAAAGACAAGGAACAGCCAGCTCGCCATTTTAAAAGGAATGGGGATTCATGGGAATCCCATAGAATGGAGCTGGGACCGAGCCAGTTTGCCTTTAAATGGGACTTAAAAATGGCGGGCTGAGGCATCCTCCAGGTGAAAGGTCTCTCTTGACTTCAGATGATCTTTCTATGGGATGATCTTCTTTGGAGTGTCCAGCTAGTCAGCGTCCTTCCTATCGGGGTATCAAGAGAAATTAACCGTGCTCGCCCTCGCTAAGCTCGGCCTTTGTCCAGAGGAAGAAGATGAAGATCATGCACACGAAGGGCAGGAGAGATACAGGAGCAATAAAATCATTTTTCTTCTCAACAGGAGAAAAAGACAGGACATTAAAGAGCCTTTCCCTATATCTAGAATTAGACTTTTTTTAGGATTTAGAGCTGGAAGGAACCAGAAAAATCATCCAGTCCAATCCTCCATTCCCATTGGGGAAATGGAGTCCAAAGGAGTGGAAGTGACTTGTCCAAGGTCTTCTGGCTTATAAACAGGAGGGCCCATACCCAAGCCTAGTTCTCCAATGTGCCCAATCAGAGCTCTTCCCGCCGCGCCCCTTTTTGTGGAGAGACCTTGGCCATGATCATCCTGAGTGCCGGATGTCCCTGGATTCAGAAGATGGAAATGGATTTGATGTCCAAGGACCTGGGTTTGAATCTCAGCCTGGATGCTTGCTTTCTCTGTGACCTTGATTCAGTCACTTCTCTTCTTGGGGATCCAGGAACATCCTCTGTAAAATGCTGGAAGGCCCTGGACTCTGTGCCTCTAAGACACACCGAACTGCATCTGGGGTCTTGGAAAGCCTCCATTCCTCTTGTTGGCCTGTTCTGCCTTTTGGGTCCTGTCTTCCTCTGGTCCCGTGTTGGTACTAATTGCTGTTGACAGCAGCCACCTCACAGGGTTATTGTGAGGTTCTGATAAGATCCTGCTTGTAAAACTCAACGGCACAATGAATGCCTGACCCCGAAGAGATGCTTCTTCCCCCCACCGTGGTGCCCACCTACCCCCTGATGCCACCCTGAAGGAGTAAGATGTGGAAATAGTCAGGCAGCCTCCAAGTCCAAAAGCTCTGGGTTCAAATTCTACATGCACTGATTCTAGGACCTGGCCTGCATTGAAAGAGGGTGTTTTTCTCCCCCTGGAGCCCCCTAAACAGGTGAAATCCCAGCTCTGATCCCGGATCTCTCTCTAGTTTTATTATCATTCATGAGTCGCCGATGCTTCCCCCCAAACCCAGCTAGCCCCTCAGTCCTCTCCCTAAGACTGGCTCTGCCTCTCCTGGGCCCCCCCACGCCCACCCCAGCCTCCTGGAAGAGAGGAGGAGGAGGAGGAAGAGGAGGAGAGAAGTTGGGCTGAGGCTCTGTTTGAGTAGCACTAATTTACATGACTTAGGTGGGCGTAAAAGGATGAGAAAATGACCTTTTCAACATGACTCCAGATATAAAAACGATCTTACAATCTTATTATCATGAGAACATTTCGCCCGGTATTAAGCTCCATAAATTACCTTTTCCCCAAGCTAGTAACCCTGGGTCCCCTGGGGGCCGGCGGCAGAGGAGATGCCTGCTCCTGGCTCCTTATTTTAGCTGAATTGCTTAATTGGTGTGTGCTCTCCATCCCCGATTGAGTATTTGGAGCACAAATGAAGGTTAGAACCTTTGCGCTAGTTATCGACTAAAGGAAAATTGATTCACGCTCAAGAGTGCAGTTGGGAGAGAAGACTCGTGATTCTCCCCAGGAAGGAGGGCGCCAGCTCATTTCTCAAGCCCCCCACCCCCACCCCCAATATTGCTCGCAAAGGTCAGGCCGGCTGAGCAAAATTTGTACAACTCGGAGCCATCGTGCAAGAACCCAAGATGAGGTTGCCATAATGAGTCGGGGGGGGGCGGATAAATCAAAGGAGGGAGATGGGGTCGCCCCCAGATGCTGCTTTCTTTATGCCGCTGAGCCCCCCACACTTAGTGCCATCCAGGAGGAGGAGTGCTGGGCCACCCCAGGTCTCAATCCTGGCCACGCTGAGCCCTCTCTGGGTCTCTGTTTCTCATTTCTGAAATGAAGAACTTGGACTAGATGGCTTTTAGGGTCCTTTCCGGTTCTGAGTCCAGAACACCAGAGTAGGAACTGGTTTAGGGGCCTGGCACGTAGTAGGCCCTTCGATAAATGCTGGTTGATTGATTATAGAGTGTTTAATAAATGGTGATGATGCAAGGAAGGAGAAAGGACAGGAGGGAAAGAAAGGAGAAAGGAGCTTCGGCCCCTGGTCCCTGGGTTCTGCTCCTAAGCTCAGATCTGTGCCGGGGGCTTCGTCTCTCTGCTTGGCACAGTTTGGGGGGGGCTGGACAGAAGAGACCCCATCTTTTAGCAGGGCCGCTTTACAGGGGGCTCCCCCCACTCTCTGCACCAGTCAGCACGGTTTCCCGGCTTCAGCCTTCCCCTTCCTCCTGCAGATCCCCAAGGCCCCTTATAGAGACTATAAATTCTGGGGCCATTTCCCATTCCCTTTATTCCCACTTAATGCTTAGTGCACCCCGCAGGCTTGCTGTGGACAGCCCTTCCCGGCTGGCTGGGGCTAAGATGCTGCTGGATTTACAGAAACCTCCGAGATCCCCAAAGAGGCATCCCTGTCCCCGTCTGCTCTCTTCCAGCCTCTGCCGGCAGGCCTAGACCCACTTTCTCTCCTTAGCAGATGCTCTCCTGCATAGAGGTGACCTTCATTCTCAGCTTCCTCGCAAGCCTCATCTAGGCATGGAGCTCCTCAGCACAGGAAAAAGAAAAGAGATTTGGAGCCGCCGAATCCTCCGGTCTGAGCAGCGGGGCTCAAACTGGTCAGGGCTCTGGGCTTAGACCCGGAGATATCCCCGAAGGCTCACCTGAGCCCTCACCCCTGAAAGTGTGCCCAGCTTTCCTAGGAGACGTCCTGGGCCCCCGTGTCCCCCCAACATGCCCCAAGTTATGGGCAGGACCCATGAAGACCAGCCGTTGGTCTTTGAGATGTCCCCCTTCTCTGGGGTCAGATAAAGTGTTCTGCCAGCCTTAAAGCACGAAATAAATGCTAGCGCTTCTCTTGGAGCAAACCTTCTAGGGCCCTCCCCTGCTGGAAAGAGCCCTGGCTCTGGGACCAAAGGATTTGGGTTCAAATTTCTTTCTGTCCTCAGGAAGGTCACTTCTGAGCCTCAGATCTTCATCTGTAAAATGGAGAGGAGAGGAATGGAGAGGAGAGGACCCAATTCTGGTGCCTCTGAGGTTCTGTGATTCAGATAGTTTGAATTTACTACTACCATTCAGCAATGGCTTCGGATCCGGTGAGATCCGCTTGTGGTCTCTAGGTAGTGGGGACAGAAAGAGACGGAGAGACAGCGAGATTGGGGTGGGGGTCCCAGGGCCTTTTTACCCCTATCTCCAATAGGAATTGATGGGGTACTCCAGCCATTCTGCTAGGCAGAGACATGCCCCCCTCCGCTTATAGCATCTTCAGCTCGGGCTCTGACAGCCCAAACCTTCTTCTGCCCGCAGGACAGTGACCCCAAAACACAGGCCTAGAGGAGTGGAAGGCCCCAAGAGGCTCGGACTTGATCCCAGAAGGGCATTTAGTTCACTGTGCCCTCAGGCCTCCTGGTCACCCAAGGTCTCTTTGGGGCTCTGGCCAGAGAGCAGGAATTTAGCGAGAGACCCTAGCTCAAGCCCCCTCCCCTCCATCCCTGCCCCTCTTGGACCCGGAGCCGTGTCACCTTCCAGGGAGAGGAGAGCTGAAATATTGGACTGGGAAGCTGAATCCCAGTGGGGTGGTTTTCCCTCCTCATGCATTTTTCATGCCTTTGTTGGAACAATCCCTGGCTGACCATTGCCACTGAAGCTAAGTAATTAACACTCATCCTGGAGAAAGGAGAGGAGGGGGAGGCTCGCCTTTGTGGGGGCTTAATGGCTGTTTGGTTTTTGCATCCCAGGGCTGGGTGGAGGATGCTGGTAAATTCCTTCCCTCCCTCCCCCTCCCCCCCCATCTCTGTCTTTTCCCTCACCCAAACCTCACCCAGACCCAGGGCTGGTCTCTCTGAAGTGGAGTTGGGGGAGACTCTGGGCTACGTTGGGCAGGGAAGGCAGGTAGGAAAACCCCAAAGAGAAGGCCTTTCCCATGGCTCAGGATCTTGGACTAGAGCTCTGGGAAGGACTTTGGAAAGCATCTCATCCTGTGATTTAAGAGGAACAGATTAAGGGGCCCAGAGAGGTTGTGGATCTTGTCCAGAGTCACGCAGGTAATGAATAGTCGATTTGGAATTCAAACCCAGGTTCCTGTGGTTCAAAATTTAGTGTCTGTTCCCTCAAACCGGGTCTCTTTCTTCTTCACAGCATTATAATAGCAACAGCAAGAGAAGGAAAAGGATGTTGTTTGGTTGTTTTTCAGTCATTTCTGACTCTTTGTGATCCCAGTTGGGGTTTTCTTGGCAAAGATCCTGGACTGCTTTGCCATTTCCTTCTCCAGCTCATTTGACAGACAGGGAAACTGAGGCAAACAGGGTTAACTGATTTGTCCAGGGTTCCCCCGCTACTAAGTGTCTGAGGCTGGATTTGAATTCACAAAGATGAGTTTCCCTGACTTGAGGCTCTATCCACGGCACCATCCAGGTGCTCCATAGGAAGAGACAAGTTATTTGACTATTTCTAAATGAAGGAGGTTGACCTAGCTGGCCTCGGAGGCTCCTTCCTGTTCTCACCCCTTGCCACTTTCCCAGATGCCCCAAGGCTGGGAGACAAGGATCAGCCCTGCCATGCTTCTTATGAGGCACCAACACAGGCTTGGCCAAAGAGGGGGAGCCTCCAGGGAGAACAGGGCCACGTAGGGAGATTTGAGGGGAGCTGGGGGTAGGGACAGGGGCTGGGAGAGAGCAGCGAGACACATCAAACAAGCATTTGTTAAAAACTCTTTCTATGGGTCACTTTCTGAGGAGGCAGAGAGAGTGCCAGAGTCCCTGCCCTCCAAGAGTTCACATTCTAATGCAGGAGACAACCTATAGATGTTTAGGGACTTGGAAGAGAGTGACAGTATATACCAAGGTTAAAAAAAGGATCTCAAAGCTGCCCAGAAGGGGCTGGAGTCAGGCTGTCGGAAAGAATCCTTTTCTCCCTACCTCTGTGGGCCCAGTGGTACCCAGGAAGGAGACCAAGGAGGAGAAGGGTGATGGGCATTCATATAGCACCTGCTGGGTGCCGGGACCTCCTCAAAACCCTTTTTATAAACAACAATGTGGTAATGGGCACTATTATGATCCCCATTTTACAATTGAGGAAACTGAGGCAAACAGAGGTGAAGTCACTAGCCCAGGGTCAGACAGCTAGTAAGTGCCTGAGACCAGCTTTGAACTTGAATCTTCCTAGCTCCAGACCCAAGGCTCTACCTGCTGCTTCTTTAGAAAGGGCCCCTGTTTTTAGGGAGAATAGAGGGATTGAGGTTCCCTTCCCTTTCTAAGACAGATCTGTCATTGCTCTGAAGGGTCTTCTTCTTCGTAGGAAATGGAGGTCCAAGTCCGAAGGACCTGATCCCTTCCATGAAGGGGGTCTGTACCTCCCTCATCCCTAGGCTAAGCCACTCAGTGGGGCTTTTCTGCCCCCCCCCATCCTGTCTCCTTCCAGCCAGTTGTGTCTCTCCCTCCTCCACACACCCACACTGATGTAAATTTGTGCCACCACCCCTCAGCCCCAAAAAGCTAATGATGTACCTCCTGGGTGCCCTGTGGGAACCTGAGTCCCCCCGGGGCCATTTCCCTTTATACCCCTCTACCCCGAAACAGGACTCTGATACATAATAGGGTCTTGGGCCTTCCATAGAAGAGGTCTGTATCCCTCATCGCCCCCTGGCAGGCCCCCAAGTCTCTTGCCACCCCGGCAGGGATCTGTCCCAACATGTATGGTGAATGTCTGTCAGCCAGACATAGTGAAGTGCCTCCTATTTCCCCTTTCCTGGAAGGGGGGTCGTGGGGGGCTGGATCGTTGGCTCTGCACCCCTTCCTGCAGGGATGCCCTCATTCCCGTATTTAGCTGTGGTTCCCAGAATCTCTCTTGGCACCCCTGCATGCCCTCAAATAGAGGGTGTCCAAGCCCAGCTCTGCCTGGGGGGCATCGGTGGCATCGGCTCCCCTTCTGCGGGCCTTAGCAGGGCCCCCCCCCCCATGCGTGCCATTTTGAAGGTCGTCTTGCTTGCAGCGAGACAGATGTGAGGGGTTTTTCCCTCCCCCACCTCTTACTCTGATTAATTGCCTCATTCAATTCCGACTATTGCAGTTAAACATTAATTCAGCAGGACTTAATAACGGATTCATTTATGACCCTGCCTGCTCAGGCTGACAATGATGGGCTGTTTTTGTTAATTATAGGGATCCATGAGCCCGTCCTCTACACGCTCGCGCTGACGGAAAACACAGCCCCAGCACACGCGTGGTCTTTGATGTCAGATAAATCAAACCTCCCCAAGGAGCCGGGGACAGGGCAAAATATTTCTTCCTAAATATTTTCCACCAAACGCTGCGTCTCCCTGCCGCCGCCACGTCGGTTCAGGAAACAATCCGGGGACCTCTGTCGAGGGGCGGGGAGGGGGGGTCCTCGCCCGGCTGTGCCAGCGTGAGTGCCCAGGTCCCCTGGCAGGGCTGGAGAAGGAAGCCCCTGCCTGCCTCCTACACGAGAGAAGGCCTTTGTCTCCTTCCGGCACTAATTAGAACTCTCTCTAATTAGAAGGCGTCCTAAGCAGGCTGCAGATTCTTGGGGGAGGGGAGCGCCGGCGCAGCGGGCGGGCTTGGCCCGGCCCTGGCAGGGCGCCCCTTCCGGTGCCCACAGGCTAGGGCAGCGAGAAGGGGAGGAGGGGTAGGGTTGGCATTGACGGGCACGTGCCCCCTGGCGTGTCGTTCTGCATTTCTCCGAGGCCGGATCACCCACCACTAAAAATGACAGCTTAATAGGGATCGCACTTTCCACCTCGTGGCTTCTGCCGCGTTAATTAAGCGGGAAGCGGCCGGATTGGCGGGGCCTTGCGCGGCTCTGCTGGGCGGCGCTCTATTTCTGTCTCTGCAGATGGGGGAATGCAACGCCTGGCAGGGCCCTCCGCCCCCACCCCAGGGGCTACGGGCACAAGCCGCCTCCCCCTCCCCCTCCCCCTCTCGGGCTCAGCCCTCTTCTGTCGGCCCCCTGCGTCTTCCGCTGCTTCCTTTCAGAAAGTCCCCTTCGAGGCAGCCAGAGGATCTACGAGGCACAACTGCAGTCTGGAAGGACCCAAATTCAAATCCTGCCTCCCACAGTGGAGAGCTGTGTTAACCCTGAGCAAGTCACTCAACCTTTATTGGCCTCCGCTGTAAAGTAGGAATAGTAATAGCCGCTCCCCCCAGGGCGAGGGTCCAATGAGATCTCATTTGTCAAACCTGGCCTTCCTTCGTCCTGCTCGGACCCAGGCTCTCCTCAGCCCGCATCTCCCTCCCCTAGGCGCCCCCCCCCCCCCGTTCTCCCTCACTAGGGGTTCTCCCCTCAGACCCAAGCTGCCATGACTCACTTGCCCAGAGACGCTACAAAGCACGCTACCCTCAATCTCTAAAAAGAAGCCAGAGAGCCTGACAGTACCCCACTGTGGAGCTCTGAGCCCGCCCCCCCCCATCAAGGTTCAAAGGCTGCCCTTCATCCTTATCAGCTGCATGCCCTTGGGAAAGTCACTTAGCCTCTGGGCCTCAGTTTCCTGGGAAACAAAGCCCCCTTCGAACCCCCTAAGATCTTTATCTAGTCTGGGATGCCTGAGATGCTCTTTTCCAGGAATTCCCTAAGCAGAAATAATAACAGTTATTATTGTGGCTGTCATCTTCCTTGTTTCCGATTCTTCACTCTTTAGAACACCATTTGGGGTTTTCTTGGCAGAGATACCAGAGCTTTTTGCCATTTTCCTTTCCGACTCCTTTTATAGAGGAGGAAACTGAGGCCAACAGTGTTAAGTGGCTAGTCCAAGGTCACATAACAAAGGAGGATCTGAGGCTGGATTTGAATTCATAAAGATGAGTCTAAACACAGCTTGAACCCCACCTTTCTGGGACTGATTCTTATCGCTCCCTCTTGGTGTTTCCCTCAAAAATATTACTTTGAATTTCTTTTGCATATAATTTGTTTTGGCTTAGAAATGTATGTGTTTTCTCTCCTGAAACAATGTAAGCTCCTTGTGGACAGAGATTGTTTCATTTCCTTTTTCTGTCCCCTCTCATCGCCCCTCCAATGCTTCTCGTTGATGGATTTCATTGACCAGGGAGAAACCTCTACAGGTGACTCCCCGGGACACCCCCTTCTCAGAGAGGCAGTCGTCCTGTTGTTTGGAAGTCCCCCATAGCTCAGCTCAGAGAACTTTGAAGAAAGCTGACCTCTGTCTTCTCTGGAAACATCCGCCCATCCCAAGAAGCCAGCCTTCTCTTTAATGTTCTGCCTTAGTTTAAGATGTGGGCCTAATTCCTCCCACTCAGCTGGGCTTCACAAAAGGGGGTGTATGGCGTAGGCACTTCTGAAGTCAGGCGTGTTCCCCAGAAGAAGGCGTGGGGGACGTTTACCTTGAAGAAGAGAAGACTCGGGGAGAGAGAAGAACTCCGACTATCCGAAGGGCTGTCATGGGGAAAGGATGTTGGATTTGTTCTTTCACCTCCAAAGGCAGAACGTTTGGTGGAATGGGTAGGAATTTCAGAGAAACACATTTGGCATCTACTATAAGGAAGGGGTTTCCCCGACAGTGAGAACCATCCCAAAGTGGAATGAGCCACTTCAGGGGGCAAGGGGTACTCTCTCAAGAGGCTAGACCACCACTGGTGTAGGATGTTGTAAAGAGGATTCTCGAGGAGTCACAGCTTGAATTAGATGGCCCCTGGGTCCCCTTCCAACTCTGAGAATCTGTGTAGCTGCAGGGAGGCCCCTTCACCTTCTCTGCTGGCATTAGGAGTTGACATCTTCAGCCACTAATTGGCCTTCTTGTATTGTTGACAACTCATGACTCATAACTTCCTTCTTCGTAGGTGATACCAAACTCTGGCTTCCTGCCGCCCCAAACTGACTTATCCCAGCATCTCTGATAAATCCTGCTCCTAGCCTTTGTCGGTGAGCTGGAAAGATGCCTAGAACACAGAATGTTAGAGCTGGAAGGGCGCTTAGAACACGGAATGTCAAAGCTAGGAAGACCCATAGGATACAAAATGGCAGAGTGGAGAGGACCTTTGTGACAGAGAATAGCAGAGCTGGGAGGGTCCTTGGGACTCAAAATGGCAGAGCTGAGAGGGCCTTAGAACACAGAATGTCAAAGCCAGGAAGGACCCATAGGATACAAAATGGCGGAGTGGAGAGGACCTTTGGGACAGAGAATAGCAGGGTCCTTAGTTCACAGGATGTCAGACATGGGAGGGCCTTTGAGACGCAGAATATCAAAGCTAGGAGGGCCCTTAGGGCACAGAATGTCAGGTTTGGGACAGTCCTTAGATCAACAAGTCTAAATTCCTCATTTTACAAGTGAGAATATTCCTCATTTTCAGGTGAGAAAATAATTAAAGGGCAAGTGGCAGACCTGGGAACCAAACTGAGGTCCCAACTCCCACTTTCTCTCTGTTTTCTCTATACCATAGATTAGATTCTCCATAAATCAGGACCCTGGCCAGGTCCCATCTGATTTGAATAGAAGGATTGAATGAATAGGCACTTATTAAACACCCACTGTATACCATGCACCGGGTGCTAAATAAATGGGATCCTCTTAGCAAGAAATGCCTAGCTCAGAGTTGGTCCGTTTCCCTTGAACTTGACGGTCCACAGGCCAGGGCCCCTCTCCCCTGCCAATCAAGGACTGTCTCCTATATCACTGATCACTAAATTGGAAATGGTGTTTTACGGCAGCAATAAAGGGATGGTACAGCGTGAGGTACGTTTTTATACAACTCTATGAACTTTGTCATTGAAAACATTATAGCCTTGAATGTGAGAGCGCGGTGGAAGGCAATATAATTTGATTACCGATATTAATCACATGGAGTACAACATATAAAACCAGTAATGCATAAGTCTGACTGGAGCCAGAGAACCCTCATGTGCATCTCAGGGAGATTTATTCTCAGTAATAGAATTCATTTGACATGAAAGTATCATAATTGCAGTTGCTAGGAAGAGATTTTTTTTTTTCTTTTAAGGAAAAAGTGGTGCTGATTTCCCATCGCCTGTGCTTTCCCTGGCTCCTCTTCTGAACCCAGGAAACAAAGAGGGGCCCATTCATCAGCACAGGATTGTCTTCCTTGAGCTGGAAGGAACCCTCGAAGGCCACCTAGTCACTATCATTTTATCCGTGACCAAACAGAGGCTCCTAGAGATGAAAAGACTTATCAAGGTCACAAAGGAATAACAGCCAGACTCAGCATCTGAACTCAGGTCTTCTGGCACCAAACCCAAGACTGATCTTATTCCACTGCTTGGACCCAGTTTTCATAAACCAGCCAACCTATGAAACACAAAAGGCCAGCGGCGGTGGGCGAGATACTCCCGTCCCCCTGGACGTGGATCCCCCTCCCGGTCGTGTGTCCCTCACATGGTATTTGGGGTTCAGAAAAGGGAAGATTTAATTAGGTTCAAATTCAGTCATTTATCTGTGTCTGCCTTGGTTTCCTGCTCTCTAAAATGGGTTTCAGGGTGGGAATGGACCAGAGCCTAGATTTCCTCTGAGATTTCTTCCAGCTCTGGATTTGTGCTATAATTCTGTGTTTGGAGGTGCTCTTGGAGGTGTCTATAGGGGCATTGCTTGGTTTTCTGAGGTCCCTTTTTGAGCCTCTCATCCCATCCTTTAGCCAGAAGACTGACATTTTGATTTCCCCAGTGTGGGTGCTTCCTTCATCAGAGGGTATCCCAGCCCACACTTACCTTCTCCTGGGCAGCTTTCCCGGCCTCTGCCCTCGCTCTGATGTGTAGAACACCTTTCCTTCTCATCCCACCAGGTTTGGAGGGATATTGCGTTTTTGTTTTCATTAAAAAATTTTTATTTTAAATTAAATTAAAATTTTTTAACTTAATTTTTTTTTAAACCCTTGTACTTCGGTGTATTGTCTCATAGGTGGAAAATTGGTAAGGGTGGGCAATGGGGGTCAAGTGACTTGCCCAGGGTCACACAGCTGGGAAGTGGCTGAGGCCGGGTTTGAACCTAGGACCTCCTGTCTCTAGGCTTGACTCTCACTCCACTGAGCTACCCAGCTGCCCCAATTTTTTTTATTCTATCTTAGAATCACATGCATTTTCTCACAAGCATCGATCCCCCTAATAATCTATTTTTGGTATCCCTTACCTTCTGTCTCAGAATCAGTACTAAGGATTAATACTGACTAGACAACAGGGGTTAAGTGACTGGTCCAGGATCACACAACTATGCAGTGTCTGAGGCCACATTTGAACCCAGGTCCTCCTTACTCTACGCCTGCCACTCATCACCTACCTTCCCCTTTTAATGTAATATTCAGGCCACCCAGTTGTCTCCTAGTCTTGCTCCATCAGTCATTCATCAGGAATTTACTAAGCTCCTACTAGGTGCCTGGTCCTATACTGGGCACTAAAACTATGAAGAGAAAAATGCAACACCCTCTTTGTCCTCATCAGTCAGCAAGCATCTCTCTTGCAAGCATCTCTCTTTCATTCATCACAAATGACGAGCATTCCTTGCCCTTGGGGAGTTTACGTTTTGTCAATCATCCGGCATTTACTAAATCCTACTATGTGCCTGGGCGAAGGCCTATGCCCACACAAATGGGTAGAGCGCCTACCCTGAGGAGCTCTTGTTCCATCAGGGAGACCACCTGGAAACGAATAAGTAGATCCAAAATCCAGACAGTATAAATTCAAGATGGTGGCCAAGGAAAGAGGCAAAGCTCCATTGGGGGAATGGTGGGGAGAGTCCATAGTAGCTCCCTAAAACAAGTAGTGCTTGAGTTAAGCCTTGGAAAAAGCCAAAGATCTTCCAAGGGGGCAGGTGGAGAGGGGGAAAGGATAGCCATGGGCAAGGCCACGGTCAACCAGAGCAGAGATGTCACCTCCCTCCTTTTCTTAAAACACAAAGCTGGGTGACTCAGGGGATAAAGAGCCAAGCCTAAAACTGGGAGGTCCTGGGTTCAATTCTAGACTCAGACACTTGCTAAGTGTGTGCCCCTGGGCAAGTCGCTTAATCCCCATTGCCTAGCGCTTATCCCTCTTCTGCCTTAGAATCAATACTTAGTATTAATACTTAGTTTTAACAAGTAATATAGTAATAAGTAATCAATTACTTAGTATTGATTCTGAGACAGAAGGTAAGGGTTACCCAAAAAAGGTTATTAGGAGAATTAATGTACGTGACATAATGCATGTGATTCTAAGATAAAAATTTTAAATAATTTATTATATAGAAATTACATTTCTATATTTCCATAATATTATAATATATAAATATGATTTATATTATATGTGTATATAAATATATTATGTTTATATAAGATTAAATCTTTATATATGTTTATAGTATATGTTTTATATATGTTTATATAATTATGTTTATAGTATGTTTTTATTATATATTATATATAATATAACAATATAATGTTTATATAATTATATTACATATAATTATATGTTTTATATAATGTTTATATGATATGTAATAATATTCCTGTTGTTATATGTACATATAATAAAATATACTATGAATATAAATTATAAATATTATGAACATAAATTAGTATTTTGAAATAGCATTTTAAAAGTTGATCCATTCTAAGATGGAAAGCGAGGGTTTATAAAAACAGACACAAAAAAGCCCTGAGCCTGATGATAAGAGACTGGGGTCCCCGGGGGTACCTGTCCTAGAGGACCTGACACGGTCGTCTTCCCATGCCCGTGACCCTGGAGGCTTGCACCTCGTGTGGATGCGCGCCTCACTCTTTCTGTGTCTGTATTCCCAGAGACTCACGCTATGCCCATCCCATAGTAGGTGAGTAAAAAACCTTTGTCTGACTGAATTCCAGTGTGTGCTTCCATATACATCCACGTAGACCGATCCCACGTGCTCACGGAGAGGCCTTCCTGGGCCCGGCACCCACACGTATGATGACAAGCACACGCATGATCAGATGCATTAAGTTTGGGGGTGGTTGTGATTTTACAGTCTGTGACATTTTCAAAAGGCATTTGAGCTGCGTGTCTCCTCTCCCCCTCGCCCCCACCGCCTTCCCGGCACGCTCTAACGGGCTCCGCTCTGACTAATATTCCGTGTTTCACTCGCCAAATAATCAGGCCTTGTTCCGCGCCTTCCCGGTACAGTGTTCTCTGAATTATGGAGGGTGTTGGATGTCAGTTAGCGTCTGTGACAGAGGCCTGGAGCTCTGAGCAGAGAGGGGGAGCCCCGATCCCCCAGCGATCTCTGCTTTACCGAGGAGAAGCCGGGGGTCCTCCAGCCCCCC
>NC_058130.1:740030945-740045734 GCF_016433145.1 Gracilinanus agilis | reverse complement strand
TGAGAGAGAGAGAGAGAGAGAGAGAGAGAGAGAGAGAGAGAGAGAGAGAGAGAGAGAGAGAGTGTGTGTGTGTGTGTGTGTGTGTGTGTGTGTGTGTGGCAGGGGGGGCGTATGGCCATTCTAGAGGCGATTCTTGGTCAGATGGGGGCACGCTAGATGCTCTCAGTTTCCCTTCTGGGATTCCCAAAGCGGCAAACATCCGACCTGTGAGCCGTGGGCACCCGCCTGTAGCCTGATCTCGCCACACTTGGCCCTGTGCCCAGGCCTCTCCTGAGTGCTCTTCCCCAGGGCCTGGCCTTTAAAACACGGGCCTGGAGAGAAATGTGAGAACTTGGGGGCTGTTCCCCCGAGACTTCCCTCATTCAGCCAACCTTGATTCCAGGCAGCCACAAGGGCCTTGTTATCTGATCCCAGATTAGATCCTTTGGGATGTTCCAGAGTCCAGTGTCAGACACAGATCTTGGCACTGGAGACACAGAGAGGAAGCAGCAGCCCCTGCCCTCGAGGGCCTTACCTTCTGTGGGGGAGACGTAGAGGTCTCTGGCAAGGGGCCGGGAGGCCGCCGGGGGCATCTAGTCCTCCGCTGCCATCACGGTCCCTGGTAGCTGCCTAGAGGTTTTCAGAAAGAAGGCCAGCGGGCCAGGCATGCTGAACACTAGGGGTCAAATGAGCAATGTGGAAATATGTATTGCATGCAAGTCCTGGGGGGAGGAAGGAGAAAGGAGGAAGAAAATTGGATCCTAAAATGTCAGAACAAATTGTCAAAAATTGGTTCTCATTTGGTTCATACAACTCTAGAAATTTTATGTGGTGTTTTTTTTTTTTAAAGCATGGGAGGGGGGGGTGGAGAAAAAACTGGTTCTACCTGGAACTGGGGAAAAAAAATAAACAAATTTAAGTAGAAATGGTTAATGAAATGGCTTCACAGTCAGGAAAACCTAGATTCAAGTCTCAACTCTGACATTATCAGGCTGTGTGCCTGAGAAAGTCACAGATATCCTCTTTCTGAGACTGTTAGGTGCAGAATTTGTCTGTTCTGCTTCTGTTAAAAGGGAGTTTCCTCACTGGAAGTTCCCCAAACCAAAGAAATCTTTCAGATGAATAGGGCCAGGGCAGCTAGGTAGCGTAGTGGATAGAGTACAAGGCTTGGGGTCAGAAGGACTTTCAAATCTGGCTTTAGACATTCCCTAGCTTTGTGACCCTGGATGAGTCCCTTAACCCCCATTGCCTAACCCTTACCTCTCTTCTGCCTTGGAATCAACACACAGTATTGTTTCTAAGACGGAAAGTAAGGGTTGTAAAGCATAGTAGATTAAGGCAGCAAGGTGGCTTGGCTGATAGTAAAGGTTTTTTTTAATCTTTTAAATTTTTTAAATTTTTAAAAAATTTTAAAATTTGAACAGATTTAAATTTTTTAATTTAAAGATTTTTTTAATTTTGAAATTTTTTTAATTTTAAAAAAAAATTTAATTTTGAAAATTTGAAAAATTGAAACATCTGTAAAAATAAAATAACATTTGAGGCAAAGGATCCCACTGATGAGGCCTTGCCACTACTGGGTGATAGCCGGGTGGTTTTGTCTGTCTTACTGCCCCTCTCCAGACCCTAAGCCAAAATCTGTTTTTGACCCAATGGTTGAATGGTGGGTTCCTTACTCGCCTCTCCCTCTTTCCACTGGGCAGCTCTGATCCTCTTCCTTCCCAAGCTGTCCACAAAGCACCCGATGCTTGCCCAGTGCCCTGGGCCCCCCAAGGGTTCTGTAAAAATGTCCACCCGGGGATCCCAGGGGCGATCACAGCCAGAGCCACCTCGGATTAAACCCTGTTTTAGGGCACCTGGTTCAGCCACCCTCTGCCCCTGCCAGGTCTGGAATTTCAAAAGGAGCCAAGCGTGCTTTTCTCTCTGAACTTGAGGTTTCCATTGGCGATCAAGCAGGAATGGGCAGCTGGGATCCAGGGGCGCATTTTGTGTCCCCAAAGTAGGTGTTCAGCAGAGGCAGGCAGGACGTTGACTAATGACATCAGATCTCCTTTGAAGGGCTTTTTTTACATGAACTTTTCTCTCTTTCTCTCATCCACAGTGTGACAGCGAGAGCGATATTGATGATAAGGTAAGGCTCGAGTCCTCCCGACGCCTCCGCGGTCCCATGGAAGTGAGCATCCTCTCTCAGCAGACTCTCCTGCTGACTCCCTGCCCCGTCCCGGGCCCAGAGGGGGTCCCAGGGGGTCTTTGCTGGCCGATTCTCTCTCACTGGCTTTGGTACTGGATGGTCTGGGCCTTCTGTTCCCCTTCCTCGACTCTCCGGGCATGAAAAGGAGAAGAGGCAGGGCCCTGGCAAACGGTGCTAGCAGGAGGAGAATCTGGGGAGTCAAGGCCAGGAGGACTTGGGGAGACGTGGGTGCTCTCCATCCTCATCCCCCGTCCTGCACCCCGGACGGCTGAGAGACGTCGGCCTCAGACCAGGGCCACCGACGACCCCGAGGGGAGGAGAGGGTGACGTGGCTTCTCTGTGCCGGGGAATGTGGGTGCCCATAGGGGCAGCTCGATCTCACGCTCCACGAGGCTAGGAGAGGGCCGGTCCCCGTCCATGCGTGTCCGTGGGAAGGGATGGAACAACTGCGGATCGATGGCTTCTGGGGCCTCCCTTTCCCTTCCCTCCCTGCAGTGGGTCACTCATGAATGCCAGGCTTCGCAGTAAGAGTTCTCTTGAAGGTTCTGGGCCGCCCTGATTCGGTGTCGTTTCTCTAAAAGCCAAGAAGCCAGAGGCGAGGCCGCAGAGGGGAGAGGGAGCGGGAAGGCCAGGCCAGTGAGGACCTGGCTTAGATGTCGTCCGTGCCAGCTCCGTGGCAGACATGGGAATCGAGTGCCTGGAAGAGGCTGACCCAAACCCAGCACCCTGTCATCTGGGAGGGGAGGGGAGGGGCAGGCATCCATCACAGGGTGGGGGGCCGGGCTGTGGGTGCTGACAGGCGCCAGGCAGACCACCGGCGAGTGCCCTGGATGAAGCTGTAAGTGACGTGTGGCGGCATTGGGCAGACGCGCCATTAACGACATTCTAAATTACCCGGGCGAGCCGCGCTCCCACCAGACTGACGTTTGCTACATTGGGTTTGACTTCACCTTGTAGTGGAGAAATTGAAATCTGAACTACATTGATTAGCTTTCCGAACGCACAATCTGAGGTTACCTTATGGGGAAGCGGCCGGGAGCCGGGCTGTCCCTCTGAGGGGGTGGGGCGGTGGGCGAGCCACACGCCCCTGCACCGTCCAGCCGTGCCGGAAGGGTGCCAGGCCCCAGGCAGAAGCGGGGGGCGCCCCAGCTAACTTTCTCCCAACCAGTCCCCATTCCAGGGATTTCCCGGACCTACCGAGTTCTGATTCTCAGCCCAGCGCCCTCCCTGTCCGTCGTACCATTCCGCTTCCAACATGGGAGTCCCGGACCTGAAATAAGGAATGATGCCTCCACTCTGTGCTGGCCGGCTGCCCAAAGAGCCCGGCCTTCCCCGTCTATAAAATCAGGAGGCGTCCTGACTCAGAGGAGCGCGTGTAAAGCGTTTACAGGAGGCACCACTTCTTTCCCATCCTGCCCACCTCCGTAAGGAGCAGCAGTCCCGGTAGCCACGGTGGTACCCAGAGCATCCTCCCAGGGCAGGGCTCACCCCCCCCCCCCAAGTAACCACCGGGTGGAAATGGGAATGGAGCCCCTCCTGCCAGCCATTCTTTTTTTCCCTTTGCCCTAGAAGCCTCCTCCTGAGCAGGCAGCCCTAAGGCAGGGTTGGGGCTTCTCTTATTGTCCCCTAGCTATGTAGGTATCCCCCTGCCTCTTGGAATACTTCTCTCCTTTCCCTATGCCTTGGGTCCGAGCTCAAAACTACACAGGACTGAGTTGGGAGGTCTTGGATCTTGCACTGACTTAGCCTGTTTTATGGTGATCCCAAATGAGGATCAGAGAGTAAGTGAGCTCTAGAATCCTCCAGTTGGGTTCACCTATGGCCTAGATGGCCTCCATCTCCCCCAGAGGCCATTTCTGTCTTCTCTAACTCCAGGCCAATAATCCCTCCCAGTGTGAGGATCAAAGACTTTCTCTGCCTTCATAGGGTGAATGAAAACTCCAAAGGGGCATGTAAAAAGCAGAACACTGATAGAAGGGATTATTTTTATTAGCCACAGGGCTTAACTAGGGGTGGTACAATGAACAGAGCCCTGCACCTGGAGTCAGGAAGCCCTGAATTCAAATCTGACCTCAGAGCTATATGACCCTGGGCAAGTCACTTAATCCTACCTGCCTCATCTGTAAAATGGGGGTGATGACAGCACTACCTCCCAGTATTATCAATGATCAAATGAGATAATAAGGATTTGCACAGCACCTGAACCATATCACTACTAACCAGTATTATTAAGGGCAGCTAGGTGGCCCAGTGGATAGAGTGCTGGTCCTGGAGTCCAGAGATCTAAGAACATGGCTCTGAGCAAGTCAGTTTGCCTCTGTTTTCTCTTCTGTCAGATTAACCGGAGAAGGAAATCGCAAACCACTCCAGTATCTTTGCCAAGAAAACCCTCAAAAGGGGTCACAAAGAGTCGTACATAACTGTAAAACAGCAAAAAAGTATTATTAAATGAAATAGTGTTTGTAAAGCACTTAGCACAGCCCGTGGCACAGGGCAGACACCATTTAAGGGCAAGCTAGTATTATTGAGGTAACATTTGTAAAGTGTTTAGTTTAACACATAGGGTTTTGTTGTTGTGGTGGTTGTTGTTTTAACTCTTACCTTCTGTCTTAGAATCAATATTAGGCAGAAGAATTGTAAGGGCTAGGCAGTGAGGATTAGGTGCCTTGCCCAGGGTCACACGGTTAGGAAATGTCTGAGGCCAGATTTGAACCCAGGATCTCCATCCCCTGAGTCATCTAACTGCCCCAGTAGGTTCTTAATAATTGCTTGTTTCCTTCTCTCCTAGCTTCTTTCAAGGCTTAGTTCAGGTTCCACCTCCCTTTCTAATCTCTCCTAAAGTGTTAGTGCTACTCCCCCGCCTCCAAATACTTTATATATTTATCTTGCAATTAAATAATAATAATAATAATAATAATAACAACTAGCTAACATTTCAATAGCGTTTTCAGGTTTTTGAAGTGTTTTGCATCCATGATCTCCTCTGAGCCTATAACCCTGTAAAGGTGATCCCCATTTTACAGAGAAGAATGCAGCCCTAGGCAGTAGAAGCAATTAATTCAGCTAGGATTCAAGTCCAGGCCCTTCTACCTTTCCAACCCAGAAGCCTTCATCCCCTTAATTGATTGTTCTTTCTTCTTCTTCAAAAACCCATGAGTAGACAGACCTGTTCGGATCTTGTATCTAATACTTCCATCACCTCACCACATTCTACTGTAATAGAAGTCGTTCGAGGACAGGGGCTGGGTTTTTAGGGGGTACAAGGCTTGTTTATTTGGTCTTTAGTCAAGATGGCAGACAGAATCAGCCTCAAAGCCAGGAAGATCTGTGTTCTAGTCCTACTTCCAGGCTCTGTGACCCCAGGCAAGTCCTTCAGTCTCTGAGTGTCCAGGCCTCTCTGATACAGAAAAGGGGCTGACCTGCATGGCTGGTAGGAATTTCCTTCCCAGAGGGTTCCCTAGGCTGGTGATTTCCCAGGTCCAGGCTCTGCCTCCTGTCCCACCCCATCCCCATCACTAGAACTGCCTTAGACTACGATAGGTATTTTAACAAAGGCTTGTTAGGATCCCCTACAGCCCACCCTTGATTCCCACTCCAAACACACGCACCCCCATTCTACCTCCAGGCCTAGGAATCCAGGCCCAGAAAAATGGGGAGCCATGCTTTGAGAGGGGAGGAAGGCGGGCTGGGCTTCCCTCCATTTCACGGCATCATTCTGGTCCCTGCAGTTGCTGTGATATGCAGTCCATGGACTATAAACATTGTTACTGAAAATATATACTTCCTTTTAATAGCAACTCCAGCATTAACAGATAAGCAATTACCGTTCATTTTCAGGAACTATAAAGTCCCCATTAATTCAAGATTTATGTAGTCGGAGCATTTAGCCCAGGAATAACACCACCGAGAATTGGTTTATACACATGTAATGACAGGGCTTACGGCTTACTTTAGCGAACATTTCCATAATAGCGGGTTATAAACCATCGAGGCTTCCTCATTGTCTCCTTCCTACCTGGGCCTCTCTAGCATAGGCTTTGGCCACAGGAGCTCAGCCTTAGAGGAAGATGCTACCCCAAACCTAACCTGGCCAGGAGTCAAAACCCCCACAGGGTCCCCTCCCTGGGGTCCAGCCAGCCTCCTTTGCTCTGTTTAGAGTAGCAGTTGGAGGCTGGGAGGGGGACATCCTGTACCCTGCCCAGCCCCACAGCCACAATGACAGGTTGTCAGGCCAATTCCTCCCCTTTCCGGGCCAACCTCCTGGCTCCTGCTCCATTCAAGACTGCCCCTGATTGGGGGGGGGGGGGGGGGAGCTATAGCTTTGTGTTCCTGATTGAATGAATTGTCCCTCCCCACCCCCTCCTCCTGAGGCTGCCCCCTCTTCCCCCCCATCTGTCTGGGCTCCTGCTGGGGGAGGACATGAGGAAAGGGGGGCTGACTCTGGATTGACAGGCCTCTTGTAGGACGTAAAGAAAATAGCACTTCTTTTTTTTTTTTTCTCTTAATTAGATCTTTTTGTATACTAGATTTTCTAAAACTTGGGTCCACCTGTATAGAGACAGACATGTTGGGGTCCAGCCTGAGGCCCTGCATGGTTGAGAAGGTATAAGACAAAAGGTCTCACTTGCATGAAGGTGGGCTTCCTGAAAGAGTTAAATTCTCCATTGATCTTTTTTTGTTTGTTTGTTTAAACCCTTACCTTTCATCTTAGAATCAATACTCTATATTGGTTCCAAGGCAGAAGAGCAATAAGGGCTAGGTGATGGTGGCTTGCCCAAGGGTCACCCAGCTAGGAAGTGTCTGGGATCATATTTGAACCCGGGACCTCCCACCTCTACATCGGGCTCTCTCTGCCACTGATGGTGGGAGCCATCGTCCATTTGAAGGAAAACAGCCCTTGGAATCCTGGGTGACCAGGAAGTTGGTCCCTTTGAGGCCCTTTTGGCTGCATTCTTTCTCTCCTCCTAAAGAACTCCGCGTGCCACGGGCCCTCCCCGTCTCCGTTTGGCGTCCTGAGACAAAGCCCCATTCGCACCAGCCTGGTTGCGGCTCTCTCCAAGGCCAGGCCGGCTCCTGCCCGCGGATCTCAGGGCTGCCTGACTTACGGCTCCTGACAGCATGTTGGGAAGCTCCGCTCACCCCGTCATCTCCAATAATCAACAGCCCACCCGCCAACACTTTGACAGACTTAATGGTTTTTTATACAAAAATGGACAGACTTAATGTTTCGACTGTAGCAATCATCCGTCCTGATCTCTTTAATGAAATTAGATTAAGCGCACCTGGGAAAATGCTGAGACGGCACATTGCCTTCATCACCTCCTTTAATTTAAAACCAATTTGCGGGGAAAATACTCTGTGAAGCCCAGGGCTGCTTGGAGAGAGACAGAGGAGGAGGGCAGGGAGGGATTTCTGAAATCTGTCTGGATGGCTGCTGGCAGTGTTAATTCCTCTCCCTGCTGCGCTGTGAAATATTAACAGCCTTAAGGAACAGATCGGGGAGTTTAGAGACTCGCTGCCATGTGACTAGCCCAGCTCCAACCCACCCACTGTCTTTCTTCAGCAGGGAAGAAACAAAAACAGAAATCTTCCGGGGCAGAATCCTCTCGGAGGGCCGGGAGCCCCGTGGGGGCATCCTGAGCCCCCTCCCGCCTTGGCACGGATGGGAACGGCCGGACGACCCCGATGGCATCTGCCATCGTCACCCAGGTCTCTGCCTTGCCTGCTGGCTCTCCATCCTGGGTTGGGGGGGCTGGGCTGGGCTCCTCCCAGCCGCTTCAGTTCGATGGACTATGACAGGTGTCCGTGGAGCACCTTCTGCAGTCTGGGGATGCAGAGGCAAAGCCTAGGGTCCCCTCCAAGAGCTTAGAGTCTGTTTTCAGGAAACAGCGTGGAAGAGAGAAGCAGATGGGATTTCATAAGCACAGACCAGTGAGATCCAAAGGTTGGGCTGAGAGAAAAGAATCTTCCTAACAGGGGACCGTAGGAGTTTATTTATTTATCGCTAACCCTTATTTTAACGGAGGGCAAAGGATAGAGAGCCAGGATGTGTCTGAGGCCTTATTTGAACTCAGCTGCTCCCAACGCCACGCCTGGCACGCTATCCACTGTGCCACCCAGCTTTCCCACCTGTAGAATTTTTTTTTAAAGCTTGACCCAAGTTTCTTAGCCTGAGATCCCTGTATCAACCCTCCCTCTCCCCGACCCTGGACCCATGAATAGATTTCAAGGGGTTCATGAACTTGGATGTATGTGTGTGTGTGTGTGGGGGGGTGACTGCTTTATTTTCACCAGTCTTTATTTGAAATTTAGCATTTCCTTCAATTATTTTAAAACAGGATTCTGAGAAAGAGTCCATAGGCTTCACCAGCCTTCCAAAGGGGTCTGTAACATCCCCCCTAAAAAAAGTTAAGGACCCTAAGTTATGGGGCAGCTAGGTGGCTCAGCGGGTAGAGAGCCAAGTCTAGAGACAGGAGGTTCTTGGGTTCAAATCTACCTTTAAATACTTCTCAATTGTAAGATCCTGGACAAGTCACTTAACCCAAATTGCCTAGCCCTTACTGCCTTTGTGTCTTAAAACCAATACTTAGTAGCATTTCTAAGACAGAAGGTAAAGCTTATTTAAAAAAAAAAAAAGAAGAAGAAGAAGAAGAAGAAGAATTCCTGCGTTAGAAGAACTTGGAGATGACATAATGTAGATAATGTAGTCAACATCTTAGGAGTCAGCCAGTAAACATTTATTAGACATGCATCAGGTGCTGGGGATACAAAGACAGAAATGAAACAGTCTCTGTCCTCAGCAAGCTTCCATTCTCAGAAGGGAAACGATGTATTTCCAGAGAGAAAGTAAACACAAAGTTATTTGCGTGGGAGAGACGCCACTCCTGGCTGGCTCCCTGCCAGCTCATGTCCTGGCATCTCCTTCATTCTCTGGCTCTTTGGTGTTTTCTGAGGTCCTGCACCCCAGGTTCCCATTGGATGGCTCCTGAAGGTCGCTTGGGGTTGGGTAGGTGGGAGAAGGAATTGGAGCATCCGTGACTGTGTCCGTTCTCGGGGAAGGGGACTCTTTTGGGCTCACCCGGTCTGGACACCCCAGAGCCTAGCTATGTAGGTAAGGGAGGGACCTCGAGATGGCTGCAGGAATTAAGGTTAGAGAAAAGAATTATTGGAGCCAGTTTGTGAGGGGTCTCGGATCCACCAACAGATTACATTTGACGCCTGTTTATCTGCGTGATCCTAGGCAAGACGGTGGCTCTTTCAGTGCTTCTGACTTCTTTGTAAGACTTTTTTTTTTTTAAACCCTTACAATCAGTACTGTCTATTGGTTCCAAGGCGAAAGAGTGGGAAGGCTTAGACCCTGGGAATTGAGTGACTTGCCCAGTCACACAGCTAGAAAGTTGTCCAAGATCAGATTTGAACCCAGGTCCTCGTCTCCAGGTGCTCTGTCCACTGTGCTACCTTGCTGCCCGTTTTGCAAGACTCTTAAAACACTGAAGAGATGCTGATCTGTATTAGAAGAGGGAATTTACTCACCAGTCTTGTTGAATTACACCCTGACGAAATCATAGGGCCAGCCCCCTGTCCAAAAGGTCAGCAATACATGAATGTTATCATCTTTAGTCCTTATAACAGCCATGGGCGTGGAAGATTTAAATGAGTATCCAGTAACTCCAAGTGTTATCTTTTATAAGGTTTATTAGTCATCACTGAAGTAGAGAGAAAAGGAACTAAAAGAAATAGAAGTTCAAACCTAATTATCTAACAAAAAGTAAACCCCACGTGAGTTCTCCAGCCCCCTTCTGCCGCTGCCATCCAGGGAAAGAGAGAGAGGGGTGGAGCTGCCCAAAACTCATATCCTCCCTACATTAGCATGTAACGGGAGAAGGAACATGGAATGCTGGGAGAGAGAGTCCTGAGGAGCAGATTCTAGTTACATAGGAGGTAGGTTCTTTTATTTATCCCCATTTTACAGATGAGAAAACTGAGGTTAAGAGAAGTGGCTTGCCCAGGGCAATATTACTAAGTAAAAAGGATTTGAGTTCAGATCTTCTTGATTCCCAAGACAAGCCCTCTATACATTTTGCCTCTGACAGTCTACAAAAAGGAGAGGGCGCATGCTCAGAGAGCTATTATTTCAGTGATGGGAGGAATGGGGATCTCCCTGACATGAATATGCCCTCCAGTGGTGCCCATCACTTCTCCCTCCTCCAATGGAGATACTGTTCTACCAAAAATGGCAACTAGCTTAGCCCCACCAGTTAGAAAGGGAGGGAGTGTTAATACCATTAGCCTTGTTCCACACATCAAGAATATGAGTCTTGGGAGGTAGCTGGGTGGCCCAGTGGATAGAGAGCCATGTCTAAAGATAGGAGGTCCTGGCTTCAGATCTGGCCTTCCTTAGCTGTGTGAGCAAGTCCCTTCACCCCCATTCCCTGGACCTTACTGCTCTTCTGCCTTGGAACCAATACATGGTATTGATTCTAAGATGAAAGGTAAAGATTTTCTGTTTATTTGTTTTAAGACAAGAATCTGAGTCTTAATGGAGGTCAGATGACTTGCTCAAGGTCTCACCATCAATAAATAATTGGACCAGGAATGAAATAATTTATAAACCTAGTATCATACTATCCTAGAAGTGGAGGTGGAACAGACTGTAGAGACTATCTAGGGCAGCCCCCCCATTTTACAGAAAAGACCCAAGGTCAGCTTCATGGTGGAATTTGAACCCAGATCCTCTCCTTCTGGAGCCTAAGCTCTCCTCATTGTGGTCCCTTATTCAAGGTCAGAGGATGGGAAACCATCCAGTATGGAGAGGGAAGGAGAGCCCATGAGATAACTGAAGGGATCCCTGAACACATCACAGAGAACGGACCTAGAACGATTGGTTGTTGTTCAGTCAGGTCGTCTGATTCTTTGGGAACCCATTTGGCGTTTTCTCAGCAAAGATCCTAGAGTGCTTCTCCCACTCATTTTACAGATGAGGAAACTGAGGCCAACAGGGTGAAGTGACTTTTCCAGGGTCACTTTGAGGAGTCTTCCTGACTCCAACTCCAGCCCCCCTACTCCCTGTATCCCCTGCCTAAAAGGATGGGTAGGATTAAAGTGGATGGGAAAGACATTCTGTGCCTGAAAGGCAGCATCCACAACTCAGAGGCAGGGAGACTGGAGAGAGCTGTATCTAGATATGGAGTGGGAAGTGGTCAAGTTTAGCTAGAACATAGCTGGAAGTGTTGGAGTGAGGCTGGAGAGGTGGAGAGAGCCTTGAATGCCAAGCCAAAGGGTTTTTAGTTACCTGTTAAAGGAGGACAGAAGATGGGAGCCCCTCGGGTATACAGGATGCATCCACAGGCTCAAGGCAGAGAGGCCTCTGGGTATGGCCCCATCCTTAGGCAGAAGGAGACTACCCAAGGCTAGTGAGCACAAGGATGAGAAGGAAGGATAACTTGGAGAGTGGCTGGGAGGGGGAAATTCCATGCTGCCTTCTTATTCCAGTAGAGTTGAAGCTAGATGGTCTCTGAGGTCCCTTCCAGCCTGGAAATTCTGTTATTCGATGAAGGGAGGAAAGGGCAGATAGAGGATGATTATGCAATGTGTGCCGGATGATGGGGGGGACCATTGACAGGCAAGCCATGAGAGGGAAGAGCAGAAACTGAAGGGGGATCGGTGGGGGGGGCATTTGGGGAAAGTGGGGGCAGAGGGGGGATTCTCTCTTGGGGATCCTCCATCTTTTTTCCATGGCATCCTAAACATTTTGTTGATGTAGTTTTTTAACTCAAAGGGCCCTCCACAATAACTAATTTCACAGATGAATTCGGCCTGGGGTCCTTGGGGCCTGGGGTGGCCTGGGCCCTCCCGCGCCCACCCCCTTCATAGCAGCTTAGAAACGGCCTTCAGAAGTGCAGGAAGGGTGGCTCAAAAGGTCAAGTTCTATTTTCTCCTTTGTGTGCCGCTGGAGAAGGGGGAAGGCCCGAGAGTCATTGTTGAAAGGCTCCATCCCAGATGTCACTGGAGGGAGGGGAGGCTCTGGTGGCGGCGGCCCTGTGTGCATGCTCTCTCCCCTTCTCCTTGAGAGCAGGAGCTATCTTTTGCCTCTCTTTGCCTCGTATGTAGTCGGCACTTAATAAATGCCTGTTTCCCGCCTGGCCATCCTGATGAAACTTCAAGCCCTCATCATTAGGAGCTCTCTTCTCCCCTCTCACCCCCCAATTCATTTATCTTTGTAACCTGGGCCCTGCTTGAACCCTTAGCAAACAATTGTTGGAGTTTGTTGACTTAAAGAGACCTGACTGACCAAAGGGCTGACCTCCACCAGGGCCTTGGCCCCCTTGGCTGCTGCATAACCTGCTTGAGAGGCAGGAGATGCACAAGTCGGAGGATCTCCCTACAGATCCTTCTTCTTGCACTTGTTATCTGGGTGACTTGGGCAAGCGGGCCTCCATTTCTTCCTTTGAAAAACTGAGAGGGGCCTGAGCTAGCTGGCTTCAAAGGCCCCTTCCTGCTGAAGACCTCAGCCCCTCCCCAGACAGGCTGACAAGCTGACAGTCCAGAAATGCACAGCCCTGGCTGCTGAGGACATCTTGGTTGGCTTTGTGTTGAGCCAGGCCCCTGACTGCTGCTGGCAGCCCCCGGGCCCAAGGCCCACAGGGAGCCCCCCACCCAGAGCCCGGGAGGTGGCAGCTAATCTGGGAAGCCCCATAAAGAGCCCCCACTCCGTCCCAGGCTTGTCAGAGGATTCGTTCCGCAGCTGCAGGGGAAAGCGAGGTGTAAACTGCCAAGAACCATCTTAATGACGGCTGGAGCAAGAGCCAGATGCCAGATGGCAGCCTCCACTGTGGCTGTGGTTGGTATTTAACTGCTTTTTTATTGGAAAAATATGGGGTGAAAAATTGTGTGGGACTCATTAGGCGGCCTGCTGCGATTGTGACCAGCCTGCCAGTCTGCTCAGGGCTTGGGGCCAAGCTGCCTCTTAAGTCTTAGCTGCAGCAGCCCCTGACCCAGGACTCTTCCTCTTCTTCCTTTTCCAGCTCCTTCATCCTCACCCCCATCCTCTGCCTTCTCCCTCTCTTCCTTTTCTCCCTTCTCTTCCTCCTCAGAGCATGGCTCTCATCCCGTCTCTCCTCCTCTCTCCTCTCTCATCCCAGCTCCAGGAAAGGCAGTTTCATCCAAAAGCTACAGGCTCATTCTGTTCCTGGCCTCCTGGATCCCCCAGAAAAGCCACCTGATCAGGCCTTCCTAGCCCCTGCCCTGCCTTACCTGCTCCTCTTTGCTGTCCCTGCCCGGCTCTAGCCTCACTCTGCCCTGGGGCTCTAGCCATACCAGCCTGGCCCCACTTGGCATCATACCTCTGGTCCTGCCCTTCTCCTTCCTCCTCCCTTCTCCTTCTCCTCTCTGAGCCCAGGCTACAGATGACTTTCATTTTCCTCTTCCTGCATATAAACTAAAAATATTGAGTGTAAGGCTTTGGGAAGAGAGGCTTGCTCTTTTCCCTGCCGCAAAGGCATCTAGGAAATGCCTCTGATTGCCTTCTCTCCCCAGCTCCCCTGCCACCACCAGTCGGGCAGAAAAGACTGGGAGATGAGAGCAGACATCTCTCCATGGCTTTTCTCTACTTGTTCCTGGCACATAGTAGGCACTTGATAAATGGTTGCTGATTTCAATAAGAAAGAAACCCCCAAGAGCCCATCCTTCTCTGACACTGGTTCCGAATACTGGCCCAACATGGAAGCAGGTGAAACTCAGGGAGGCCAAGTTAAAATCTGAGAATGAAGAGCTTGTGAGCTGTTCTGTTTTCCCTGATTCTTCCTTCTCTCTTTTTCTCTCATTGCCCTCTCCCCAGTTTTCTCTCTTCCTCTTCTCCCCACTCCCCCTCTCTTTTATGTAGTATGGAACTATTTAGGGACCTGAGAGGTCATTTCACCCAAACGCTTCATTTTTTGGAGGAGAAACTGAGACCCAGAAAGCTTCTGCGACTTGTCCAGGTAGTAAACACGGGCCTCCCTCCTCTCTCTGTCTGCCCTTGGTGGCCTTTTTTCCCCACTCTTATCTCTCAGCTCCATCAGACAGCACACCTATTTGTAGATGAGCTAGGGCCCCTGTGGCTGTCAGGGTCCTGAGCCACCCCCCCCACCCCCACCCCCTATACCTTCCCCAGGAAGTGGGCCTATCTGTTCGTCCTTCTAGTCCCTTAGAGCAGGAAGCAGATACCATGCTGGGGCCCTCTTGAGGCTGACACAGGCAGGTTGGGGAGGTTTTTGCCTCTTGGAGGTAATTTCTTTCTTTTTCTCTAGTGTGTGGGTGTGAATCACGACTGTTTCTCTGCTTGGCCCTGGAAGTACTCAGCTCAAACAGCCAAGTTTTCCCTTTGAAGGAGCTTTTCTGAGCTGTGAACTATGTGAGCTTTCTAAAGAGCATTCATGTCTCATCCCACAGGCTGCCTCACAAAACACACACATACACACACAGCCTGACTCACTGAACACACCTACACCCTACCTACATACACAAACATACACACACACACACACACACACACACACACACACACACAGCCTGACTCACTGCCCACATATTCACCCTTCATCTCTATACATTCTCTCTCTCTCTCTCTCTCTCTCTCTCT
>NC_058130.1:740011153-740026021 GCF_016433145.1 Gracilinanus agilis | reverse complement strand
CTTCCCTCCTCTTCCTCCTCCCCTCTTCTCCCTCCCTCCTCTCCTTCCTCTCTTCCTCCTCCTCTTCCTCCTTCTCCTTCTCTTCTCCTCTCCTCTCTTCATCCTCTTCTCCCTCTCCTTCCTCTCTTCCTCCTCCTTCTTCCCTCCTCTTCCTCCTCCCCTCTTCTCCCTCCCTCCTCTCCTTCCCCTCTCTTCATCCTCTTCCTCCTCCTCCTCCTCCACCTACTCTTACTGAGGATGGAGTAGTCTGGGGGAAGAGCAGAGGTGGCAGAACCTAAGGAACAAACAAGGTGACTGGTACCTGGGGAGCTCAGCCCCAGCTGTATGGGTGGGCACTGCCCCTTTGGAGGAAGGAGCGCTATTTATTCATCCTGAGGTAACCCCCTCCCCCCCTCTCTCCAAGAGAGGGAGAGGAGGAAGGGAACCCAGACACAAACGAGTTGTCACTCTGGTCCTTAACGTTCCTGAGCCTTCATCACCTCATCTGTCAAATGGACCCGTCCTTTCCCGCTTTAAGTCTGTGATCCTAATCGCATGGCCCCGGGCTCTGGCCCCCTAGCTAGTTCTGCTCCAGGTTTTGGCTGGGCTCCAGGCTCTGGGCTGGGTTCTGGGCTCCAGGCTTGTAGCTGGGCTCTGGGTTCTGGGTTCTGGGCTAGGCGCCAGGCTCTTGGCTGGACTGACAGTTTCTATGCTCAGAGACATTACGGGAAACATTAAGCAGCATAGATTGTTAGTGACAGCCGGACACTTTAAGGCTCAGAGGAGAAGTTTGATTTAATAGGGACCCTGTCGTTTGCCATTTGTCTGTGGGTCCCTCTGGGGTGCCCACTGATCTCCGCTCTCCCAAGGGTGCCTTTTTTGTTGGTTTGTTTTGTTTTCATCTTGGGCACAGATTGTGGGATTGGGGGGCACCTCTACTGGGGGGGCGTCGGAGCCGGCCACCAGCTGCCTGTAGCCTACGGGCCTTCGGCTTGTGAGTGGATGTTAGCCCTGCTGCCAGGCAGGTTAGTGTCTCATAAATAGGAAATGAATCCTGGGACTGTGGGCGTTGCTGGTGCCACTCTCCTGTCCTGAGTGGGAGGGGGTCCACGGTGTGAGGGGTCCAGTGGGGATGGATGGAGACCAAGGCTTTGAGGTGCCTCCCCAGGCTGGGAAGGATAAACAGGGTTTGGGGGTTGGTTTCTCCTAGATTAGAGGAAATGGGAAAAGTATCCGCTTCACTGTTGCCCTTCAAGAATTTCTGTCTGGGCGTCTGCAGGAGACAGAAAGAGCAGACCCGGTCATGCCATCCAGGTTGGACATCACTCATTAAGTAAGGGTGCTGTCGTACAAAGGCAGAGAAGAAAGCGTCCTTGCCCTCGAGGCTCTTCCATTCTGTCGGTGTCGACCCAGAAAAGCAGGCACAAAATAATGACGAGGTATTTTGTGGAGGCTCTGGCAGCCCGCAGAGGCAGGGGAGAAAGAAGGGCCTTGGAGAAGTAGAACTTGAAAGGCAGCTAGAAATCCTGAGACACTGAGGTGAGGAAGGGTTCTGGGGAAAGCCTCTGCTGGGCCTGCAGGCAAAAAGTTGGATCATGTTCTCAGAGGAGGAGATAGACAGCCCTGGAGATGAACAGCCTCCTGCCCAAAGAGTGGAAGCAGAGCCGAGGATAGTGTGCGATTATGCTGTTTGCTTATCAATTCTATGTTCCAAGAAGAGACAAGGTTGGCAAAGGGAAACAGACAATGAGCAAAAAGAAAAAGACGGCTGAGGGGGGCAGCTGGGTAGCTCAGTGGATTGAGAGCCAGGCCTAGAGATGGGAGGTCCTGGGTTCAAATATGGCCTCAGACACTTCCCAGCTGTGTGACCCTGGGCAAGTCACTTGACCCCCATTGCCTACCCTTACCACTCTTCTGCCTTGGAGCCAATACACAGTATTGACTCCAAGATGGAAGGTGAGGGTTTAAAAAAAAAAAAAAAAAGAAAGAAAGACGGCTGAGGACCGAGCCCAGGAAGCCCCCAGTATTTTTAGAGGGCAGACAGAAAAACTGGTGCTGAAGGAAATAGAACAGATAGGATGAGGGAAATAGTGGGAGAGTCAGCATAGGACAGCATCATCCAGAAGCCGAGAAAGGAAAGAGCATTCAGGATGAGGATGTGGCATGAGAGCCTTGTATGTCTCCCAAAGGTCTGAAATCCTACCTAAAGAGCTAGAAGGGGCCTTCAGGGTCATCTAGTCCAGCCCCTCCTTGAAGAAACCAAGGATGAGGACTGAAGAAAGGCCAGGGAAGACCCCGGTATCCTCACCAGCCCACCTGGTTTGGTGGAAAGCGTGATGGATTTGGGATCTTAGGACCTGAATTCAGACACAGCCACAGTGAGACATGGGACAGATCACTGGTGCTCTCTGAACCACTGTTTCCTCATCTGTAAAATGAGACCAATGGATTAAATGACCTTGTTTATTTTTTTTTACACTTTTTTTTTTTTAAAAAACACTTGCCTTCTCTCTCACTATCAATACCGTATATCAGTTCCAAAGCAGAAGAGTGGTAAGGGATAGGCAATGGGGGGTTAAATGACTTGCCCAGGGTCATACAACTAAGAAGGCCAGATTTAAATCCAGGATCTCCCATTTCCAGGCCTGGCTCTCTATCCATTGAGCCCCCTACCCTTATTATTCTTGTCAGGTAACTGACACTATCCCTTTTGCTGCTCACACACACACACAATCTGATGGGATTCAGAGACTCATCTTCCTGACTTCAATTCTGGCCTCAAATTCTTCCTAGCTTTGTGACCCTGGAAAAATCACTTAACCCCAGTCGCCTAGCCTTGACCACACTTCTGCCTTGGAATCAGTACTTCTAAGACATTCTTAGACTCTAAGACTCTTCGACTTATATTCTAAGCCAGAAGATATGGTTTGGTTTGGTTTTTTAAATCGTAAGTCAGAGAGTTCCCTATGTGGTCACATCAGCCTCTTCCTTCCCCTTTTCTTCCCCATTTAGAATCATTGGCTTTTGTGTCATCGGTTTTGTTTTGAGAATTTCCTATCCCTCTTAGAACAACTTCCCCTCTAGAATCTGGTGCCTGAGTACCTTATCTCTTCTTGAAAATCTTTTCAATCCATTCTCTCCCAGAACTGGATACAAATGAGATCATTCCTGTCCTTCCACTCCTACTCTGTAACAAAATAGGAGAAAACAAAGAATGGGAGCCAGAGACCCAGACAAACAGGGAGCCTGCGAGAGAGATATACTGACAGAAGGAGCAGGAACGGCGGGCCCAGAGTTTGTAGCAGTTTGGGGGAGCAGGGAGGGTCTTGCTGCAGATTTTTGTTGGGCTCTGTGCCCAGACCTACATTGGAGACATCTGCAGGTTGACTGGGAAATGGAGATGAGTGGTTGTTGCCATGAGTTGGAATTTGTTGTTCTAGGTCCTCGGGAAATCAGAGCTTAACTGGGTGAGCAAAAAAACCTGGAGAAAAGCATGCTAAAAGCCTAAAAGCCCCATCGCCACCCCTGCATTCCCTCCCCTCCCTGAAGAGGCCTGAAGGTCAGGACAGAATTTCATCAAAACATAGTCACCATGATTCCACCTTCCCCAAGGAGTTCTCCAACCAGCTGACCCACTTCCTAAACCTGAATGGTCAGAGGTCACCCCCTTGGCTGGCCCCACTCCCCAGAGGCCACTCCAGTGAAGGAAAACAGCCTCCTGTGAAGTAGACCCTCCCCATAACACCAGCAAGAGGTCACTGGGTCAAAGAAGCATGGAGCCAAGCCATGCACTGTGAACCACAGCATCTGGTCAGACCCCAACCTAAGCAGCAATCCCTTCTGCAGCGGGCCATCTCGCCCTTTACCTCCTGCTTATAGACCTCCAAGAAAGGGACTCACTACCATCCGAGGCAGAGCTCTAAGGATTAGGAAATACTCCTCGAAGAATTAGCAGCTTTCACCCACAGCTCCCATGTCTGATCTCTGGGGCTCAAGGGTATCACCAATTCTGGAGTCAGAAGAACTGGATTCAAATTCTGGCTGTGTGCCCTTGGGTTTATCCTGAAGCTTCAGTTTGCTCTTCTGTAAAATGGGGTTGAACTAGATCCCTTCCAGCTCTACCTCTAAGGTTCTAAACCTACTAAAAATGATAGCCCTGGGGCAGCTGGGTAGCTTAATGGATAGACAGCCAGGCCTGGAGTCAGGAAGTCCTGGGTTCCAATCTAGCCTCAGACACATCCTAGCTGTGTGACCCTGGGCAAGTCACTTCATCCCCATTGCCTAGCCTTTACCACTCTTCTGCCTTGGAACCAACACACAGTATTGATTCTAGGACATAAGGTAAGATTGTTTTTTTTTTTAAGAGTATAAAAGGATTTTGAGAAACATTGACCTAAATGATCCCCCAAGTTCCAGGTCTGCCAGTGACTGGCTGTGCAAGTTTTAGAAAGCTCTTTACCTTCTCTGGGCCTCAGTTTCCTCTTCTGTAAAATGAGGACAATGGACTTCCAGATGTTCTTAACCTGTTTAACTTGTTATTAATAATATTGATAGAATATAAATGCAAAAGTAACTTTTTTTTTTTTTCGGCGGAAGCACAAACAACTTGGGAAAGGGAGGAGAATGGAGTCTGTGTTATTTGAGAATTATTTGAAAGCATTAAGAATGGTGAGGCAGGAAAAGAGAAGATGAGGGGGCGGGGGGCGGGGGCAGGATAGCCGTCTCCATGGATTGGGATGTTTGGAATTTGCAAAGAGGCCACTTCAGTCCAGTGTCAGGAATGACTTCCTAACCGGGAGGGCCGTCCAAAAGTAGGAGTTACATCTAGAAGTGATGAGTTCCCCTCCTTTAGAGCTCTTCAAGTGGATGACCAGGTGTTAAGTAGGTTTTAGTGGAAATTCCTTCCAGGGGTCATTTGGGACCAGATGGTCCTTTTCAAGTTGAGAAAGGGCACTGGGTTTGGGTTTGAATCCCACCTTGTACTCCTTGCTGCTTTGGGGGCCTTGCACATCACTTCAACTCCCCCAGCCTCTGTTTCCTTATTTGCAGAAGGAGTGAATGATCTCTTAAGGTCCCTTCCAGCTCTCAAGTGGGATCCCATGAGCCAAGGACACATTTATTTGCTGTCAGTCTGGCTTCCTTTCCAACAGAGACGGAAGGACTCGGGCTGGGAAGCAGACAACACACTTTCCCCTCTCCCGACCCAAACCTCAGTGACATCATGTTAGGATTCCCAAGCCTGAGCCTCGGCCTGGGATTTTGGCAGATCTCCGTAGATGGGAGAGAGGGTGGCTGGGCTCCCATCTGGCCCGGCATCTGTTTTTAGGGAAGGCAGGAATTCAGGCGTGCTCCCTCCCCCCACCCGCTCCCTAGTCCTCTCCCTTCATTTCAGCCTGTGCTCGCCAACATCTGGTACCCACCTAGCCATCACAAGACTCCACGGTTGGGACGGCCCGAGCGGGGCCGGAATGAGCCCAGCTGAGCCGAGCTCCTCTGCTCTAGAGGAACCTGTCTTTGAAGGCCTAGTGAGAGTAGACAGGCAAGCAAATGGAAAACATGGGGAGCACAATTAGAGCTGAAAAATTCACTGCGTCCCTCTGCAGCCTAGTTCCTATATTTTTGTGCTTCCTAATTGGATAAACCTGTAACGAGCATTAGAAAAATGTTGGTTTTCTAATGAATATGTGGATCTCCCCTAGTGTTTCCAATTAGCCAGAGTCTCTAAAATGGGCCTTTTCTTCCTGGGAGAAGGGGGTGAGTGAATCTAGTTAATTTGGGATCCAGCCTCCTCGTGCCTCCTCAGCAGCTGCTGGGTCATTATTCTGGATGTGCAGGAGAGCGTGCGGGCATACCCACTCATAATATCTGTCCTGTGGTCACTCCCACCCAGAGCCGCCTACGATGGTGCACGCACCCCTGTTGTCTCCTATGCGGTGCCTCAGACGTGCCCATCTCAGATGAGCCTCGTGTGCAGTGGCCCTCAGCCCCGAGAGCCAGACTGGCACGTGCCCATTCGCCCGCCTCCAGGAGAATGCACACTCCTGCTCGTGCACAGACACAGTCAAACACAGCTTTTTGACAGAGTCTTCCTCAGGCGTGCTGTCACACGAACATTCACCCGTAGTCACACAGGCTGAGAGAGGAATGGAGCCATCTCTCCACAGAGTAATTATTTGGGGGTCCTCCCCACCCCCTAATTATTTCCCCCCTCTGCCCAAACCATCCCGGTTGGCATCGATGCCAAGGATGTTGGCTTGTGACTTAGAAACATTCTCTCTCGCCTCTTGTTAGAGTTTGCCTTGGTTCTGGAGCTTGGCAACGAAAGGTCAGCGGTTTTCAAAGTAGCTCAAAAGCCCCCAGACCAGGTGGGTTTTTATTTGTGTTGGCTGTAGGACACTTTGGGGTGTTCTTCTTCCGAAGGGTAGAAAAAGCCACTATTCAGTGTCCATTGGTGGTCCCCCTCCCCTCCTTGTCCCACTTCTGTCTGGGATAGCATCGCTGGGGTCCCCATCTGTCCTCTGTCCAGCACTGTTCTTTCTGGCTGGAACTCCATAGATCAGGGGAGGGACATGGCAAAGACAACACATATTGAGCTTTCTTGGAGTTGCCTACCACAGAGCAGAAGACGTTCCAATGCCGCCATGTTGCCAGGGCCGTAGCCACATTCCATGACTGATGGGGTGGCCAGCGTTCAATGAAACACTGACCTCTTATGTGGCCGAGCCGTAACGCACACTGTCCGTGGATGGGGAAGGGCAGCTTCTTGGTGGAACCCCAGGGCAGTCCTCACTCCTGTGTGCCTCCCCCTCTCCTCTTCCCTGCAGAGACCTCCACCATCACCCCCTTCCGTGGCTCCTAATGGAGTCCTAACACTGTTCGATGAACCACTGTATCGGTGCTAGCGATGAATGTACCTCTGCGTCCCACCATTAAGTCCCCAAATGGATTATATATATTTGGTTTAGAAACCTAATATTTTCTATTAGTACACTCTCCAGTGGCTGGCGTGATATCTCTTGATAATCTATTCCCAGCCCATTTCCTTTTAGATTTCTAACCTCATTAAATCTTTCCTATTGGTTATTTTCTATTCTAAACAAAATTAAAGACGTACCATCCTCAGGTTTTAAAGAGTCTCATTTTACTCCCAAACTGGGTGGAAAACACAGAGATAAACATTCTTCTAGATGATGAATTTTAAACTGCTTTTCCCGTCAACTGGAATTGCTAACCACATGGAGGGTTGTAGCCGCCTGAGGAAGCCACAGTCAATGATGCTTGAAATGGTGTTTGTTGTGGGGAGATCAAGCCCTCCTGTGGTGGGTTGGCTCCCGTTTGGGGATCAGAGAAGAAGGAAGGACTCGTGGGTCACTGGGATGTGGGGACCCTCAGCTACCACATCGGCCTTAGTGAGGAGATAGAAGGCCGGCCGTGGGGTCAGGAAGGCCTGGCTCTAGCCGCTCTTAGGGACTGGCTCCTTATTTTTAAATTTTAAAATGAAGAAGCCCTTTCATGGCATTCACAGTTTAGTTGGAAGATAAGACAGAAGCCCAAATAGCTCTACAAAAATACCCCAGCAGACCCAAGATCTTACAGATGGGGAAGTTTCCTCCAATGAAGCAGGTTCCTATCCATCATCAAAGACACTTTTGCCCAGGTTCTCCCATAAGGTCCCCACAGGGGCATCTGCCCCGTGTTCTCAGACATCACCAGGGTACCAGGAAACGCTCCTTCTCTCCTCTCTCCCTATCCTGCCGTTCCTCCTCATTGGTCATGTTCCTGCCTGCTCAGAGCTCCCATGCCATGCACAGCTCCATTGCCCTCTGCGGAATGCTCATTTGCAATTCTGCAAGGACAGAATCATACAGAAAATCTGAGAGGATTTTGGTTTCAAAAATGATTGCTGTACTCTATGGCGTTATGTGATAAACTCATCAGGGATAGAGAGAACTGGAGGTGGCGGAGAGAGGAGCGTGAAAAGGGAAGATCAGGGACCTCGTGGGTCTCCTTGGGCTTGCCTGCCTCTGTTTTAGACTTTGCATTACTCAGGAAAGTCATCCTTCTCTGGAACAAGTTACAGAAACTACAGGAAAGGAAGACTTGGCTAGAGATGACCTGTCCTGTCCAGCCTCCCTCCTTTTCCAGACTTCAGGGATGGAGGAGATGGGGAGGAGGGGAGGATATCCAGTGACCTTTGTAATGATCTCTCTATCAGGTTGTTTTATTGAATTGATGAGACAATGAATATTTCCTTGGTTTTCCCTCATCAGGGGAAGAGAAGATAACTGATATCTAGGAAAATCCATTCAATGGTGGCTCAGGCTCTGGGTTCTAATCCTCATTCTGCTATGGGCTCCCCATTTTGCATCCTTTGCTCTTATCCTTCCCTGTTATGGATCATCTGTTTCTTAGATGACCCCTTTTTCTTCTCACCCCTTATTTGCATAAATTCCTAATTCCTTGTCCATTCGTCTGCTCACTGTTAATTCTCCATTTCCCTTTCTTGGCCCTTCCTTGAGATATGGTGTCTGAATTTATTTCTAATTTTTTTTCCCTTGTAAATTAACCTTAGAAAACACACTTGTGTGGTTCTGAGTTCGTGTTGAAAGGGTGAAGAAGGTCAAGAGAGAATATTAGAAACAGACACTTGGATCCTATGAAAGGGGCAGGAGAAGGCAAGCAGGAAAATTTGGGGATTCTAGGCTTGGAGGACGAATGAAAACGTATTTCTTAATCTCTTAGTATATTCTAAACACTGGAGAAAAAAATAGCCCATGCCCTCAAGGAGTTTACACTGGATAATTGGGAGAGGTGACATGTAGGAGAGCTTGTAGAGCATTGATTTAGATCAGTGGTTCCCAAACTTTGTTGGCCTCCTGCCCCCTTTCCAGAAAAAATATTACTTAACCCCCTGGAAATTAATTTTTTTTTAAATTTTAATAGCAATTAATAGGAAAGATAAATGCACCTGTGGCCATCACCGCCCTTCCTGGATCGCTGCAGCACCCACCAGGGGGCGGTAGGGCCCACTTTGGGAATCACTGATTTAGAAGTAGAAGGGCCCATAAAGATCAAGCCCAACTCTTTCATTTCACATTTAAGGAAATGGAGGCGCATCAAGGTTAGGTGACTTGCACAGGATCTCACAGTTGAGATAGGATTCTCTCTATTATATGTTGCTGAATACACCGGAACAAATCTCTGACCCCAAAGTCCAGGCTTATTAGGGGCCAAGAAGTTACAAGAGGCTCCCAAGTCCCTGGCTTAGGTTCCTGGAAGTAATAACACTAAAAACCATGGGGGCCACAATCCGAGGTTCTTGGACTAGAGGACAGTGAGTCAGTGGGACCTAAAGCATCCATCTGCAGAGCAGGTTAGGGGGGGCCATGCCTGGTCTGCTCTTAGGATCTTCAGTTTAATCACAGAATCATAGAATTTGGACCCAGAAGGGCGCTTTATCTCCCTCATTTTGCCAGAGGAAACTTAGGTACAAGGAGATTCAGTGACATGTCTATCCAGGTAGTATTTGAACCCAAATCTCCCTGGCCCTGAGGCCTGTGCCCTAGCCACCGGATCAGGCTGGGAAGCCTGATATAAGGGGAAGGGAGTCATTTGATCCCAGAGGGCAGAGCTAGTCAAATGGTATGAATCAGAAGAGCAGTCATTTCTCGGCTCAGGAAAATCTCCCTAATGTTATTAGTGGGTCACTGTGTGGGAAGGGCTCCATGGCCTCTGAGACCTAACTCCAAGAAGGTGGGAAGTGTCAGAGACAAAACATGGGCCAGGAAAAAGTAAGTCAAAATCCTAGCCCTGTGTGACCCTGGGAAAGTCACTCCTATAAAACGGAAATGCCACTTTTACATTTACACTTACAAAATTCACTCAGCATTTCCTCTATAATATTGGAACTGAATACAATGGCCAAAATAAATAATGTTGAAGTTTAAAAATCAAAAATCAATGGCAGCTGGGGGGCTCAGTGGATGGATAGCCAGGCCTAGAGATGGGAGGTCCTAGGTTCAAATCTGGTTTCAGACACTTCTTAGCTATGTAACCCTGGGCAAGTCACTTCACCCCCATTGCCTAGCCCTTACCACTCTTCTGCCTTAGAATCAATACTGTGTGTTGATTCTAAGGCAGAAGGTAAGGATTAAAAAATAATAATAAATAAAAATGATAATAAGGAATATAAAAAATAAAGAAATGAAATTAAATGAAATGAAATGAAAAAGACCATCAGGATCATATCATCCACAAGGTACTCAGGCAGGTTCTAACAGGCCTGAGTCTACAACCTCTCTGGAATCCCCACCTCTCCCTTGTATATATTTATATAACACATAAACATAAATATATATATGTGTGTGTATGTATATGTATATGTATATATAACTCTTAACCTTCTTAGTAACAACTCTGAAGTCAGAAGGGCAAACCTAAGCAAAAGGGATTAAATGACTTGTCCCCGGTCACACAGCGATGACATGTCTGAGGCCAGATTTGAACCCCGGTCATCCTGACTCCAGGAGCCACCTTGCTGCCCCATCTCTTTTCATTTGAGGGGGTCGCCATCCCCTGAAATCCACCATCCACGTAGGTCCCTCCTGTGTCCCTGTTTTGATATGGTTGTTGTGGGCTTTTTTGGAGAGGAGGCGGCGTGGTAAGGGTGAGTTGGGACTCTTTCCCTGTGCTTTTAATAAAATCCTTATAAATATCATATTTTGGAGGCATTGAATATTAATTTTAAAACTTACACTTCTTGAAGGCAGGGACTGTCCCAACCACCTAGCAAGGGGCTTGGCACATAGTCAATAAATTCTTTCTAATGGTTAGTGGTGGGGATGTGGACCCCTGGAGATCCCAGGGATGGCGCTTTGGGGATGAGGAGCAGAGGACTCTCCCTGGAGCCCCAGGTGCTTTGAGACAAGGATGAGAGGACGAGGATGGCCAGCAAGCACCCCATAGTTCCTTTCTCCCACCCCTCTATCTCTTTCTCTGCTTGGAATTAGTGTTGGAAGGGCCTCCCCTTGTCATTTCAATTTCTTAAATTGGAGGCGGTGGGGGATTAGAATCCTTCCTCCCTTTGCTCTCTAGCGTCATCCCTCCGTGGGGCTAATCAGATCTCCCTGTGCCTCGGTTCCCTACTCAGCCACACTCTGAGACTGATTGCTCTCTCCGGGGACAGTGGCTGCCCCTAGGCTCGCAGCTGGCTTCATCCTCCAGGATTGATTATCCTCTGCTAGCAGCAGCATCCGATCCCTGGGCTCCGGAGAAGGGGCATAGAGGACAGGCTGGCATGGGCTGGGATAACCCCTCTGGGCTGTGCTGTGCTTTAGAGAGAGCTTCCTTTCAGCTAAGTTCAAAAGGAACTCGGAGGCCACCTCGTTTAGTACCTGAACCAGAATTCTACCCCCAGCCCAGGCCCAGCAGGCCCAGAATCTTACACTTAGAGCTGAAAAAAGGCTTTAGAAGTGTGGAAGAAGGGCTGCCGGTACAGCTTTCCTAAGGAGCCCTGCCGGGCACATGCTGACTTGGAAAACTTCCTATTAACATCCTCGCTGTTCTATTGTATTTTTATTTATTTTGTTCAATATTTCACAATTACATTTTAATCTAGTTCAGCTGCACTTGGGAGGACACTATTTCAACAACATTAGACACCTCTGATCCCATCCCACACACTGACCCCAAGTGACAGATGAGGAAACTGAGGCCCCTCAAGGGGAGGTAGATTTCCCAGAGTCACCCACCCAGGCAGGATTCTCATTCAGGGCTTCCTGAGTACGAAGCTAGCTGCCTTTAGGTAGTAAGTGTCAAAGCTGGGATGCTGATCCCAACCCTCTCCAAATTCAGTGTTCTTTGATAGTGTGAATGCAGGGATCCGACATCCATTCTTTCCTCTGAGCCTTAGAGGAGCTGAGGTCTGGTGGGAGCTTCCATCACTCCCATTTTACAGACCCGAGCTCCTTCTCCCCGTGGTCACACGAGCAGGAATTGCTAGGAGCCAAGTAGAAGTCACCTCAGCAGGCATTAATTTCTGGGAGTACCAACTATTCACAGGTGGATCCAAGGGCCCAAGCCTTGCTTTCAAGAATCTTAGAAACCAACTAGATGGCTAGGTGGTTAGAGAACCAGGACCTGGGTTCAAATGTGGCCTCAGACACTCCCTAGCTGGGTGACTCTGGGCAAGTCACTGAACCCCCATGGCCTAGCCCTTCTGCCTTGGAACCAGTGCACAGTATTGATTCTAAGACAGAAGGTAAGTGTTTAAAAAAAAAAAATCTTCATTTGTAGCAGCAAGAAGGGAGCCGGGCCTGGGTTCAAATGTGGCCTCAGATACTTCCTAGCTGGGTGACCCTGGGCAAGGCACTTCACCCCCATGACTTAGCCCTCACTGCTCCTCCACTTTAGCAGCAATTCTTAAAATTAAGATCCTAATCACTCTATTGCAAATATGAATAACATGGAAATAAGTTTTGAACAATGACACACGTAAAACCCAGTGGAATTGCTCGTTGGCTATGGGAGGGGGTGGAAGGAGGGGAGGGAAAGAACATGAATCATGGAACCATGGGAAAATATTCTAAAAATTAATTTTTTTTAATTTAAGATCAAGCTCAAGGATTCATAAGGGTTACTTAGGACAACACTGCTCATTTTACAGGTGAAGAAACTGAGGCCCTGAAAGGGGGGGAGGGGTTTTCCCAAGATCACACAGCGTGGGGAGGAGTGGAGATTCGAACCCAGAGTAGTTTCTGCTGGGCCAGTGTTCTTAGGAGTGAGCTTGAAATCATCCGAGGGAGAGATGGCGGGCGGGGGAGGGGCGCCCGGGCTGCAGGTGTGGGAGGAGCCAGGCTGGGACGGAGTTGGATGGTGGAAGGGTGGACCTCGTCCGTGGTGAGGTTGGGCCGGGGGCTGGGTCAGGGGGAGGTTTTATGAGGACCGAGACTCCGGGGACCGGCAGCAAGTCCGCCGAATGGGACGCCTGAGAGGCCGAGGCGGGGGGCGTCGCCTTGGATGTGATGGAGGAGCAAGTGGAGGCTTGAGGCTTATTATGTATGCACCGCTGCGGTAGCGCCGCCGTACCGCCCCTCTCCGAAGGTTCCCCCTCGGCCCCTCGGGGGCTTCCTCGGGCCTGCTCCAGGGCTGTGGGAGGCTCCTGGGTGCTAGCTGCGCCTCTCCCAAAGTAACTTTGTCTCTCCCTCATCTATAATTTTGTATTTAATGATCTTCCTCGGTGCTTTTTCACTCGTCCCACTCCCCGCCCTCCCCATAGAACAGAGATTCCTTGAGATTAGGGACTCTTTGGGTTTGTTTTGTTTTTGTATCTGTTAATGAAGTAAAAGTTAATAAGTGCTGGTGGCATGTGAAGTTTCGTTCTGCCAGGGACCGCCGCAGTTATCTATCAGGTTTGACTGAGTGGCAGGGGGGGGAGGGGGGCAGGGCGGATCTGTAAGGAGATAGGAAGTCTGTAGAGATGGAAAATGACTGATGGAGGGAGGGGAGGGGAAGATGGGGCTCAATTGGGGATACACTAAGGAAAACGAAAAGCCGAGCGGTCCTGAGCCCGAGGTCTCTCCGTCTGCTGTTCCTGCAGAATTTCTGTTGGCAGCCCTGGTCGGAGAGGACTCGGTCCTTCCCAACACTTGTTTTCTGATCTGAAGGGAATAAGCGTTTCTCTAGTGCCTACTATGTGCCAGGCGCCTGCTGCCGCCCCTCCCCACCCCCGGTTCTGCTGGGGGGTGTCGGGTGGGGGTAAAGAGAGTAGTCATTTCATTCCCTTTCCGGGAGTGCACACTCCCTCCCTCATTCCTCCCATTCCCCTAGAGTTTGGCCCCCTCCTGCAGCTTTGATGCTGGTGCTGTGGGAACTGAGATGGCCTTCCCGACCCGGGGCTCAGAGCCACGTTTCAGGAGCTCAGTTGTCTGAACTGCCTGGGCTCCTGTTTTACAGCCTTTTATCCCGGCTTCCCCGCCGCCTCCACCAGAGAACCCCGCGTCAAGTCCCTCCATCTGGATGTCATTTGCCTGATATTGCCTTTCTTCTTTTTCCCCACCTCTCCTGGCTCTGGCCTTTGGGGAGACCCGACCCCAAAACAATAAGCAGGGGCGGGCCTCCCCCAGTAAGGCCGCTGGGCGCTACAGGCCTGCCTTTCCTGGTGATGCAGATGTGCTTCTACCCTCCCCCCCATCCCCACCCCCGCTCCCCACATCTGCGGCGTTGGCCGGAGCCAGAAGCTGGGGGATGGGGAGAGAGGGGGTTAGGAACCGCTTGCCCCTCCTTTCCTGACTCTGGCAGCTGCTTCAGGGAATAGGGGACCGGCAGCTCCCAGCCCAGGCCTCGATTGTGTTTCTGAGGCTGTTTCCTGCTCCATGAAATGGGGGTGAAGGGTCCGCGGGAGATGGGGAGCGGGGCGAAGGACTCCCTCGGAACTCGGCTGGCGTCGAACCGTGAGCTAGACTGCCCTGGAAGCCGGGAGAGGGCTGCAAGGCTGGGCACGAGGTTGGGTCAGACTCGGGGCCGAGGGCGGAGAGGCCCTAGGGCCCCGCCACCTCCTCGGCTCCCCAAGCTGGCTGCGGCCGAGGGCGTGGAGGGGCGGGGATCCTCGGGCGTTTGGGGGCGGAGCGGAGGGCGGGGAGGGGAAGGCAGAGCGGGGCAGGGAGGGGGAAGGGAGGCCGGGGGCGGGCCCAGGCCGGGCGCAGCCGCGCTCCGGAGCCGCCCCGCCGTCGGCGGATCCTTGCGTCTTGGCTGGATTAGTCAAGCCTGCGGCTGCTGAGACCCGTCCGCCCGCGCCCCATCCCCAGTGCTGTGTCCAGCGCCGCCTGCGTGCAGGCGGGAGCCCCGGAGCTGCGGAGCCCACGCCCGGGCCCCGAGAAGGGCGCGCGCTGC
>NC_058130.1:739946478-740001417 GCF_016433145.1 Gracilinanus agilis | reverse complement strand
GCGGGGCAGGGAGGGGGAAGGGAGGCCGGGGGCGGGCCCAGGCCGGGCGCAGCCGCGCTCCGGAGCCGCCCCGCCGTCGGCGGATCCTTGCGTCTTGGCTGGATTAGTCAAGCCTGCGGCTGCTGAGACCCGTCCGCCCGCGCCCCATCCCCAGTGCTGTGTCCAGCGCCGCCTGCGTGCAGGCGGGAGCCCCGGAGCTGCGGAGCCCACGCCCGGGCCCCGAGAAGGGCGCGCGCTGCTCGGCCGTGGGGCCATGGCCCCCGAGCCCTAGAGCTCTCGGAGCGTGGCGTCCTGGTCTTTGTAGCTAGAGTCCTCGCTGGAGCTTAGCCCGAGCGGGAGGATGCGCGCCCCGCTCTCCTGGACCCTGGGTTAGAGCTCGGGCTTGGCTGAACAAGCGGGCCCGCGGGAGAGGGACCGCGCCGCCGCCGCCACTCCAGACCCACGGCCTCCCCGGGAGCGGAAAGGGAACGAGGCCGCCGCTGCGGCGGGAACTGTCCTGAGCCGAGCCGGGGCCAAAGGCCCCTCCGATTCTTAGCCCAGCTGCCTCCCGCGCCCCGGCTCAGGCTCCATGCTTCCAGTCCGGGCTGCCCGGGGCGGGCTCGAAGATTAGCCGCGTGCGCCCTGCCGCCCTTTGTGGATTACCGCTGAGCTGCGAGCTGGCTGGAAGCTCGGACCCGGACCCAGACCCGGCCCCTGCGGAGCGGTGAGTTCCGAGCGAGCGGCCGTGACTTTGATTGAGAACCGCAATGCCGGGGCCCCCCGCAGGGCTCGGACCAGCCGGGGCTGGCTGAGGTTGACTGGGCTCGGCCACGATCGCCCCATCCCTTTTTCTGGCCCTCCCCGATCTCCCGGGAGGCTCGAACCTGGGAGCCCGAGGGACCAGCTCGCAGCAGTCTTACCCGCCTAAGTCTGTACGGCGGTTCTTTTTGGCCCTTACGTGGGTATAGAGCACATGGAAAAACCCGGAGCTCCGGGCACTGTGTGTGTGTGTGTGTGTGTGTGTGTGTGTGTGTGTGTGTGTGTGTACATACAAGATTTGGGGGGGAGGGTGTGCCCTGGGTAGTAGTGATTTCCCTCCCCCTTCCACCACCCCCACCCCCCATCTTATCCGCTGAGAGGGAAGAGAGAGTTGGTTTGGTAGGGAAGAGGGCGACTGGGGCGGCGTCCGGCCCGGGGGAAGAGCGCCCTGTACACGTGCCCGGCCGCCTTTGTGTGTGTGTGTGTGTGTGTGTGTGTGTGGCTGCCCCTTTTGCGCAGCTGGTGTGTCCGTGTAGCCTACCTAGCCTGACCCCACCTTTCCCTTCCTGGGAGAGCTCCGAGCCCCTTCCGTGGCCGGGGAGGATTTCTGAGTTGGCTTTTCCTTCTTGGCCTGAGGCAGGCTCTTCCAGGGAGGGGTAGCGGCTGCTCCTGCTCCAGGAGAGCTCTTTTCTCTGTGGCATTCCGTCCGTGGCAGGCTCCCGGGCTCCCTGACCCAGGGGCATCGCTAATTTCAGGCTTCCAGAAAATGGTTGGGACTCTGTAAAGGGTGGTGATCAAGGGGCTCTCGACCTGCCCCCCTCCCTCCGCCGCCGCCGCGCACCCGGCCGGGGCCCCCTAGGCTTTAGCCCAGCAGTCTCCGAGACAAAGCCCGTTTCTGACCCTGCTGCTGGAGGAGGTGGGCTGGGAGCCGGGATTGCGCCTGGTGTCCCGGGATGCTTGTGGGAGGAGAGGGGGTTAAGGACCAGAGTGGTGGTCCCTGCTGATCCGGGAGAGAAGTTTTGTTTTGTTTTTTAAAAGGCTGAGCTTTGGGACTAGCCCCAGGCACAGGAAATCTTGCTCCTTGTGTCCGATGCCTTGCCTGCTGGGAAGCCCCTCCATCCGGTGACCTCTGTCGCCCTAAGACAGCACGACCCCTTGACCTCCGGAGGCAGTTCCCTTCCTGCCACCTGCCTGGGCAGGTGGTGTGTGTGGGGCCTTGGAATGACCGGAGGAGACCCAACTGGTCCATGACTGCCCAGCCGGGAGTCACGGAATTAAAGCCGCCTGGCCTTAGGAGAGTGAGGCTCCTGGGGCGAGGACCCTCCGGTGGGCCGGACCTCGGGAGGCTGGGGGAAGGGATGCCTCGGCTGGGCTTGGTCTGGTGCCGACCTTTCTAAGATTGATATGGGCTTCCCTAAGGGACGATATTGAGGAAAAGTCCAGGAAGAAATGGCCGGGTGTCTGCCTGCCTCGTCCTTCCTCCAGCCCTGCTCTCTCTCTTTTGCCCCTAATGAAGAGCAGATGGGTTGAACCGAAGCCGACCCCCACAGCCCAGGGAAGCGTGTCTCTGGGGTTTGGTGAACTGCCAGAGTGGGGTTCACGGGTCTTGGGGGCGCCCCAGGGAAGGGGGCATAGTATCATGGGGGGGAGGGGAATCCAAGGACGGCTTTCCCAGGGTTCCTGACTTGAGTTCCTTGGGTGGCCGGGCTATCGGACACCTATTGTCTCCGTCTGGCAAGTGCACCTGGGACTTCGGCTGTGGAGCCAGCCATTCTCCAGCCTTGCTCCTAGTTCTCTGTGGCCCCGGGAAGCCCTTGGAGCCTCCAGAAGCCAGACGCATTCCCAGCCTCCCTAGAGAGGACTCGGCAGAGGCCGGGGTCGCTGGCCTGAGGACGGGGGACCCTCCCAACCCCCAGCCCGGCCTCTGGACTCCCGGAGTTCTCTGGGTGTGTGTTAGAGCACAGAGGCTGGGGGAGTTGGGGGGGGGGGGGCATGATGGCGGCCCTCCTCAGGGCAGCCCTGCCGGACTGAGCTTTCCTAGTATGTGGGGCTCCACCTTGTGGCAGCGGCTGGTCCCTGCAGGGGCTGCTCTTCCTCAGCCATGGAGTGGGAGGGGAAAGTGAACCAGACAAGGTCCCTTCCTCTTACAGAGATGGTAGAAGGAGCTTCTCTAGAGTCTGTCCAAGGCTCCAGATCCATTCCGGAGGTCCTCCTGGTCAGCTGCGGGGAAGGGGGGAGTAGCCCCTTTCCCTGGATGGGGGGTGACCCACCTTCCCCCCCCCAAAGCAGGGCCCCCCATTTCCTGTGACTGCCTTCGTAGGCTCCACCCTGAAAGAAGAGGGTCCCTGGTACTTCTGAGGGACCCAGCTGGTGTCCAGACAGGACTCTTTAGGTGATTTGTTCTCGTGTGTCTGAAAAGATGTGCCCTATCTAGCCAGGAGGGAGCCAGGGTTAGGTATTCCCAGCATGCTCTTCATGGGGTCACTCATTGTCCAGCCACCTTGAGCTCCCTCATGATAGAGGGACCAAAGCTTCAGGGCCCCCTCCTGAGGATAATCTCATTCCATCTCCAGGCCTGAGTTCCAGGATGACCCCAGGGCCTGCCCCCTAGAGCTTTCCCCTCCAGCGAAGCCCCCCTCAATAAATAAAGCGCCTTGGCCCCGCTGCCCTTTCTTGCCTTTGGTAGCAGAGCTTGAATTTCCTTTCTCCTGGAAATGTCATGGGAAGGCCCCGAGAGTGGCATTATTCCTCTGTCCCTGAGCTCATTTCTTTTATCTGGAGCTGTAATGATAAGGCAGGCTGGGCTTGGCCAGCCTGATAAGATGCCTGTTTATAAAAGTTCATGCAGATCTGGGTGGGTTAGAGCCCCTCCCTGAGCCTGGAGCTAATGAAGATTTTAAAGGGGGGACCTCTTAGGGATTAGAGAAGCCCTTTTATCTCTCCTGGATGCTGTCCTTCCCTCTGCCCTGAGCCATCTGGGGCTGCAGGATGCGGGGATCAATTCTGCTGGCAACAGCTCAGCGGTAGCATCTTCTCTGAGAGCCTAAATACATAGGGAAGGGCCTCCCTCCCTGAATCTCAGGGGTGGAATCTGTCCCTGACTCCAGCCTCAAACCCAGCCAGTGGCTATTTGGCTTCTGATGGATCCTCTCTGGTGATGGGGCAAAAGCACCAACTCCACCATGGAATGATTGGCAGGAATTTGTCTGATGGTCAAGAATAGCCCCCCAGTGGCTGCCGGTTCTGCCCTCTGGGGCCTGAGAGAACCCAGCAAATCCGTCTTCTCCGTGATACTTCAGACACTTCAAGGCAGCGGGTAGGGGTAGGCTTCCTCCCCGCCACTTCCTCAGTCTTCTCCTGTTCTTTCATCTAGTTCTCTTAGTGGCATTCAATTCTGTTCAATAAGCATTGAGTACTTTGTACAGAACCAGGATGCAGAGACAGAAAGTGGACAGCCTGTGCTCCATCTTCCTTCCTCTGCCCTTCTGCCCCCTCTCCTCTGGGGGCCCCCCTCTTCTCTAGGAGCCCGTCCCTGGAAGCCAGGCCCCTCTCCGGATAGCACTGGCTTTGTTCCTCGGAGAAGCCTGGCCAAACTGTCTGAACGGCGCGGCCCATGTTACATCCTAGCTGACCTTGTACTACATCTGTCTATGACCCCCCACCCCTTCCCAGGAGAGTGCCGGCGGCCGCCTTCTCTCCACACTGCGCGGCGGCGGACTCTGGAAGCGAGCATCCCTGCTGGGGCTGTGGAGGAGAAGCCTGGGGCCCGAGGGGGGCAGACAGGGCAGGACCCCCGGAGGGGACGGGGAGGGCTTTCCCTGCCACCCATCTGGTAGCGTGGACAAAAAGTCATGGGATGTCATTAGCAGAGCCTGGATTTAACAGATGAGGCGGGGCAGGCCTTGGGGGTGGATCCCCAGGAAGAGACCCTTTTATCCTGGGTTTTTCGGGCCTTTTCGTTCCGTTCCTCAATACTGTAGCGTCACGTCGAATGGCTTCCCTGAAGTCACATCATAGATGAGCAGAATTTGAACTCGTGTCCAGTTTTCTTTCTTTCCCCCTTTTTTTTTCACTCTCACCTTCTGTCTTAGAATGAATACTGAGTTTCCGTCCCAAGGCAAAAGAGCCCTACAGGCTAGACCACCCGGGTTAGCTAAGGGACTTGGCCAGGGTCACACAGCTAGAAGTATCTGAGCTGGGCGTCCTGCTTCCCTGATTACAGTGTAGCAAAGGCTCCTGATGCCTCTCTCTGCTAGCTGTCAGACTTCACACAGAGCGCGTAAGGCACGCTGGCTGGTCTCCCATTCTCCCGGTTTTGAGTTTGGGGCTCTTTTCCGTGGCCGTGCGCATTAGAGGCCCCACTGCACGGGCCGCCCTCCCCTTCTCTGGGCACCGTCCCGCCTCCCTCTGGGAAGGCTGGGGAGAATGGAAGCTCGTGGCTGGGCGGGCTTTGTGGGGAGGGAGGCCCGCCCGGAGTCCTCCCCTCCGTCCTCCCCTCCCCCTCCTGGCTCTGCCTCTGCTCTCCTCGAGGGACGTCCCACCAGGACGCTGTTCTGGCTACTTTCTGACCTTCCCTCCCATCTTAGAGCCCGCATGGGGTGTCCATCCCGGGGCAGAGGAGCGGCGAGGGCCAGGCCTTGGGGCTCAGGGTCACCCAGATCTGAACCCAGGACCTCCCCTCTCCAGACCCAGCTCTACGCATTCTGCTGCTTAGCCACCCCTTCTGGAAGCTTCCAAGGAAGACTTTGGTAGAGCCGGGGCAACCCCGGGAGAGGCAGCTTTTCAATCCCAAGATCCCCCAGAATGGAAGGTCTGCCGGCCATCAACACCAGACCTTGCTAAGTCTCCCTTCCATCCACCAACCCCGTCTTCAGAGGGCGATGTGGAAGCGCTGGATTTGAACCTGGGTCTCTCTGACTCCCAAGGCTGGTGGGCCACGTGGCTGCATGTCTCCAGGGTGCTCCGGGATGGAGGCACCAAGAAGCCAGCCCCAAGAGGCTGACATTCTCCTGCCCTTCCTCCTCCTCCTCCTCCTCAGGCTCCCAGGCAGCCCCTTGGGGCGGCGGAGAGGAGCTTGGCCTCCGCTAATATCTCTCCCTGCAGGTCTTGGCGCTGATAAGCCCCAGGAACGTGGCTCAGGCTCATTCCTGGCACCGAATGGACCCCTGACAGGGCCGGTCTGTGGTGGATGGACGCGTCCTCGTCGCCCCTTCTGTGGGGTCCCTAGTGGCCTTTGGGGGGTGGGCAGGACCTTCCTTCTTCTCCCTCCCTCTCTTGGCCATGCCTCTCGCCCTCCGCTCTGGGTCCGAGAGGAGGAGAGATGGGCAGAGCCTTCCCCAGCCGGCTGGGCCGGGGGTGCCCTTCAGAATCAGGACCTGGATTCAAGTCCCTTAACTTCCCTTGACCTGAAGGCTTCAGCTTCCTCCTGGAGCCCCTGCGGGGATTTGGGGTTCTGGGCTCTCCCAAGCCCAGGCTTCGGCCGTGGCGGGCAGACGGCGGCCTCAGGGACCCCCGGTTTTCACATCTGGGGGAAATCCTTACACGCCGACCGCCTGCTCCACGCCGAGCCCTCCAAGGGACAAAGACGCGGTTCCTTCTCTCTGTGGCTAACCCGGCGCTGGGTCTGCAGCTTCAAACAGAGGTCGGCTCTTCAGATCTTGGGAAGTTGTGGCGCCGGTCCGGACCCGGCAGTGCCCAGCTCTGCAGGCAGATTTTATTTCCTTCTTTACACCCTCCTGCCTTGACATCAGTACCAGCTATGGCTCCAGGGTAGGAGAGCAGGAAGGGCTGGGCGGGGGACGAGTGACTTACCCAGGGTCACACTGCTAAGAAGCGTCTGGGGTCCCATTGGAACCCAGGACCTCCTGCCTCTAGGTCCGGCCCGCGATCCTCTGAGCCACCTAATTGCCCCCTAAAAGCAGATTTTAGATTCCTGCCTGTCACCCCCATACCCAAAGTCGGGGCTCTTCTTTCTCCCTCCGTCCCCAAGTCAGCACTCATTACATCATTTACCTCGTCCCAGCACTGGGATCTTCGTCTGGGAACCAGAAGAAACGGTCGGCAGTACCAGAAAATGAGTCTGCCCTGGGACCAGGCTCTGCACTCCTGTACACGGGGATACCGAGGCCCCGAGAGCGTCTGTGAGCCCCCCAACGGTGCCCAGCCGGCGAGGGCCAGGATTCGAACCTTGGGCCTTCCGGGCTCCGAAGTCCAGTTCTCGATCCCCTGCAAATCCCAAGCTGAGCCCAAAAGAGGGGGCGCCGGAGCCGAGCCTCCCACCCTTCCAGGGAAGTCCCCTTCCCCTTGCCCGCACGGTGGGCCGTCGTAGCTCCTTTTACAGATAGGGAGACTGAGGCCCACAGAGCCTCGGGGGCTCTCCCTGGGGTCTGCGACTCTGAATCCCGGCCTCTCTCCGGGCTCCTCCGGGGACCTCCATCTGACGGGAGTTGGGGGTCAGTGCCCTGACCACCGCCAGGCCGCCGTGTGCTGACGGAAAGAGCTGACGTCGGTGTGGCCGGTGCTCCTGCCACGGCTGCCCCTTCGCCGCGGGGTGCCTTTTCTGACCCAGCTGACTTGAACCCAGATCCTCCCCTCAGGAAATTCCCGTGTGACTGGCGGTCTGAGACGGGCGCCTCGGGGCCCTCGGGGCGACACCAGACGGTGACAGAGACCGCGTCCTCGGCGAGCCTCAAGTCATTAAGTCTGCACAGATGTTAGAACATCTGCCCTTCCCAGGAGCCATGCCAGCATTTCTGGCCTCCTCGCGGGGGCCTTCCAGCCAGGGCCCCCTCGGGCCGGATCGTGGGGCTCCCGCAGGGCAGGAAGCGAGGCTCAGAGAGCCAGGAAGACGGGAGGGGGATGGAACGTTGGACCGAGAGCCCCAAAGACCTGAGCTCAGATCCAGCCTCCGACACGAGCAAGTCGCTGAAACGCTGAATCCGCTTCCCCAACTGCAAAGTGGGGGTCCTGGCAGCCCCTCCCTCGCAGGATTCCTGTTTCCAGCCTCCTCTCGGAGGCCTTCCTCCTGCTCTCCTTGGGTCAGCGCCCCACTCTGGCTTCAGGACGCGGGAGCTTCCCCCAACGGCCACGGGAGTCACCGAACCAAAGGCTCGTGTCCGGGGCAGCCGCCTACGTGGGATCTGAGAGCAAATCTATCCACCAGTCGGTCCACAAACGTTTGTTGAGTTAGTGGGGTGCTAAACAAAAGTCCTTGGGGAAAGAGACAGACGGGGAGAGGGAAAGAGATAGACAGACAGAGGGAGAAGGAAAGAGAGAGACAGACGAAGGGAGGAGGTGTTGGTGTACAAAACAGTTTGAGGTCAGGGCTGCTAGCAACTGGGGGGATCAGGAAAGTGGGAGGAAACCAAGCCGGTGGGGGCAGCTAGATGGCCCAGTGGATAGAGTGACAGCCCTGGAGAGGGCCTGGGTTTAAATGTGGCCTCAGATACTTCCTAACTGTGTGACCCTGGGCAAGTCCCTTACCTCCGTTTGCCCTGGCTGGCCCTTCTGACTTGGAGTTGTTCCTAGGGCAGAAAGGGAAGGTTTAAAAAAGAAACAGCAGCCAGGTGGGTCTGGGTCCTTCATTTATAGATGAGCAGTCAGAAAGCGAGTGGCGTATCCAAATTCACCTACCAGGTAGTAGGGGGAGAGGTACCGCTATGTCTTTGGGTTTTCAGAACCATAGAGTGACCCGGAAGAAATTGGATTGTTTCAATCGCTTGCCCACTCAGTGGCTCCACAAATGGACCCCATCCACGCCTAAAATGAAAATCTCAGGGAAGTTTGGCCCCCGAGGAGAGGGGCTCTCTTGGCTCCCTCGGCTCCCTCAGCCTTGCTGGGCCACTCATGGGTGTCTGAGTGCCCGGTGCCGGAGCCGGCCCATTGGAGCCCATTTCCAAGGGCATGAGACAGAGGACAGAAAGGAGCCTGATGGGCCGAGGCAGAAAGAGCTGGGAATCGGGGATGGCCCAGGCTGCCATCAGAACCGGCCGGCCTCTGGTCCCCGGCACCCATGGGGGCCCCCTCCCCTCTCCTCCGAGAGCCCCGAGCTTTTCATCTCAGACCTTGACCGAGTCTGATAGTTGAGCCGAGGCGGTTAGTAAAAGGAAAACGAAATAATTGAGCTGTTCTCCAGCTAGTGGGGGAGAGAGAACAGGACACCCCAAACCTTCGGGGACCCTCCGGCTCCAGCTCGGCTGGAACCTCTCAGAAAGAGTTCCTGCCGTGGTTTTAATTTGGCGGTTTCCTTTGTAAACAAATAAACGAGGCCTCCGGTGGCTGGAGAGCCGGATAATGGGAACCTGATTGGGAAAAGAATTGAAGTGGGGGAATGTGTCCCCAGAGCCTGGCAATTGGGGAAATGCACACGCCGGCCTGGTGTGCTTTGTGGGGGCCCCACCTGAGCTCAGGGGGGCTCCGTGCACACAGTTATGGTTGCTCTTAAACAAATGCCCCACTTGGAGGCCAGGGGACCTGCGGGGTTCGTGCCCGCCTCTTCAGTGTGTGCGGGGAGGCCCAGGCTCTGTCCCTCCCTCCCGAGGGATCGAGGGAGGGGCCTGGCGGGAGGAAGATCTGAGTTCAGATCCTGCCTCGGGTACCTACCTGTTGTTCAGCCCCTCTGCCTCGGTTTCCCCATCTGTAAAATGGAGGTCTTCTGTACTAGCCCCTGCCTCCCAAGGCTGCCAATCAAATGAGAACATATGTGCAGTCAACTATTTGTAAAGGAGCTTAGCTCAGGTCCTGGCCGGGGTGGGGGGGGTCGTGCCCTTCTGCTCCTCTGGCGTCGCCTCACTGTCCTTCCTGGGCGGGATGCTGGACATCTTTCTGCCTTCGTGATTTTGCTCCTGCTGGAGGAGCAGCACTTCGGATGGGAATCGGGGGGGCAGGGCCTTCTGGCTGGCTCCCCGTTCTCGAAGGAGATGCCCATCCCCCGGGGGGCACACGCGTCCTTGCCTTGGCAGGCTTCCGGGCACGGGGCAAGGCACATAGCTAGTAACCCTGGGGTGGGATGCGTATCTGGGCCCCCTGACTTTCTGTTGAACCTCAGTTTCCCCTAAATAAGTGGCCTCCTTCCCTCCCTTCTCAGCTTTCCTGCGTCCCTGCAGGCCAGAGTGAAGCAGGGAGCAGCGGGCTGCCTTCCCTGATGTTGACTGTGGAGGCCCGGCTTGATGGCCCCGGAGAATAACTGCCTTTGTTTCTGGGTGCTGGGGGGGACGTGGAGGGGTGAGGGATGAAGAGCTGGACACCCCCGCTCCCAGCCTCCCAGGCTCCCCTGGCAGCCCTTATTGGTGAGACCGAGCAGCCACAGAACACATTCACTCCCTTTTCTTGACTGCCATCTTCCCTGGATCTTCTGATCCTGCCCCATTGGTGGCGCTGCCTTCCCCACTCTCCCCTCGCTGTCCCAGCCTCCATGGCCTCAGGGGGAGCAAAGCGGGTTCTCCCCTCCTCCTTCGGGGGGCCTGGGTCAGTGGAGAGAGCAACCCGACACCTAGGCTGTAGGGAAGCCGAGCTAATCAGCGCTTCTGTGGCTGCCTGACTCCCTGAGGGACCCTGGGACCACGTTTCTTCATCTCTTGGTCCTCAGTTTCCTCATCTGTCTAATGGGAGAGGGGTTGCCTCGAGCCACCGAGGTCCCTTCCAAGCCTAGATCTGGGAGCCGAGCACGCCTTCCTCTCACTGGCTCTGTCAGAAGTGGAGGCCGTTCCCGGTTCTCTCCGCCACATTGGGGTCCCTCAGAAAGCAAAAGAGCCGTCCCCATCCACGGCCCAGCAGGGCGCACCGCGGCATCCCGGGCCCAGGCGTCCTTGGCACTCCCCGTAGATGGAGGAAGAAGGTAAAGAGGCGAGCCCTGGGCAGCCTTCCAGAGGAAAAGGTCTCTACCTGCCCACCTGGACAACTCTGGAAATAGACACACTGACTGGGACCCTGCGGCTAACCTTCCAAGATCCCAGACACACATAAAGGGACCCTGTCACTCCCTCACTCAAGAAACCCCAGTGTGGCACTCCCTATTGCCTCCTGAATAAAATAGTAGCTCCCGTTGTCATTTAGAGCCCTTCGTCATCTGACTACAGCCCGCCCAGATAGGCACGTTAAAATAATAACCAGGGCCGCCAGATGGCTCAGTGGATAGAGAGCCAGCCCTGGAGATGGAGGTCCTGAGTTCAAATATGACCTCAGGGACTTCCTAGCACTGTGACCCTGGGGGAGTCACTTAACCCCCATTGCCCTTCTCTCTTAGAGTTGTTACTAAGACAGAAAGGAAAGGTTTAAAAGAAAGAAAGTGGATTGAATGAAAGAAAAAGTGCTTATTTAGCACCGTGCTAAGCAGGAGGGGCAGAGATGGAAAAGTAAGGCAGTCCCTGCTCCCAAGGAGCTCGTTCTGATGGGAGCAACAGCCATGGAAGGGCCTGCTGGTCCTCCGAGCCAAGCAGCCAAGCATCCTCCATAATGGGGTGTGTGTGTGTGTGTGTGTGTGTGTGTGTGTGTGTGTGTGTGTGTGTGTGTGTGTCTCCCTCTCTCTCTTCTCCCCTCCTTTCCCTCCTTTTGTTCAGCCCCTTCCTTTCCTGCCTGTCTTCCACCAGGGTGAGCCTTATAGAATGTGTCCCTAAAGGGAAAGATCAGGGTACCTTGGACAGCAGCAGAGGGCAATGGGTTGAATGCTGGGCTTGGAAGCTGGAAGTCTTAGGTTTGAATTCTCCCTCAGAAACAGAATCGCTTCATGACTTTGGGCAAGTCCTTAAACCTCTGTTTTATTGTCTGTAAAATAGGGATGAAATTAGCCTAAGACTGATGGGGGGAAGCTCCCTTGCCTGGATGACCCTGGGCAAGTCAGGGAACCTTAGATAGAGCTCAGTCTTCTCATCTGGAAAATGGAGACAGGTGAGACTAGATGTCTTCTAAATCTAGGATCTCGTGACAATGTAAATTGCCAAGTTTAAAGGATTGTAGAAATGTTATTATGCGTGATTTGCTGCTGAACAAAATCAAAGCCCAGCTTTGTCCACTGGTCACTTCTCGGATCACTCCTCAGCCTGCCCGGTTAGTCAGTGTCTGGGCCTCTTGGCCACGTTCAGGTGCAGGACATCTGCCGTCCCATCCAAACCAGGGTGCTCACAGCCCCGTGTGGCACGGCCATCACCACCCAGTTAGGAGTCCCCACATTCACAGAATTAAGGTTTGGCAACCCACCCCTTCTGCCTCTGTGGGAGAGAAATCTTCCCTCTGGTGTGGCTGCCAGGGTGGCCTTGAGGAAAGGGGAGCCCCCTGGCCCACAGAGCCAGCCACGGTATGGGGGGGCCGCTCTCCTCCGTCTCTGTGGCGTTCTCCAGGGTCCAGCAGAACAAATTGAACCCTCTTCTGCAGGGGAGCCCTTCCTCCTTCCCAGCCTTGTCTCTAGCCCTGCCATATCCTGCTCACTTGGACGTTATTCCCTCCTGGACTCCTCTGGGGCGGCTGCTCTGGGGGCTCTGCGAGGTCCTATGGGACGAGACCCCGACTCCCCTGCAAGATCCCAGGTCTGTAGGGCACCGGGCAAGCCTTCTGGGCCTGGGCCCAGCTCCGTTCTCCAAACCACACCTAGGCTGGCCTCGGAACCCAGATGCCCGGAGAGATTCCTCTTTGGATGTCTTGTCAAAAACTAGTCTGCTCCTGGAGGGCACTGTGGCATGGAGCCTCCCAAAGGACGGCAGTGTGGGCTGGACTTACCCCCTCTGATGAGTTAGAGGACCTTTGGGTTTCTCTCAGCCTCCATGTTTTCCTCATTAAACAGGGCTAACCAAAATGATCTCAAGCCAAACTTGGGCTCCGGCGAAAACAGCAGGAAAGCGTTTCCTTTTCCGCTTACCGGCCAGCCTGGTCTGTGTGGCCACAGAGGGTCCAGTCCGTCTGGCCCAGGCTCATTCAGAAGAAAATGGGGGCTGCGGCCTGCTTCCCACCTCCTGGGCTCTCTGCTCCGGGCCTTTAGCCACAGTGGGGCGGCCTTCGTTCTCGCTCCCATTCCCTTTCCTGCGCCTCTCTTGTGTTTGAGGTTGCCCTAAGCCGAAGAATGTGACTTTGGGAAAGCTGTAGGCAAGCCGGCGCAGGCAGAGGATCCGAGCACGCTAAAAGCTCGACACGTGCTCCAGGCTGGCTGAGGGAGCTGGGGAAGAAGAGCCCGGGGTCCGGCAGAAGGGCCAGCAAGCTTTGGGTGAATGAGAGATGACAGATCTGTTTGGGTGGCTCCATCGGGCAAAACATGGGATGCTCATAGATTTCGGCTAGATAAGAGGAAGACAATTTTTTTGAACCCTTCCCTTCCATCTTAGAATCCATACAAAGCTTTGGTTCCAAGGCAGGAGAGTGGGAAGGACCAGGCGATGGTGGTTAAGTGACTTGTCCAAGGTCGCACAGCCAGGAGGTATCTGAGCCCAGATTTGAACTCAAGACCTCCCCCCTATAGGCCTGGTTCTCTAGCTGCCCCAAAGAAGACTTTTCTAATGAACAGAGCTGTGGAATAGGCTGATCATAAGGTAGTGAGCTCCCCATCCATCCCTGGAGCCATCTGAGTGGAGGTTGGCCTTAGAAGGGTGTCGCATTGTGAATGGGAGAAGGTCCGATGTGGCCCAAGGCCGAGAGTGTAACTGCTCGACGAGAGGCTTCTGTCTAAGTGGGACCCCTCCTGAGGAAAGCCATCGGCTCCATTTAGCACCCTCTGGGTGATTGCTGGGGGTGGCGATGGGGCAGGAACCCCGGCTCCTTCCTCTCTGCGCAGGGTGATGTTGGAGGTCGGGGAGAAGCAGGAGAATGTACTCTGGTGCTTTGGTTTAACCCTTTGGGTCCTCGGGGTCTTCATGCCGGAGGGGCTTTACTGAAGGCTTGTTCGCCGCCTCGGGGCCAGGAGCTGTTCAGGGCCCATTGGGGAAGACTCCCCGAAAGAGCGCAAACACGCAGAGCTTGGTTTTATCTGCTTTCCTGTGGAGATAAGGGGTCGGAGGAGGCATTGGGCAGGTTCCCGGCGGCGTCCTCCTCCAGGCCTTCCAGGAGGAACAGAGGCCCTGGGCACGTGGGGGGCGGGGGCGTGTCTGCCCCCCGGATCAGGGCTTCAGAGCAGTCGGCCGAGCAGAGAAGGCGGGGTGGGAAGAGAGATCCCAGGCGGCCCTCCCGTCCTCTAACGTTTCCCCTTCCTGTGTTTCAGGCCTCCGTAGGCTCCGAAAAGCTCTTCGCTCCAGCAGCTAGTAAAGGTAAGCGATTTCACAGCCCCCCGGATGGCCCCCCGGGCCTCGCTCCCCCTCGGCCCCATCCCGGGCCCAAGAAGGGTGGAGGCAGAGAGGCCTGTCACTGCCTCTGGAATGAATGGGAGCCGAGATGGGGCCTATTTAATTATTCATCAGGAGCTCGCCAGCCAAAATTGGTTTTTGATTTAAAGCATCCAGGCGTCAGATGTGGTGGCAGAGAACAGTAGCAGATGGGAAGCCGTGATGGGGCATCCCTAGGGAAGGGGTGTGTGTGCGTGTCTGTTTGTCTGTCTGTCGTCGTCTCCCCGAGCCCAGTGCCGGCGCCCAGCCACGCCGGCCCATGTCACTGCGCTCCCAGCATCCAGAGGGAGGGCACCACCATGAGGTTCCGAGCTGGCTGTGGGAAGGGGAGAGGCGAGCCGGGGCTTGGCCCCCCCCCCCCCCCCCGGACTTACACATCTGCCCCAGCACAGCTCCCTAAAGAGGCAGGGAGGACCCCCTTCTTCAACACGAATCATTCTAGGGCAGGGGAGGCGGTGTTCCAGGTGGGGCAGCCCTCTGTCCCTCCCAGGGCTTCAGTTAATTAAAAACCTAAATTAGAACAAGCCTTTTCCTTTTTTTTAAAGAGAAGGCAAAGGGCCTGGGCGGCCTCATTGTCATCTGGGTCAGGAATCCTCCTCTTTGGACGGGAGAGGCCGCCGTCTGGCTAATAGAGTGGCTCCCTGCGGGAAGCCAGGAGGCAGTAGGAGAGCACCTGGCTGCCTTGGACGGCGTCCATCCCCGGGCCTCGAGGAGCCGCAGAGCCGGGCTTGGCAGCCTCCCCTCGGCGGCCTGAAAGGTCGCAGCAGCTGGGCTGACCCAACCATCCCCGGCCCCCACAAGGCAGGGGGGGCCTGGATTTAAGTTAAAAAAAAAAAAAAAAGGAAGAGAACAGTGTTCCTTCTAGGTCAGTGGGGTTGACTTCAGTTACTTGAAAAATTCTAGAACATACTATTAAAGCGATGGTTAGTGAACGTCGGGAAAAGGAAATGGTGGTGGCAGAGCTTCATCCAGGACAGGTCATGCCGGGGTAACCTCATTTCCTTTTGGACAGGGACGATGGGCGGCGGGTGAGGGGAGAGTGACAGCGAAGCCTCTGACCAGGATCTGACCTCCTGTCGGACTAGATGGGCCAGAGGGAGGTTGGCTGGAGGACCTTCTAGTTGAGTCTTTGTTTGGAGCGAGGTCTGGGGCCCAGGGCCCCTGGGCTCTGTCCTCCAGGCTGCCGCCGGCCTTTTACTTTAAAGGAGCGAGGCACGGCGGCCGGCCTTCTCCCTGGAGCCGAGGACACGAAACTGGGATCCAGTCAGCCTCTCGCCTCAGGCTCAGAAAATCCTGTCAGAAAGCGTAAGGCAGAGCCCGAGGGGTGGCCATTGAGGGGATCTAGCTGGCCAATGACCCAACGTGCGTAGAGCGCCCCAGAGCTTGGGGGGAGGGGCATCCTTCCTTCCTCTGGTGGACGGTGACCTGAGCCTGGACTGGGGAAGGGCCTCAAAGCCGTGTTAGGGGGATGCTCTGTGGGAGTGTGGCCTGGGGAGGGAGGATTCCGGGATTGGAAGAGCCGTGGTGGGGACGAGGCCCGAGCCTTGCTCTCCTCAGCCCCAAAGGCCGGACTCTGGAGGCCGGTAGAAGGTGCCTTTAAGGCACAGATCTTGGCTCAGTGGAAGAAGGAAAACTAAAAAGCAAAGCCAGCTCAAAGGACGACCCAGCCAGGGAGGCTCTCACCTGCCTCGGGATGCTGTTCGAGGAATCTCGTTCAGGTGTGGGGCTAGGCGGGAGGGCATCTGACCGTCCCACCCATGGCAAGACCTTCCCCAGGACACGGGGCAGCCAGGAGGGCCAGACCTAGAGCCAGGGAGACCTGCATTCTGATCCTGCAACCCAGCGACCCTGAGCTCCATGTCCTCTCTGTAAAATAAGATGAGGCCATGGGGAGGGCCAAAGGGCATGAAGGGACAAGCCTCAAAGCACTAGAAATGCGGCCTGTTGGCTTCTCGGGGACCTGCGGTGCTCCCATCGCCCCCAAGAGTGAGCCTGCCCGAGGCAGTGCGGATGGAAGAGGTGACTCTTTTTCCTTCTGACTTAAAAGCCCTTCACCTCTGTCTAGCACCAGTAGGAAGATGAGGAGGAGGCCGTTGGGGTTCAGTGACTTGGCCAGGGTGTCTCCTAGAGGTGTCTCGTGAATGTTGTCTGGTTTGTGTTGGATCCCCCAATGGGGGGTGGTCCCTGTAAGAGGGAAATTTAGGTATTTTATAGATAATGTATTTAAAGTGTGGCTGCCAGGAATCAACAATTCAGGTTGATTCCGTAATTAAATCAGACCCAAGTCAGCATCGGGTTAGGCAGTTTATTTACAATTAGGAAGGTAAAGGTGAGGAAATAAAGAGGAAGGCCACGAGCCACAAGGCCTAGCAACCAGATAGGCAGAGTTTGGAAGTGGCCTAGGTAGGCCAAGGAAGTCAGCCTAACTTACCCACATGACCATTCAGAGTAGAAGCTGCCTGAGGTCTCCTCCGCACTGAGTTCAAGGCGGGAACTGCCTCCACAGGAAGTCTTCAACATGTCTTTTGTCACTTCCCGTGGGTCCACCTCTAATTCAAGTGGACAAATGGCAGTCTCTACACTGATTTTGTTCTTGATTTGTTACTTATTGTCACGTGTGGGTAAAACTCATCCCCCTCCCCACTAAGGGAGGTGGGGGTGACATCATTTCTGTGCCTGGGATGAGTAGGGTTTTGACTGAATCCGCTGGAGTTAATTCCATTTACACATCCTGGAGAGGAGGGGGTGACGTAGAACAGGCCTGAGTGGCAGACAAGGCGGGGAGGTTTGGGTTTCTTCCTCGCCCATCCCACATCCGGAGACCAGGGACATTTGGATGGAAACGATGGGTGACCCCATTCGCCAGAGGCAGGAGATGGCCAGGAAAGGGACAGGCGGGGGGAGGGGAGAGAGGATGAGCCCATGCGCGGGGCTGGTGGGAGGAAAGGTGAAGGCGGACGTTGGGAGATCTCCGAACAGCTTTCCTGGGAGCCGGAGATGTCCAGAAGTGTGGCTGGGGAGAAGCTCGGGGAGGCCATGTCGTGGGGGGCAGCTGGGTTCCTAGCGGGGTGGCCCTGGGCCAGTCACCGAACCCCCTTTGCCTTGCCTTACCTCTTGTGATGGGACAAGTCCTTTGGCTGTTCCCTCCTGGGGCAGAAGAGGAGGTAGGACGAGCCTTCTCGCTCTCCATCCGTGCCGCTCGGACTGCCTCCCCGAGGGACCCCCTCCTGTGGCCTCTGTGATACCTTCCAGCGCTAAATCTCTGAGCCTCCCCCCAACACACCCCGGAGCAGTGGGGGTTGGGGGGCTGATAAGGGGGAGGGAAAGGCAGGTTAGAGAGGGTCGGTGCTGCTCAGGAGAGCCCCCCAGGAGAAGCTGGGCCCAGGGTGGGGGGTCTGGGGTCCTTCCCCCTTCTCAGATCCCCTGATCTCTCACATCTCCTCTTGGGCCTCTTCCCAGTGAATAGAGCCTTCCTTGAAGCCACCTTGTCTCCCGCACACACACACGCACACACACGCATGCACCGTGTCCTGGGAGCGTAGCCCCGTTTACTTGTAGCGCACACGCTGCCGCTGCCTCCCGGAGACCCGGGGAAGCCCTGTCTCTGCTGGGGCCCATCCCCAAAGCCCAGGATTTCTTTTCCTCCGAGGCCTCCCTCCCTCCGAGTCCTCTGATGGCTCCTTTGGCCCAGGCACCCGGCAGGAAGCGCCTTCCCATAGCGCCATTTCCACCAACAGCTCTCACGGGGCAGCCAGGTGGCTCTGTGGAAAGAGAGCCAGACTCGGAGACAGGAAGTCCCGGGTTCCAGTCTGGCCTCAGACACCTCCTAGCGGGGTGACCCTGGGCCAGTCACTTCACCCCCGTGGCCTAGCCCTTGTGGCTCTTCTGCCCAGAGCTGCTACACAGTGTGGATTCTAAAACAGCAGATGAGGCTTAGCGTGAAGCTGGGGGGCTTCACGGATGGAGACCAGAGCTGGGAAGCCCAGAGGGGAGCCGGGGGGCTCTGGAGCTCCAGGCCAGACTGATGGGGGCAGACACAGACGCAGACCCTTTGAGAGCAGGAGGGGAAGGGCAGGTGACTGGGGGGGTGTTCAGGGCCTGCCTTGCGGCCGCTCCCCCACCCTGCTAGGAGCCTCTGGCTGCACCCCTCCCCCAAACCCTGCCTCAGCCCCCCAGAGCCAAGCTGCAGTGGCTCACCCTCTTGTCTCCCTTCCAGGTTTCTCGCTGAGTGAGAAGCCCGAGGCAAAGGCTCCTGTTGGGCCCAAGGTCTCAGGGCTGGAGCGGAGCCGGGAGCTGAGCACCGACACCCCGTTTCTGCCGCCTGTGCCCAGCCCCCCCACCCCCACCGTCACCACCGTCCCTCTAGGCCCCCCCTCCGGCACCCGCACCAGCCCCCTGGTGAAGAAGGAGGCCCCTCCCCCGCCCCGCCTCACTCCTCAGCCTCAGCAGCTGCAGCCCGCACCCCCGCAGCCCCGGGCCCCACCCCCAGCACACGTGGGGCCCCCCCTCGGCACCTACCCCGGCCATCCCCCCGCCACACACAACGGCCTGCACAGCCTCAGGTAAGGTGGGCCCCCTCTGTGTCCTGGGGGAGGGGGTGGGGGGGGGCAGGGAACAGGGCAGCCGTGGGGGAGGGGGGCACCATCCGGGTATTGGGGTGACTAACTTGTCTCTCCTTTGTCTCTGTCGGCCTCTCTCAATCTGTCTCTCCTTCTCCCCCTTCCGGCCTCTCGTTCTCTCTGCTCTTCACCTCATGTCTCCTCTCCTGCCATCTCCTATCCCTACCTGTCCTTCTGTCCTCCCTCTGTCCATCTCTGTCTCCCACCTCTCCCTTTGTCCCCCCTCTGTCCTCCTCGCCTCGGTCTCTGCCTGTCCCTCTGTCCCGCCACGGTCTCTGCCTGTCCCTCTGTCCACCCTCGGTCTCTGCCTGTCCCTCTGTCCCACCGCGGTCTCTGCCTGTCCCTCTGTCCTCCCCCCTCGGTCTCTGTCTGTCCCTCTGTCCTCTCTGTCTCTGCCCGTCCCTCTGTCCTCCCCCCTCGGTCTCTGCCCGTCCCTCTGTCCTCCCCCCTCGGTCTCTGCCTGTCCCTCTGTCCTCCCCCCTCGGTCTCTGCCTGTCCCTGTCCCCGTGTCTTTGGGGCCCCCGTCTCCCCGTGGCCTTCTGTCTCCCTCCCTCTCCCCAGCAGGAGCAGCAGCGCCAGCAGCGCGGCCAGCCTCAGCCTCCCCAAGCACGTGTCCCCCCACGGGCCGGGCCCAGCCCTGCCTCTGTCCATCTCCAACCTCGCTACCTCGCACTTTGCGCTCCGTTCCCAGGCCCAGCATCAGCACCACGCGGCGGCCATGTTTGCTGCCCCCCCCACGCTGCCCCCTCCCCCATCGCTCCCTGCCAACAGCCTGGTTATCCCCGGACACCCAGCCGGTATGTCCCCGGAGCAGCCCCAGCGCCCACGTGGGTAGACTGAGGAACCGTAGCCAATGGGGCGGGTCCTACGACGGGCCGAGTTTGGGGAAGGAGAGGAAGGCCGGCTATCGCCCTGTCTGGCTAACCAGCGGGACGGGGAAGGGATCCGAAGGCCCCTTTTTAGAGCTGGACAGTCCCCCAGACGGGGTCCCTTGGAGCCCCCGAGGGCTCCCGGACATCCGTCCCGGCCTGTCCGTAAAGTGGAGCCAGAGCCAGGGCAGGCCCTCGGGAGGACGGGCTGCAGGGCAGCTCGCTTTTCTGGATCGGACGTCCGAGGACGTTGTCAGGGGGATCCCCAGGCCGGCCTTCTGGAGGGAAGCGAGTCCTGGCCCGAGGCGGGACGTAGGGCCCCCCTCCTCGGGCTCGGGGGTCCCTGAGGTCCCGTCCTCGAGCCTTAGGGGAGGCTCTTCCCCTGATGGGGCGTCAGCAAAGACCTTTCAGAAGGGAGAAGAGCCCCCGAGGAGCCCCTTCCCCGGGAGCAGGGCCCGTGGGGAGGCCAGCCTCGTAGCCAAGGGAATGGGGATCCCGAGGGGCTCTTCCCCACTCGGGTCTCTGGAGAGAAGGCCTTGGGGGCGGGGGGGGACCCCGGGGAGGACAGCCCGCGTTTTCTGCTGGGATGACTCATGGTGTTCTCTCTTGTCTTTAGATACCAGCCTGTTGATTTCATTCAACCAACCAATCATGTATTGCCAGCCTCATTCGGGGATTCTGATTGGTACTTTGTCACAGGCATCCCTCTTACCTCCACCCTTGAGTCCTCACGTAGAAAACGCCCACAGCATGGCCTGCCGAAACAGGGAGTGCCAGGTGAATATCTGCCCCCCGCCCGCCCGCCGGGACTCACGGCCGACGCCTCTGTGTCTCTCTCTCTTTTTCTTTTCTAGATCACGAGCTGCTCAGGAAAGAGCTGAACACGCGTTTTCTGGTCCAGAGCTCGGAGCGGCCCGGCGCCTCAGGGGGCCCGGGCTCGCCACTGCGGGCGGAGTTCCACCAGCACCAACACACACACCAGCACATACACCAATACACATTCGCCCCCTTCCCTCCCGGGCCGGCCTCCACGCCGCCGCTCCTCTCGCCCTCCGCGCCCGCCCCCGCCCCGGTGCGTAGCGGCAGGGGGGGAGGGCGCCCCTCGTCCTTCCCTCCGTCCCCCCTTCCCCGCGGCCCGCTCACACACCTTTGCTTGCAGCCTGGTCCGGCGAGCGTGCACACGCGCACACACGACACACACACGTACACACACGGGTGCTGGGGGGCCGGGGGTTCAGCCTCTTCTCTTTCTTCCCTTCGGTCTTCCTTCTCAGAGGCAGCTGGTGGTGGGAGGTCCCCGGACCCCCCCCGGCTCTGGGGCTGTGTGTGCTGGGGGGGCCTGTGGTGTGTGCTCTGTGTCCTGTCGCTGTGCTCTCACGCCCGGGCCCGCAAGGGCATCCCGAGGCCGGGCCGCGCCTCCCTCCGCTTGGCCTCGCTCGCCTGTCCCCCTCTGAACGCCAGTCCTGGGGTGTCCGTGCCCCGAGGCTCTGGCTCCCCCCTCCCCGGGGGCCTGGCCTCATGGCCGGATGCCCGCCCGGACACAAACGTGGGTGCGTCCTCCGCTTGGAAATGGGGGCCTCGTGACCCCCTCCCTCGGGCCCTGCCTCTGGGGCCAGGATTCAAATTCTGTCCCTGCTTCTTCTTAGCGTGTGTGACGACACGCCAGTCATTCACGTCTGACCTTCCGTCCAGTGAAGGAGGCTGGACTCGAGGGCCCCTAAGGTCCCGTCCGGCTCTCCTGGCTGCGGAGTGACCCCCCCCCCATGGACACACGCAGGGTCCTAGGAGCCGGCCTTGGGCCTCCTAGAGGCCCAGAATGTTGCCCCCGGGGCCTGCCATCTGGGCCTCGTCCGTGGCTCCTCCCCGGGACCCGGGGTCTGTGGGCCAGTGGGAGAGGAGGGCGCAGACCCGCGGGGAGTGAGGTCCCCGTGACCGCCCCGGCGGGGGCCTCAGAGTCTGGGGGGCTCCCCTTCCCTGGGTCGTGCGGCTCGTGGCCCCCCACTTGCTCCCTGCTCGCGTGGCGGGGGCGGGGTGAGCGGATCGAGGGTGACGTCCGTGCCAGGGGAGGGGCCTCACATGCCTTTCTTTTTCCTTCTAGTTTGACAAATACGGGCCCAAGCTGGACAGTCCCTACTTCCGACATTCCAACGTGAGTGTGAGTGTCCATCGGCCTCCAGAGCCCTCTGTGTCCCCCGTGTTGGTACTCCTCGTCCCCTCCGCGTCCGCAGGCCTCTCCAGTGTGTCCGTCCTCTGTCGCCCCCCGCGTGTCCCTCGTGTCCGCCATCTTGGGCCGCTGTCTGTACCTGCAGGGCTCGCTTTAGCTTGAGGGGGCCAAGAAGGACTTTGAAGCCAGAGGGCCCTCTTGTGGGGACGCTCTGCCGGCTCGGGAGGAGCCCCCAAAAGCTTCCCCCCGGCCCGCCGGCCAGAGACAAGAAGGCGGTGCCTGGCCTACCCTTAGCAAGCTCAGGCGCTCTGCCTGCCCGGCCCGTCCGGTCTGCGGGGGGCTCTCACTGCCCCGCTGGGACCCTCTGAGCAGTACAATGAGGAGGTGTCGGGGGGTGCGTGCGTGAGTGCGTGTGTGTGAGAGACACAGACAGACAGAGGTCAGGGAGCAGCCATGCTGGTCCAAGGGGGGTCTGAGCAGCCCCCAGAGTGTAAAAGACTGGCAGCAGCCCCAGGCCTTCCGCCCTCTGCCCTTCTTTCTTCACCCTGTTTAGGAAAGAGAAGGGAATACGCATTTTTATGTATGTTCTCTCATTTGGTCTTCACAGCCACCCTGGAAGGGAGGCACTCTTAGGATCCCGATTTTATAGTGAGGGAAACTGAGGCAGACCATTGGAGTCCCATAGCTAGGGAAAGTATCTGAGGTAGCATTTGAACCCGGGTCTCCCTGACTCCAGACCCATCCCTGGGCACCACGGCAGCCTTGAGCTGCCTCTTTAGAGGCCGGAACCTCTGAGCGAGGGGATGGGCCTGACGGCCCAGTTTGCTTTTTTTCCCTGGAGGCAGAGCTGGGGTGGTTTCTGGCCCGGCCACCGGGCCTGTCCCCGTTTCTGACCCTCCCGGCATTCTTGTCTAACTGACCTAAATGGAACTTCTCTTCTCTTCTTGTCTTTACAGTTCTTTCCATCCTACCCTCCTGCCATGCCCGGAATGGCCCCCTTGCTTGCCCACTCAGGCCCCTTTGGGTCCCTACAGGGAGCCTTCCAGCCCAAGGTACCAGCTGCCCTGGGGGTGGGAGAGGGAGGGCAGGGGCATGTCCCAGGCGCCCGAGCCCCTGGGGGCTGCATGCAATCCGCCTGGGCCGGCCTCTGAGCCGAGCTCCCTCCTGGGGTCTCTGATGCCTCCGTCGGCCCCCCTGCGTGGACGTTCTGTTTATGGCCCAGAGGAGCCGGGCATGCGGGGGACGCGGCGCTGCTGTCGGGTTCTGAGCTACCCACTGGAAAGAGCGTTTCCAGGAAGCGGCCGGGCTTTCTCCCCGGGAGGGAGAAGAAGCGTGCCAGACTCCTCGCCTGGGGCCAGACCGTCCTCCTCAGATGCCCCTCAGGGTCAGCTCTCCAAGGGGGGACCCAGGCCTTGGCCCAACAGCTTTTTCAGATGAATCCGAAAGCTGCAGGAGAGGAAGAAGGCCGCACTCCACGTGGGCAGAGACGTCCCGAAAGCCTCCCCTGCCTTACACATCCGGAAAACGAGGCCCAGAGCCCAAGCAGAGGAGTGAGCGCCTGCCCGCCACGGAGGCCAGCCCTGGAGCCAAACTCCGGACCGCCACCCCAAGAGGACGGCCCTCTCTCTGTGTCTCGGTGGCACCACGTCAGAGGGCAGTCCTGATGGGGGAGGGATAGAGCCCAAACCAGCGCCGGGCGAGTCCGCTTTCTCCCACCGCCCGGCCCAGCTCGGCCCCCAGACCTCAGGCGGGCAGGAGGAGATGAGCATTGTATGTCTTGCTTTCCTTGAAATGAATTCAGCTGGCCCGAAGGCCCCGGAATATTTTCAGACCCATCACCCATCCCTCCTTGGGCCATCTGAAGGCCTCTGACCTCCCTGGACGTCTCGGGAGCCTCCCCTTCTCTTCCTGGACACGCGGGCCCAGAAGCCACCCAGACAGATCTTCAGAAAGGAGTGACGGAGAAAGGAAATGGGCAGCACGAGGTTATGATGGCGCGGCCTCTGGAAGGCAGATTATCGGTGCCGGGTCATTTTTCAGTTGTTTAGAACCCCATTTGGGATTTCCTTGGCAAAGATACGGGAGTGGATTGCCATTTCCTTCTCCGGCTTATTTGACAGATGAGGAAACTGAGGCAAGCAGGGTTCTATGACTTGCCCAGAGTTGCACAGCTAGTAAGGATTGGAGGCCCAATTTGAACTCATGAAGCATAGTCTTCCCACCCGGAGGCCCCAAGCTCTCTCCAGTGCCCCACATGGATGCCAGCTGACTAAAAGGCCAAACCCCGGGGGGCCGCACTTCCACGATTGTCTCCCCGTCTTTCAGATGGGTGTTCTCCTACATTTACCTGAGGCTGGAGGTGCACTGCGGGGGCCGTCACCCCTGTCATTTTCCCCCATCCTGTGAGATGAGGCTGGGCAGAGGTCATGCCATCCATCTTACACGTTGGGGAAACGGAGGCTGGTGAGGAGAGTGCAGAGCGCGCTGTCTCTGGTTGATCTCGTGGATGGCTTTTCTGGGTGAGAAGGTCGGAAGTGAGGAAGCGGGCAGCGCCCGCCGAACAAGGCCGTGCCGCTCTCACCTGCTTGCCTCATCCGGATTTTGTCTGGGAAGCAGCCAGGCCTGAGGGACCCCTCCTGGGTCAGAGTCCAAGCCAAGCCCTTCGGGGTTGTTCCACAGACCTTAGCAGCCCTCCTACGTCACACCAAGTGGGCCCTGCGTTCGAGGTGAATTGGGGGGCCTGTGCCCAGCTCCCTTTGGCGTTGTCTCAGGGAAGCAGGAGAAGCAGAGCTACAAGGTCTCCTCAGCGGCGGGCAGAGGGGAGAATTGGACCGATTTACATTTAAGCAGACCTGGAATTGGCGCACAAGACTCGGAGCCTTTGTCTCCGTCAGGCCTGCCGTGTCTGTCTTCAGCTCGAGGTCCCGGGACTGGACGTCTAGCATCCCCGCCAGAAGTCAGACACGGACCCCACGGCGGTGCCGGCAGTGGCCACAGACACGGGAGCATCGTCTCGTCCACAGCCATCCGTCACCGGGAAATCACAGAATCCATGAGCAGAAAAGGGACCTCCGAGGGCCTCACCCTCCCCCAGGGTGTCTCCAGAGAGCCGTCCAGGCCGGCAGTTATCCAGCCTTCGCTCGAAAGACATCCGGCCGCGGGAGTCTTGTTCCCTCCCAGGACCGTGTCCCCAGAGGCCCGGGCACGCTGCCGGTGCTTCTGGATGGACGGTCCGAGCCCGGGAATGGTGGCGGGGCAGAGCTGGCCCCGGCTCAGGGCTCCACCCTCTCCCCCTTGCTCGAGGCCCCGGGCCCCTGGGGCGGCTCTCCTTGAGCCAGCATGGAACTGGCCGTGGTCTGTGGTGGCTTTTCATGTTTTATAAGAAAGGCAGCGTGCGTGTGCGTGAGTGTGAGAAGTATGCGTGCAAAGGGCCATCGAGCCATAGTAAAAAAGGACCCTCCGAGACGGCCTGGCCCAGAAAAGCGAGGCTCGAGCAGGGAGTCGTGATTCTGGGGGTCACGGCGTGGGAGTGGCCAGGCTGAGGCTCTCTCAGTCCGGGATCGTCCTTGCTTGTGTTTGGCCAGCTGGACTCGTTGGCCACCTTCCGTGTGGGCACCAGACGCTGAGAGAAAAGGGGAGGCGCCCGAGCTCGGGGAGCCTCCCTCCAGCGGAGGCCTCGGCCGGACGCACAGGAGTGCCTGGACATGCCATCCCCAGAGATCCCCGACTGAATCGTTTCGGAGGGTCGGATCTGGGGGGCAGTCGGGAAGGGCTCCCCGGGGAGGTGGCCTTCCAGCCTCGCCACCTCAGCCCAGGGCCGGCAGAAAGCACCCGCTCAGACGGCAGACCTCCTCCTCGCCCCCTTCAGGTCCCACTCGGATGCGCAGCCCTGTCAGAGCGTTAAAACTTCACGAGACGGGAGCCGGGCCGAGTGGGCAGTGTAGACGGGGTCTCCTCTGACCTGCCGGCTCCTCACTTACCCCCTCTTCTTTCCCTGCAGACGTCAAACCCCATCGACGTGGCGAGCCGGCCCAGCACCGTCCATCACGCCCTCCTGCAGAAAACTCCAGGGGTGGGTATCGAGGCCCTCCCTCCGAGCCCGAGATCGAGACCCTCTCATGTTGTACGAAATGGCCCTCGGGATGGGGAGGGAAGCGGGGCCCCAAGTGTCCCCACCCCAGAGGTCTGGTCGTAATTGCCTTCTCGTTGGTTGCAGGTGTCTGACCCATACAGGACACAGGTCAGGGTAAGTGAGTCTGGGTGTCCGTCCATCCCGGGGACCTTTCGTGGTGGGAAGGGCGCCATCCTCCGGCACAGCTTGTGCCTCCGGCGTGAGAGACCCAGGAGAAGCTCAGCCTTTCATAGCTAGCCCTGGGTCTCCGAGCTAAATGGGCCCCCATCCATTCATCTCCCCAGAAATCCGAGTCCCCGCACCTTCCCCAGGGAGGGAGGGAGGGAAAGGGAAGAGACCAGCAGGCCCACGAGCGAGCGCCTCCAGCCAACAGTCCGCATTTCTCCCCTTGCAGAAGCCGGGAAAGTGGTGTGCTGTGCACGTCCAGATCGCCTGGCAGATCTACCATCACCAGCAGAAGATCAAGGTGAGAGCCCTGCGCCACGGCCCTCTGTGCACACTCCGTGTTCCCACCCACCTCGTGGGCTCCCCGCAGGGCCCTCATGCCCTGGAGGGTTCATGGCCTGCATCTCAGACCGGCCGGCCAGCCTTGCTGCGCCCAACAGGTGTTTGGGTGGGTATGAGAGGGAGACAGACAGAAAGAAGGAGGGAGAGACAGAAAAGGAAGGAGACAGAAAAAGGAAGGGGTGAGAGAAAGAAAAGGAGAGGCAGACAAAAAGGGGAGAGAGAAGGACAGAAAAGAGAGGAGACAGATAGGGAGGGGGAGAGGGAAAGACAGAAAGGAAAGGGAGGGAGGAGAGAAGGCAATAACTTGGCACTTGGAACATCCAGAACTCCTAATAAGATATCCCTTTAGTACAGTCTAGCTACAGTTTGTCCTCAGCCTGGGAAGAAGTGTCACAGCAGCCAGACAAACACCTAGATGTGTGTTTATTTGGGAGAGCCCAAGCAGAGATGGCTGCAGCAGATGTTTCCAGGGAAAGCATTCAAGAAAGAGGACTTAGGACAGGGAGGTCTGGTTTGGGGGGAAGGCATATTGGCAAGAGGGCATTCCAAAGGTGGAAGGAGTGAGCCTTTGCTGGGGATCATTGCCTGGAGGTGGGAAATCAGGAGGCTCATTTGGAAAGCAAATCTCAGCCCTGCTCCCTGAGAACTTTCTATGGCTTTGGTTGGGTCACTCACTTCTGAAGCCTTAATTTCTGCCCTCTAGAATAACCGGCTTGGGGGAAAAAAAATAAGGGACTTGGATTAGGGCATCACTGATCTCTTCCAGCTTTAGACCAGTGATGGTCTGAAAGGGGATGAGTGAAAATGGCCCCAACAAAATAGAGAATCACTGGGAGATCCGATTCAGATTGAGAAGGACTTTGAGTGCCAAGGAGAGAAGTCTGGGGCTGTTTCGGGGAGGCCTATGTGGGATGGATGGAAAAGGGGCGAGAGCAGAGACTGGGAGGCCAGGAAGGAGGTAGGTTGATTGAGGAGGAGTGAAAAGGAAGGAGTCATCTGCTCTTTGGTGATCCATAGGCCATTATGATGTGAGAAGGAAGAGCCCAACATGGCCCTGAGGTTTCAGACAGTCTCTCCCTGTCCCAAACTGGATGTCCCGTAGACATCTCAAACTCCATAAGTCCAAGGTGGAAAGGTAATAGTGCCATGAATAGAAATCTGCAGCCCAGCTGTGGGCGTGTGGAATTGGAGAGACATCCAGGTAGAGGCGGCGGTGGGGCCCCCAACAAGCACGTGGATCGCAGCTTCCCATGCGCTAGGCAGGCTTTGTCCTCAGATCTGCCCTCCAGGAGCTCCAAGCTAAGCGGACAGAAAACACGTAAACCGCAGGGACGAGCCCTGGGGAGTGCAGTGGACGGGGACGGTGGGTAGAGGAAGCCGAGGCTACCAAGAGGGGAGGAAAGGGGGCTAGAGCAGACTGCAGAGACCGAGAAGAGGACATTGGAGGAAAGACCTGGGATTGGATCCCTGCTGGCAGACGCTGGCAAAAGCAGCTTCCTTCGAGCGATAGAAAGAGATTGAGGAGACACCGAGGGTACGCCAGAAGGGGGGATGTGAGGAGGTCTCTTTTGAGGCACATTGCCAAGGCCCAGGCCTTCTTAGAAATCTTGCTTGTATTGATCTCTTTCGTATGTTTTCACCCAAGTAATAGCTATGCTTCTACATCCTGACTTTCTTGTTGTGAGTTGGCATAAGAAACAAAATGGAAACTTGGGAGAGTTTTGAGGAAGCTGAAGACGACAACACAGAAAAAGTTTTAGAAACTCGTTTTTACTTACCGTTTTCCTACATACAGCCTAAGACCCCATACTTGACCCAAATTTTACAGTAAGGTACTGTAAATATCACTTAAAAGAAAGAAAAAATTCAGACTTCTTTCTCATGAAAGGAAGGCCAAAACATTTTATGTGGATTTTCCAGATGACGAGGCTCCACAGTGTAAAAAGGATTCCTGCCTGTCCGTCACCCTCCCTTACCTAGTGAGCCATCCCTAATAACAAAGGTTTTGCTTTGGGCTTTTCTTTTTTTTTAAAGGATAAGGGAGGAAACACGGATTGATTAAATACCTACTATGTGTGCCAGTCACTCTGCTAAGCACTTTACAAATAGGATCTCACTGGATCCTCACAACAACCCTGACAGAGTATACTCAGGTTCCCCACTTTATAGATGGGAAACATGTTACATTATGTCTGACTCTTTATGACCCTGGTTGGGTTTGGGGGGGGGAGGGTGGCTGGCAAATATACTGGAATGGTTTGCCATCTTTTCTAGCTCATTTGACAGAGGAGGAAACTGAGGCAAACTTTCCCAGACACACACAGCCAGGAAGTATCTGATGTTGGGTCTTCCTGAGGCCAGCACTATCCATTAAGCCATCTAGCTGCCTCTGGAGGGAGGGGGAGAATACCCCTATGCCCGTATTAGCCTTTGTGGATGAGCTGTGCAGTCAGAATTCCACTGCCATGGGCACCCCTGTCTTCAAAGAGGGGGAGCTTTTTAGGACTGGTCAGATCTTCAAAGCATATTTATGGAAAGGAGAGAAAGAACAAATGGAGACCAAAGATGCTAGAGATATGCCTGGAGAGCATATCCCGGACGAGACACGAAGGGGTTCACAGAAGAGCATCCTCCCATCCATGGGGAGAAGGGGACCATGATCACCTTGTAAATGCTTCCTCCTCACCCCAAAAACATCACCAAACACCTCTTTCTTCATTCTTTACATCCTGCATTGAGAGTGAGGGGTGGGAGCTTGAGCAGGGGGGATCAGATCCATTGACCCAAGGACTATGGAAAGAGCCCAAGATTAAAAGTCAGGGGGCAGCCAGACCTGGAGTAGAGACATCCTGGGTTCAGATATGGCCTTGAACACTTTCTAGCTGTATGGCCCTGGGCAGGTCACTTAACCCCAATTGCCTGCTTCTTAACTGCTTTTCTGCTTCAGAACCAGTACTTTGTATGCATTTTAAGACAGATGAGGTGAGTTTTGGGGGCTGTTTTTCATTTGTTTTTTAGTTAAATGATCTAGGTTGTGATTCTAGTAGTTCTGTTGGCTTCCTGTGAGACCTCAGAAAAGTCATAGTGGCCATTCTTCAGAGGCAGTATGACTTTGGACATATCATCTAACCCTCCCCAGGCCTCAGTTTATTCATAAGATGACTTCCACCTACAAAACCTTCTGTGGTTTCTAGTGAACCTTTGGCCTCATTTTCACCATCTAAAATGAGAGGGTTTGAGTGTCGACCCTCAGAAGTCTGAGGTTCCCTCTAACTCTATCTGGGTGCCTCTATTTCTTTGTCTGTAAAAGGGGAGAATTGGACTTGGCTAGCCTCTGAGGGCCTTTCTGCCTCTAGACCAGGGAGCCGTGGAGAGAGAGAACAGCACAAGAGGGACCGATCTGAGAGGCAAGTGTAGATGACAGAGAACTAACGGATCAGATGGTGGGGAAGGAGAGACTTAACGGTCCTTTTGGAGGGGGCTCAGGAGGTGCCACAGTGGAAGCCCACTTGGGTCTGTTCTGACCGTCCCAATGAGAGAAGGCAGCAGGTGATTGGGAGTAAGACGCTTAGAAAGACTGGCTTTGGCCGTTAGCCCTCTGCTCAAGGGGAGACTGGTGTGAAGCAAAGACTGACACTAACTGACCAGGCCCCAGGCCCTCGGACACTCTCACACACTCTCTCTCTCTCTCTCTCTCTCTCTCTCTCTCTCTCTCTCTCTCTCTCTCTCTCTCTCTCTCCTCCACCCTGGCTGCAAACTGGATGTCCCATAGTCAAACTCACTGTTTCTAAAATGGAACTGCCTCGTTCTCTCCCTCAGCCCCCCCCCATTACTGGGGGCCCTGCCCTTTGGGCTCTGGCAGCCTTGGGGTCCCTCCTTACCCCCAGCCACATAATACTGTCCCTTGGTGACTCTTCCAACATGGCGCCCCCTCTCCCCTTCCCTGTCTCAGCACGAGCTGTGCCCGCCACGTCCGGAATGTCCTCCTTCCTCACTTTGGCCTCTCGGTTTCCTCGGCTTGCTCGAGAAGGCTGAAAATCTCCCCGTGTGGGAGGTCTTTTCTGAACTGCCCAGCTGGCAGCTGCCAACAGCCTCCCTTCGTGCTTGTTGCTGGCGGAGGGCCGGAGAGCGCCTCCCTGTGGCTGTGGGGGCCCAGCGGGGACTCTGCCCCAAGCCTCCCCTTCAGCCCATGTCCTCTGTCTTTGCAGCAGATGCACCTGGATCCGCACAAGCTGGAGATTGGCGGCAAGCTGGACCTGTTCAGCCGGCCCCCGGCCCCCGGGGTGTTTCCCGGCTTCCATTATCCCCAGGACCTGGCCAGACCGCTTTTCTCCACCACAGGTAAGAGAGGCCGCAGGGCTGTGGTTCTGTCTGTCTGTCTGTCCACTCCCCCGCTCGCCTCCTGGATGGGGGCCCCCATGGCTACCACTCGCCTGAGCTCATGTGAGCCCGCGCGAGGAGAGCCCAGAGGCCGGCCTGGATTCCGGGCCCAGAGTCGTGTCTCCTTGGCTTTCCTTGATGATCATTTTAGCCTTGTTTCTTTTCTGGGGCCAATTCTCGTCATAAAGAAGAAGCTGGTTTGCATGGGGGGGGAGACGAGGGAGGGGACGTTGAAAGCCACACCACATGGCAGCACCACCTTGCACTTTGTGACGGGAGGAAGGAAGGAAGGAAGGAGGGAGGGAGGGAGGGAGGGAGAGAAGGAAGGAAGGTAGGTAGGTAGGTAGGTCAGTCCTGCCTGGAACATGTTTTGGAGGAAAGCCTGGGCCCGCCCGCTCCGGGAGGAGAAGGTGCTCTCGAGTCTAAGGAGAAGCGCTCAGAGCTTGCGGGTGTCCTGGGAAGGGAGGACAGAGGACAGGCCCCCGTTGCTCCTGGTGGATGGGGGAAGAGGACCGTCTTACTCCGCCCCTTCTCTGCCAAGAAGTGTCATTTTGAGATGGATAAGATGGAAACGCTCCCCCCACCCCGCCATGACTTATTCCCCAATAAGTACAGAGCTACACGGAGCCCGTTCAGAGGCACGTTGGTGGCCCGTGGATAGAGAGCCAGGCCTGGAGCCGGGGCCTGGGTTTAAATCTGGCCTCAGATACAAGTCCCTTCGCCCACTTGCCTAGCCCTGGGCCTCCTTCTGAGAAGAAAGGAAGGCTTTTTAGAAACTAGACACAGCCCGTTGGGCCCTCGCCATGACACGGGAAGGACCAGGATTGGGCTTGATGGCCGGGTCACAGTGACTCGCTTTGGAAAGACCCTGGAGGAGGGCGAAGAGGCTTTGGGAGGAGAGAAGGGCCGGCCTCCTGGTGCGCAAGAGTGGCGCCGGCCTGCTTGGCCTCCACTCCGTGTAGGATTAAAAGGATGAGGAGTAACACCCAGAAGAGGAAAACTGGGATGTTCATCCAGAACAGGCCGTGCCAAGGATCATGAGCTCCTCCCTACACCCGGGGGGGGGGGGGCACACCCAGGTGAAGTGACTTGTCCAGGGTCACACAGCTCGTCTGTGTCTGGGGCTAGATTCGAACTCGGATCTCGCTGGCTCCAGGTCCAGTGAAGTTACCTCAGGGTTCCATGCCGAATCTTGGCTAGGGACACCGTGGCAAGCTTATTGAATTGGTGGAGGACAAACGAAGAAACGAGATGAGCAGAAAAGTGGAGGGGGGAACCTCCCAAAATCACTAAAGCAAACAAAAATAGGGAACTGAAGCTTGTGAGGGGAAATGACGTGGGATGAACTTGTGTTAACTTGTGTTAAGGGATATCTACAAAAATGGGGGCGTCTGTTCACCACCAGAGCAAGATGCATGAACAAGGAGATGCAGCTACAGGAAAGCGGCCTGGGGCCAAATAAGAGGGGGGGGGCATTTATTTTTAATAAAATTCCATAGATACAGTTTTGTCTCTTCCCTCGCTCTCTCCTTGGATGTAGGGGGAAGGCCTCTCTGCAGCGTCTGATGGGGGTCAGCCCCCTGCCTCCTCCACCAGTGCCAGGCTCCCTAGTATGAAAGACCAAAGAATGGGGCCATTTCTCCATCTGACCCCCCTCTAAAGAGATGAGGAGCCTGGGAGAGGGAGCTCCAGCTCTCAGCCCCCGGCTCCTCTGACCAGGACCCTTTCCTTCCTCCTCTTCCCTCTCCAGGCACTGCCCATGCAGCCACCACCCCGTTTGGCCCCTCGGCCCATCACAGCAGCTTCCTGCCCACCAGCCACCTGACAGGTGAGTGCTGCGGGGGAAACCGAGAAAGAGCGTAGAATAGAGCATCTGGGCTGAAGGACAGAGCCCACTGGCCCGAACCCTGGGAGTGGCTTGGGGGATAGAGAGGCAAATCTAGAGCCAGGAGTTCCTGGGTTCAAATCCCACCTCAGATACTTCCTAGTCAGGTGATCCTGGGCCACTCCATTGCTTAGCCCTAACCATTCTTTTGCCTTGGAACTCTTACTGACTCTAAGAAGGAAGGGAAGGTTCCCATTTTAAAAATAAGTAAACCAGGCCTTGCCTTCTGGGAACCCAGACTCCATCAGGCCTCAGCATCAGTGAACAGCCTACCTTGGGCACTAGATCTCAAATCAACAGCCCTCGCCCTGGAGGCAGGTACATGGTGTATTAAGCCTCTCCTGTGGGGCCTCCTGCTGGCCTTGAGAACTTCTCTCTTAGAGGGCCCCCCCCACCTTGAGGCCCCCACAGCACCCCCAGCCTGGGTACCCTTGGGCCTGATACAGTTATGGGATGTTGGGGGGATCCCCAGCCTCAGCGCCTCCGCAGCACCCCCAGATCTGGCCCTGCCAATGTGGGCAATTCTGATTCCCCCCCTTGTCTCCGCAGACCCCTTCAGCAGGTCCAGCACCTTTAGTGGCCTTGGCAACCTGGGGAGCAACGCCTTTGGAGGCCTGGGCAGCCACGCACTGGGTGAGTATGCCGGAGGCCCTCCTTCATTTCATGGTGGGGAGATTCTGGGGGGAGGAGATCATGGGAATCACACACAGCAATGTGACGGCGGTCCGTGCCTGGGTGATGGGAGGTTTGCGAGGCACCTGCACTACCTGATGCTTTAAAAGAACCTGGGACAGGGAGGTGGCATCGGTGGGGAGCCGGGCCAGAGACCGGAGGTCCTGGTTCCAATCTGGCCTCAGACACGTCCCAGCTGGGTGACCCTGGGCCAGTCACTTAGCCCTTACCGCTCTTCTGCCTCGAAGCCAGTATGGAGTAGTATTCTAAGGCAGAAGGTCAGGGTTTAAAGAAACAAAAGGCAGCAGCACCCTTCCCTTCCACCCGAGACTGGCTTAGAGAGCGAGGTGATGTCAGCCAGACCTTTCTTCAGGGCTCTGGGTGGCCTGGGGGTCGCTGGAGGCCTTCAGACGGAGGCTGGGCACACAGAGGCCGGAACAAAAATTCAGTGATCCGCACAGGGTGCCCTGGGGTCAGCGTCAGGCTTGGGCTGTCCCTCCGCTCCCTCCTACCTTCCCCAGCCTGTCGCCCCCAGCTAGGGCTTCAGAGCACCCTGAGGGGTCACTTGGGGGCCCTGAGGAGTCACTCGGGAGCCACGCACTCCTCTTACACGTGGGGAAACGAAGGCCCAGACCGGCCTCTCCCTCCCGGGCACCTCAGCCACTCTCCGCTCCGGCCCCCGCCTGACCACGCCGCTTTCTCCCCTCCAGCTCACAACAGCATCTTTGCTCACAAGGAAGCCACGACGCTGCAGAGCTTTAGCAACCCCCACGAGCCCTGGAACCGTCTACACCGCACCCCGCCCTCCTTCCCAACCCCTCCACAGTGGCCCAAGCCCGGAGACCCGGAGCGGAGCTCAGCCCTGAGCAACCACGACCGAGACCGGGAGCCCGAAAAGGGCAAAGAGGAGCGAGAGCGGTGAGTGCTCGGTCCGCAGGCTGGACGCTCCCCCGCCCTGGTGACCCCGGGCGCTGTGACGATTGGGCTCGTGATGATCCCCATTTTACAGAGGAGAAAAGTGAGGCTCCCCAGGGAGCGAGTCCAGTCCAACACCCCAGGCACTGCCTAGTGTAGACGGGCACCCCTCCCGGAAGGAAGCCGCTGAGGGTATCGTCTGGTACTGTCGTGTTCCGTGTCCAGGGAAAGAGACGGCCCTGGGCCCTGCGCCCCTGCCCGTTCCTAGGCACACCTGTGGGCGCTCGGGCACGGCTGCCAGCCTCTAGGGGGGCGTTGGAGTGCTGAGGACGGCCCCCTCGGCCCATTGAAGGCCACTCTTGGTTTGACACTTGCAGAAACGAGGCCCAGAGAGGAGGGGACTCCACAGGGAGGGAACGAGGGGCTTCTTCTGGGGTTCTGACCACTGAGAGCAGCTGGGGCCGGGGGGCTGGAGGCAGCATTGTGAGGGGAAGGACCGGCCTGGGGATGGACAGAAGCTTCAGAAAGGCTAGCGTCCATCCAGGGTCAGGAAGAACTTCTAATCACTTCAGAAGGCTTTGGGGGGGGGGTGATTTTTTTTTTTTAAACCCTTGTATTGTCTCATAGGTGGAAGAGTGGTAAGGGTGGGCAATGGGGGTCAAGTGACTTGCCCAGGGTCACACAGCTGGGAAGTGGCTGAGGCCGGGTTTGAACCCAGGACCTCCTGTCTCTAGGCCTGACTCTCACTCCACTGAGCTACCCAGCTGCCCCGGGGGGGGGGGGGGGGATTCTTATTCAGATGTGTTTAGACTCCGTGGCCCCCCTGGGAGCTTCCTCCAAGATCAGAGAAAGGCCAGAGCCTGGTTAGATAGGTCAGGGAGGACTTCATGGAAGAAGCAAGGCTTATGGGGTTCCTCTAGGACAATATTTGGGGAAAGGATTCCAAAAAAGTATTCCAGGAGGGCCAGATAAAATGTGAGGTGACCAGAAGGGGGAGTTTGGGGAGATCTCCAGGAGAGAAACTTGAATAGGAGGCCAGAAGGTTTGTGGATGGTGAATGCATAGATCCATGGGACAACAGGCGGTTATGAAGTGTAACAGAGGCCCAAATGGAAGGGCCCCTGCCCGGGGGACTTCCATTCTATCAGAGAAGCCTTTAATAGGTGGTGCAGGAAGGAGAGCCCCAGGGACACCCCCACCCCCAAGGTTTGGCCCCAGGGAAGAGGGACGGGAGGGACAGTGGTCGAGACCACCAGTTAGGAGCCTACCATAGGGCAGAACAGGCCTAAGGGAGGGAGGGGAGGAAGCTACCCGCTGGGCCTGGACTGGGCCTGGGCGGCTCATTCAAAGAGAAGAGGGAAAGACTTGGAGCTTGGTGCCTGGAGGAGGCCAGGAGGAGGCCATGGGCAGGGGAGCTGACTGGATTGAGGTGGGGCCATTCTGGAACAGCCCAGGGACATCCAGAAGAAGCAGGACAGCAGTCAGCTGGGCTTGTGAAATTGGGCGCTCTTTACATGGAGGGGTCCTGGTCAGACCCCGTGGGGTGAATTAGGTCCTGAGAGAAGGGCCACGGTGGAGAGAGGGGGCTGGTGGCTGAGGCCCCTGACCCCCGCAGAGGGCTAAACCATGTGACTGGACCCAAAAACAGGGCTGGGCGCGGGCAGGTCATTCTTCCAGCTCTAACCTTGTAAGATGCTCCAAGTAAATAGAGATGGAGGAGACCAGATAACCATTGGGGTCCCTCCCTGCCATTGGGAGTCCTTCCCAGCCGATGGCCATGTCTATAGAAAAGAGAAGAGACCCACAGTGGGGACTAAGGGGGGTCCTGCTTCCCGTGTGGTCAGGGTGGAGCCACTCTTTCTCCTCTTGAAGCGCCCACTACCTCCCAGGCCCTGCTAAAGGCTTGCCGGAGGGTCTCATTGGATCCTCACAACATCCCTGGAGGGGAGGCCGGAGCGTGGGCCCGGGTTCACATTGGGGAAACCCAGGCAGACGGGTTCAGTGACTTGCCCAGGATTACACAGATAGGAAGTGACTGGTCAGATTTGAACTGGCGTCTTCCTGACCCCTGCCAGTGGCATGGAGCCTGGGATCTTGTGTTCTTTCACCGGAGCTGGACTAGGAGTGGCCAAAGTTGGGGATGAGGGGGGGGTTAGCGCCTGGGTTCCCCTCTAATCCCACTGCCAGGCCTCAGAGTCTTGTTGGGGATGGGGGAGGAGGTCAGGCAGGACAGCCTGAAGGAAAGGGCCATCGGAGGGAGCGTCCCATCCTAAGCAAAGTCCAGAGCCGCTCAGATGAGCAGGAAATGGCGCCTCAGCTTGCAGGAGCTTCTCCTGGGCCCCTGGGAGGGAGCCGGAGGGCAGCACGGTGGTGGCCGCTGCGGGCCCCTAGCAAGGTCTTTGTTTCCCCAGGGATATCCTGGACAAAAGCCGCCATTCAAACCGGTCCTCCCCAGCCTCGGCCCCCGTGACCCATCAGATCAGCAACCTCATCCGCAGCAACAGCCAGACCTCCATGGAGCCCTCCCGGCCGGCCGCAGGCCTGGGCGAGAGGGAGCCCCCGGACCGCCTCCGGGATGCCCCGCTGCCCGAGCACAAGGTCAAGGAGAGCCGCTCTCCGGTAAAGGAGGCCCCGAGCCTGGAGAAGCGGCCCCCGGAGGATGGCGGAAAGCCCGTCATCCAGTCCGTGTCCCCCTACAGCAAGCCCAGCCTCAGCGAGAGCCTCAAGCTCAGCGGCCTGGTGGCTGCCAAAGAACTGGAGCGGAACCCCGAGCCGCTCAAGAACGACGTGAAGGTGAAGGAGGAGCGCAAGGAGGACGGCGACGTGCTGGTGGTGGGGTCCGAGCCCTCCCGGGAGCCTCCCGCGGCTCCGGCCCTGCACGGGCTGCCCCTCCCCCACTCGATCGCCCCCGCCTCCGTGCCTCTGGCCATGGGCGGGGTGCACCCCCTGGGAGGCGTGAACGTGCTGGACCGCTCCCGGGTCATGACCCCCCTCATGGGCATGAGCCCCCTGACTGGGAGGGAGCGGCTCCCGCACCCCGGCTTCTCGTGGGAGCCGCTCCGGGACCCGCTGCGGGATCCCTACCGCAGCCTGGATCTGCACCGCCGCGTGGACCTCCAGCTGCGCTCAGACCCCTTGGCGCACCGCCTCCCCGTGGCGGGCTCGGGCTTCTACGACCACGAGCGCCCCTACCGGGACCGGGAACCCCACGACTACACCCCCGAGAGCCTGCTGGAGGCCCGGCGGGAGCAGCAGGAGCGCGAGCGCCTCCAGCTGCGGGAGGAGCTGGAGCGGGCCCGGGCGCACCACCTGCACCCACCGCCCATCGACAGCCACCTGGCCCACGTGCCGCCCTTCATGCCTCACCTGAGCGGGGTGCACTACCCCAGACTGAGCCCCTCGGCCGCCACCGCCCTGCACAACGGGATCCTGGCCAGGACCCCGCCCACCGCGGCCCTGAGCGCCCCGCCCCCCCTGGTGCCGGCAGGGGGCGCCCGGCCCGCCTCCCCCCGCAGGACTACGCCCCTCACAAACTCGGAGGCCAGGGACTACTCCCCGTCCCGGAACCCCAAAGAGGTGGAGGCCCGGTAGTCCCCTCCCCACCCCCACCCCGAGAATTTTAAAGCTCCTGTACAGAAACAGAATCTTTTACAAAATGCACTGCTGTAAACTTTTTTTTATGTAAATTTGTAGACCTTAAGCACAGTTCCATAAATCCTGGGGGTTATACAAACTTCGCACCACCAAGCTTGTGTAGCCGGGAATCGAGCGTGGCGAGACGGTCAGGAAGGCTCCCGCACCCAGAAGCGTCCCAAATGCCTTTGTAGGTGGTTTTTTCATTTCGTGCCCTTGACTCGCTTGACAGAAAGGCTGGCTTTTGGGGTCCTTAGTTGGCTTTGCCCTTTGCCATCCTCAGCTTCTTCCTCACCGAGGTGACTCCCAGGGTTTGTTTCTTAAAAGTCTTATTTATGGAGAAAACTGTTATTTCCTACAGCGCACTGTGAGGCTCCCAGACAAGACCAGCCGGTCCTTCCCTCCCCTTGGTACTTTGGAACCGAAGTTACAGATATATATTAAAATAATTATTAATAATAATAATGTACAAAACTGTTTGTTTTTTGCCTTATTATATTATGCAGAAATTTTAAGAGGGATTCTTTTTGACTTCTTGTTTAAAAAACAGAAACCAAGGAAACAATTGTAAATATCCTATTAATATAAATGTAAAACATTCAATTCTTAACCTAAGTAGACTTTATAAAACAAAAATGGTTTCTAGAACCACTTTGGTTATTCGCTAAAAACTCCTCTGCTATCTGGGGGAAACAGTCTCTAGAGAGCAAGGTGGCCTCCGTGGTCCCTTCGGGAATAGCCTAGCTGTGGGAGAGCCCCCGGGCAGCTTGGGTCGGGGGGCAGCCACCGGAGGGGGCACTTTCTTCAGGCCAGACACCGGCCCGGAGTGCCCAGAGGAACGCAGAGCTCGGGAAAGAGGCCACACAGAAAAGGGCCCGTCCTAGAAAGAGAGGCAGCCTTCGCAGCTCCTACCCAGAGATGGGCCCAAGGGGTCCGGGAAGGGATGAGATCATGGGGAGGGGGAGCAGAGAGACCTGCCACAGGGAGGGGGGTGCCCTCGAGGAGTGTAGACACAGCCGAGGAGTGTAGACACGACCGGGAGGGACTAGCGGTCCCCACGACTAGCAGAAACAATTTTCTATGGACCTTTGTGCTCATTGTGCAGTGTTCTTACTGGAACTGGTAAACAAAACAAGTAGAATTTTAGGAGTGCAAAAAAAAAAAAAAGTCTACTGGTTGATTTTTTTTTTTTTAATTTTTTTAATTTTTAAAGGCAGAAGAAATTCTGATATATTCTCTGTAGTACATGAAGCCCATCAGCCAACGTTTGTTTCTGTGTGGTTCTTTGGCCTTGACCTCTGTGGCATGACATGGTTTTGGTTTCCAGTTTTACTTTTGTGCATATATATATAAATATACAAACATATATATATGTCACCATGCTTTCCCTGCTGTACGCCCTCCTTATGTGTTTATTTTCCGGCGCCCACGTTTCAGAGAGGCCTCGCTCCGTCGGGGCGCTCCGCCCTCGTCGATTCTGCCATCCACTGCTGTTTCTTTCCTCAACGCTGTATTCTCCATCCCCATCCTTCCCTCCACGACCCTGTAATTTTAAACTTTCCGTTTCCTTGTAGATCAATGAAGATAAATACAACATTGATTTTGGATGAAAAGATGCTTGAGTCTTTCTGTGTCCTGGCTTGGTCCTGGTTCACTCTGAGGCTAAGGGCTTATCGACACATGCTGTTCCATCCAAGCTTCTCGGGGTGCAGGGCGGGAATGGGAGGGGGGGACCCACCAACAGACCCTGTGCTGCCGAGGATTGGGGGGAGGCCTTGGCTTCAGCCAGGGTCCTCAGTGAGGGAGAATCCAAGGGGAACTTTGGGCAGAAGTTCACAGTGAATGTGTAAGGGACTCTCTCTCTCTCTCTCTCTCTCTCTCTCTCTCTCTCTCTCTCTCTCTCTCTTTCTCTCTCGCTCACTCTCGCTCTCTCTCCCTTTCTTTTTCTTTCTGTTTCTCTTTCTTTCTCTTCCTCTCTTTTCTTTCTTTCTCTTTCTTCTTTCTGTCTTTCTCTTCCTTTCTCTTTCTTTTTTCTTTCTCTTTTTCTTTCTCCTTTCTCCTTTTTCTTTCTGTCTTTCTCTTCCTTTCTTTCTCTTTCTTTTTCTTTCTCTCTCTCTTTTTCTTCCTCTTTCTCCTTCTCTTTTCTTTCTTGCTTTCTTCCTTGCTTTCTCACTTTCTCTCTTTCTTTCCTAGAGTCTAGCCCTGCACCATGTTACCCCACCACCACCAGCAGCAGCAAGGAAACCTTGACCAATGATTGGTTCAATGACCCCCACAGCCTTAGGAAGCCAAGGTTTCATCATCATTTCTAATCATTGGTGTTTCTTTAGCACTTCTAAAAGTACCCAGTTTGCTAAGCTCAGCTCCCAAGTTCCCACCAAGAATACCAGCTCTCTATAGAGAGGGAAATGGCACCCCACCCTGCCTCCTTCACCATGGATGGTGCCCTTTAAATAGGGATTCTTATCCTGGAGTCCGCGAACTTTTAAAAATATTTTGAAAGGGGGCAGCTGGGTAGCTCAGTGGATTGAGAGCCAAGCCTAGAGATGGGAAGTCCTAGGTTCAAATCCGGCCTCAGACACTTCCCAGCTGTGTGACCCTGGGCAAGTCACTTGACCCCCATTGCCCACCCTTACCACTCTTCCACCAAGGAGCCAATACACAGAAGTTAAGGGTTTACAAAAAATATATTTTGAAAGAGCTATCTAGGTGGCTCAGTGAATAGAGAACCAGGCCTGGAGATGGGAGGTCCTGGGTTCAAATGTGGCCTTTGGACACTTCCTTAGCTATGAGACCCTGGGCAAGTCACAACCCTCATTGCCTAGCCCTTACCATTCTTCTGTCTCAGAACCAATACATAGTATTGATTCTAAGACAGGAGGTTACAGATTTTTTTAAAAACGTAATACTCCAGCTATGGGCTAACAAGAGAGGCTATTCCTTGTTTTATTTATATATTTGTATATATTTTTATGTTATGCATAATTACATATTTTATATATCAATTTAAATATATTTTATATATAATTTATGTAAGAATATATAAGATATTATTTTAATATATTTTATATATACTTTATATATTATATGTGAACCTTTCCATAGATTTGATTCCCTTTTTGATCTTATGTATTTTATGCATTTTAAAACAATTTAAATTTGAAACAATTAAAAACCATTCCAAGAGGGGGTCCTCAATGGGTTTCACTACACTGTCAAAGGGATTCTGGTTATAAAAAGTATAAAGAACCCCCACCATGCAGGGACCTCCTATGCACCATCCTGTTTGAGGGATGACTTATACCCTCTCATCCTCTGGGCAAGATGGCGCCCTCCATGGTGATGGGATCTGGAGGTGGGGTAAGGCCACTGGGGGCTTCTCTAGATTTGTAGATTTTCCAGAAAAATAAGCCATTCCCTGTGAGCATCCTTGGCATCAATCCTTTAAGCCCTCCCTCCAAGATAAAGGATCACAGATCTGGAAGGAACTTTAAAAACAGAATATCTACTCTAATTCCCACCCACCTTTGCCACTCCTCATTTTAGAGGAAACAGGGGAAGTGGAATCACCCAAGGAGTGTCAAGGCTCCAAATGTAAATGTTCTTCATATAAATGTTTTTTTAAGCCCTTACCTTCTGTCTTAGATTCAGCACTTAAGAATCCATTGTAAGGCAGAAAAGCCAGGCAATTGGGATTAAATGACTTGCCCAGGGTCACATAGCTAGGAGATATCTAAGGTCATATTTGAACCCAGGAACTCCCCTCTCAAGGAGACCTGGCTGATCTAGCCATTGCTATTAATACGCTGTTGAAGCTGGCTCGCCAGACTCATCTTTGCTTTTGGGTTTAGACCAAATATGGCTGTCCCACATTAAAAGAAAAGAAGAGAGGTCTTCCGTTTGAGGGGGAAATGGCCATCAGCTCTATGGGCTGAAAGCTGTTTTGGAATGGGGATGGGCATTCATTCCTGGAGGGAAAGCTTATTTTGGTGTGGATGCAATGGCTGTCTGCCTGTGGGCGCATGGTCTGTGAGTGTGTCCAGAGTGAGGGGGCCCAATATCATGCCCGTATCCCATCGCTCTCCACTAGGATCACACTAGCTTTCTCAACTATCTGCTTGCCCCAGTGAGATGAAAATTACACAGAAACCCATTTAGCCAAAACAGAATAAAAAACTTCTCATGAAAAGTGTCCCAAAGTAGAACGGGCTACCTGGAGAGATGCTTGAGTTCCTCATGACTTCTTCCTCACCTTCAGGATGGGTGACTCGATGAGAACGTTGTATTGGGTTGGGGTGGGAGGGAGGTTCTGGTCCAGTTTGGACACCATCTGATCCTCCTTCTACTTCTAAGATTACTTGAGGCCACGCTCTCTTTGCGAGCCCTCAGTGCTCACTTGGGAAGCATCAATGCTTCTCTTAAAATTTCTCCCAGGCAGGAAGTTCCAGAATACACAGAGGTTACATCATGGCGGCCTCTGATGGCTTCATTGGACAGAAAACTTGGAGAAAGGATCTGGAAGGAAATTAAGGGATGTAGTGAGGAAAAAAGGAGGACTAATGGCTATTGATTAAATCAGGGAGTTTACATTCCAGTCTACTCTAGCCCAGCTACCCTCTAGGCTCAGGTTCTAGGGGCCAGTTCCCTTCATCCTCCACTACCCCCAATCTTGTCTTGTCCATGCCTGTTCCTTTCATAAGTGAACTCAAGGCCCTTTACCATCTTGGTTATTTGTCTATGAATATTCTCCTGCTTATCAGTGTCTTTAAACTGTGAAGCCGAAGGGCAGGTTGGTGGTTCAGTGGACAGAGAGCCAAGCCTGGAGATGGGAGACCCTGGGTTCAAATTTGACCTCACACTTAGATATGTGATCCTGGGCAAGTCACTTGACCCTCATTGGCGAGCCCTTAGCATTCTTTTGTCTTGGAAATCAGTATTAGTATTGATTCCAAGACAGAAGGTCAAAACAAAAAATCATGAAGCTCAGAAGTTAACCTAGTACACTAGCCATGGACTGTAAAGATTAAAATTAATATACAATAACTTATATTTTATAAAGTTTATTAAAAATAACTAAAGTAAAAAGCTATCTAACCCAGCCCCAATCATAAGAGAAAGAGAGAAAGAGGAGTTACAAAACTATATACAAACATGACCAAACAACTGTGTGGAGAGAGGAGAGGAATTCTGGGAAATACTAAGGGAATTTGGGGGAACATAGTTCAAAGGTACAAATTTCCACTTATACAGGGCTAACAAGAGAGGCCGCTACTTCTTTGTTTTGTAAGGGGTAAAAAGGGTTTTTTGGTTGGATATTTTAAAAGGTTAGGTCACCAGGGAATTGAGTAATTATCAATTCCCAATGAAAGAATAACCTCAAGTCAAAATGACTTTTATGGAAGTTTACTTACAAATGAGAAGAGAGAAAGAAATTAAGAAATTTAGAGAGGATAAGGTAAGATAATTAACCTGACAAACTAAATAATTCCCTTAGGTTCCTGATTTAACCTAAGCAAATCTAAATAGTCCTCAATTAGAAAAAGGCCAAGCCTTGAGCTGAGGGCGGAGGCCCCAAGGCCCCTGAGGCATATGATGCAAAAGCTTCAGTCAGAGTCTCTTTTGAAAGGGAAGTTCCTTAAGAGAAGTTCAGGAAGATTCAGTCTTTATACTCACCACATGGAATTCCAAGGTCTCAGGGTCCCAGGTCCAGGGCTCCTCCATGTTCAAGCAAGAACCAGAAGAGCTCCTTCAGGTTCCATTCACAAACCAGAAGAGAGCCCTGAGCTCACTCAACTCTCTTTTTAAAGGGGCCTCTTTTGCGTCACTTCCTGTGTTTTCCTCCTAGTTTACATGTCCAATCACAAGAGACGCTTTTCTTAGGACTGCCCAGGAGGCAGTCAGTAAATTCTGATTTGTTACTCACTCTAGCACACGTGGGTTACAGACCTCCCAGCTTGTGAGTTAAGTGGAGATGTTTTCACCTTTGGTGATTAAATCTAAAGATGGACAGAGTAGATTTAATCCCTTTATCACAGTTTTTACAATAATTTTAGGGGGATGGTTTGGGTGTTTCCCTGCAGTGTCTAGTTTCAGGGCCTTACAGTTGACAGATAGGGACCTTCTAGTGATTACTAGAATTTTAACTGCATTGATGGCTCCTGCATACTTCACTTTCTAGAATGTCTTGCTCTCAGGAAACCCAGCATCGACCCCTGCAAACCAAAAATGAGTGAGTGAGAACCTTGAGCCCATATAGAGAAGTCCTCCTCCCATACACTGAGGAGCCCAAATACCCAGAAACACAAAACAGTAATGTTCCTAGGATATTACTACACCCACACTGGTGTGCTTAGAAGCGAGAACAGAAAAGAGGAAATATGAAGTCCAGTTCCCTTCTGGGCAATCCTAGCTGTGACGATCAGATCCATGTTCTAAGCAGAAATGGGATCTGAAGACCAAAGAATGTGCCCATCATGAGTGAAGAGAGAGAGCTTGTTGGCTGCTCACGTTCCTCATTCTGGAAGGCAGGGTAGAAAACAGGGGTATGTGGAGATGTGTCAAGTGTACCGAAGTCTGGGTCACCCAAGATATTTTGGGGACAGACTCTTATTCCCTCTTCCCCAGGGGCCAACTTCATGAGAGGTGGGAAGAGGGAGCCTGAGATTGGTCCCAGAATCCAGACCCAAAGCTGGGTCCCTACCTTAGGAAAAACAGGTTCACAAATGCTTCTTTGGGAGAGCTGAGACATTCTGGAAAGCAATTGGGAACCATGTCCCCAATGCCTCTAAACTCAGTGAACCCTTTACTACAGCTGTACCGCCACCAAACCTCTCCAACCCAGAGATCAAAGAAAGAGGAAAAGGACCCAACGTCCTACAATACTTATAATAGCTGCAAGTCTTGTGCCATTGTTGTTTAGTCATTTCACTCTTCACGACCCCATTTTGGAGTTTTCTTAGCAAAGATACTGGAGTGGTTTGCCATTTTCTTCTCCCTTTCATTTTACATATAAGGAAACTGAGGCAAACAGGATTAAGTGACCTGCCTATGGTCATATAGCTAGTAAGTATCTGAGGCCAGATGTGACCCCATTGGAGGTTTTATTGGGAAAGAGAGAAGTGGTTTGCCATTTTCTTCTGTTCATTTTACAGATGAGGAAACTGAGGCAGATAGGATAAAATGGCTTGCCCAGGGTCTTGCTACACAGCTAATAAGGTCTGAGGCTAGATTGGAATTCAGGTCTTCCTGACTCCAGGCCTGACACTATCCACTACACCATCTAGCCATCCCCTTTCCATTATTCCATGGATACAATTAGTGAATTCCTCCTCAAGCCTCCATCCTGGGGAGGAGCCTGGGTTCTGGCACCTTCGTTCCCCTCCTGCCTGTGCTTCTGACTTTCTTGATCCCATCCTTCATTTCCATGTGCTCTTCCAGATTCTGTTTTGGTGTGTTTTCCCCATTAGAGCTCCTCGAAGGTGAGGACTGGCTTCCCTTCTGCTCACACTGGTATCCCCATCGCTTAGTTCAGTGTCTGGCACCCAGGAAGCATTTCACGGATGCTGGTGTATCCCCAGGGCTATCCTGAATCAGGCTCCCTGAGAGCTAGTCCTAACGCTCATCCCTCACACGAGTTCTTGAACCCAGGTCCAGTCACTGAGTCCTAAAGTCTGGTTATCGGGCGCTGATCCCCTCCCTCAATGCAGTCCTCTTGGCCCTTTCCCAGGAGGGTGTACAGCAAGGGACTGAGCTTCATGGATCTGGACCAGTGTAGGGATGCGGATGAGGATGGGAGCTCACCAGTAGCCTTTGGTTTGCCCAGAACATTCCATACTGTAGCATGAGAGAAAGAGGCTACAACGAAGGAAAACCAACTCTGAGGAACCTGGTCTCGGGCGAGGAGGCCCAGCTTCCCCACATGTTCTCTCATCTGCAAAACAAGGACGTTGTCTGGACTTGATGTATCTGAGGTTCCTGCAAGCATCTGATGGACTCACAGTAACCTTTGAAGCAAATCCTATAGGTATTAACATTCCCTGTTTGGTATTTCCAGGGCAGCTAGCTGGTGAAGTGGATAGAGCACTGGGCATGGAGTCAAAAGAAACCTAGTTCAAATCCAGGCTCAGACTTTTACTAGCTATGTGACCCAGAGCAAGTCATTTCACTCTGTTTGCCTCAGTTTCCTCCTTTGTCAAATAAACTGGAGAAGGAAATGGCAAACCTAGCTGGGTGACCCTGGGCAAGTCACTTAATCTTGTTTGCCTCAGTTTCCTGCTCTGTCAAATGAACTGGAGAAGGAAATGGCAAACCTAGCTGGGTGACCCTGGGCAAGTCACTTAACCTTGTTTGCCTCAGTTTCCTGCTCTGTCAAATGAACTGGAGAAGGAAATGGCAAACCTAGCTGGGTGACCCTGGGCAAGTTACTTTACCTTGTCTGCCTCAGTTTCCTCCTCTGTCAAATGAATTGGAAAAGGAAATGGCAAACACCTCTGATATCTTGGCCAAGAAAACCCCAAATGAGGTCATGAAGAGTGGGACATGACTAAACCAGATTGACTTTAGAGATGAGGAAAAAGACTTAGAACGGCTGTCCGACATTGTAATGGTCTGACAGTAGATACACGTCAGAGGCCACGTTCAAAGCCAGCCCTTTCAGAGAAGTAATGGTGGAGAGAGCAGTTGACTTAGAGTCAAGAAGCCATGAGTTCCAGTGTGACCTCAGAGGCTTACACAGGCAAATAACTGCTACACCTCTCAGTTTCCCAATTTTTAAAATGGGGATAATAATAGCACCTTACTCCCAGGGTTGTTGTGAAGATCAAATGAGATAGTATTTGTAAAGTGCTTTGCCATCTTTCAGGCACTAAGTGTTATATATTATCATTACTATTCTTTCTTTATTTTTCTTTTTAAACCCTTACTTTATATCATAGTAACACCCTATGCGAGAAGGTCAAGGGCCAGGTAAACGGGGTTAAGTGACTTGCCCAGGGTCACACAGTCAGGAAGTATCTGAGGCCAGATTTGAACCCAGCACCTCCAGACTCCAGGGCCACCTGTGCCACCTCACTGCCCCTTATTTTTCTGATTCTAAGACCTGCCGTCCTTCTGTTCCACTGCCCCATCTCTCAGAAATAACAATGAGCTCATTTGAATGTTTGCAAAGCTCTTTCCTCATTTTACAGATGAGAAAATTGAACCTCTGCGTGCTCAAATCAATTTCCCAGGATGAGATTGGTAATAGATACCGGAGGCAGGACCTCAACCCAAATCTCCTGAGCCCAAGTCTGACGCTCTATCCCATAGACCGCCAACCCAAGTCTTGGAATAACAGGGAGTGAGGCTCACGGTCTATGGCAGGCAAGGATGGGCAAGCTTACTGTGAACTAAGCAACAAGGATCAAGATCCTAGCCAGAAGAAGGCCAGCCTTTGCCCTCAGGGAGCTTGCCTTCTAACGGGGAAAGACAGCACAAAAATGGAAGCTGGAAAGGGGAGTGCTGTGTGCAGGAGATGGTAGGAGGATGCCCTGCCCTCTGGAGCATGGGATTGGAGTCCTGAAAATCAGGGGCACAGCCAGGAAGGGAATACAAGTTGGCCAAACCTGGCCTCCTTCCCAAAATGGCAGCTCTAGGAGGAATTTGCTAATTAGACTAATGATGTATTGGAAAGGAAGCTAAGTGGTGCGGTGAATCAAGTCCCAAGCCTGGAGTCCAGAAGACCTAAGTTTAAATCCAGTCTCAGATACTTCCTAGTTGTGCCGTATAACCTTAGGTGTGAGCGGTAAAAAGGGGTTTTGATTGGGTAAATATTAAAAGGTTGGTCGCCAGTGGATTGAACAATTATCAGTCCCCAATTAAAGAATCACCTCAAGTTAAAATGACTTTGATGGAAATTTATTTACAAATGAGAAGAGGAAGAAGAAATAAGGAAATAAGAGAGAGGATAGGATAGGATAAGTAATCTAAGACACTAGGTAATTTGCTCTGATCCCCTAGTTCAAGCCAGGTAGATCTAATTAACCCTCAGCCGAGGGAAATCTGGCCTTGATCCCAAGGCAGGGAAGCCAGAGGCCCAAAAGGTCTCAAAGGCAAACGAAGCAAAAGCTTCAGCCACAGAGTCTCTATAAAAAGGAAGTTCCTTAAGAGAAGTTCAGGAAGATTCAGTCTTAACACTCACCACGTGGAACAGTCTCACCAGCTCCAGACCTCCTCCAAGTCCAGTCACTAACCAGGAAGAAAGAGCCCAGCTGACTGAGGTCTCTTTTTAAAGGGGCCTCTTTTGCATCACTTCCTGTGGGTGTCCAATCACAACAGACACTTTTCTTAGGACTGCCCATGAGGCAGTCAGTAAATTGTGATTTGTTACTCTTGCACCTTGTGGGTTACAGACCACCCAAGTTGTGAGTTAAGTGGAGATGTTTTCACCTTTGGTGATTAAATCTAAAGATGGGCAGGGTAGATTTAATCTCATTATCACATAGGCAACTCTCTTTGCCTCAGTTTCCTCATCTGTAAAATGAGCAAGAGAAGGAAATAGCAAAACATTCCAGTATCTTTGCCAAGAAAAGCCTAAAAGGGATTATGAAGAGCCGGAGTTGATTGAACAACAAAATGATGGAAAGGGCACCATATTATGGTCAGAAGATCTGGGTTCAGATCTCCTCTCTGATGCTTATTGTATAATCTTGGAGATATCACTTTTCCTCTTCTCTGGGCCTCATTCACTTTCCCTCCAGAGTCAGGGGTTTTGACAGATGACCACGAAAGCCCCTTCTAGCCCTTGTACTGTGATCAGATGAAGCCAAAGCCCCCAAGGCAGCTAAGAAGAATCAAAAGAAAGATGGCAGCTGGGCTTTAAGCCCACAAAATCACATGGGTGTGCCAGTAATTATCACTGTTGTCCTTCTGCCTAGCTAATCAGTTCTGTGGTTAGCTGAGTCCCCTGGAGAGTGCAGGCTTGGCAGGAGGAGGAAGGCAGCACCAAGCTGCCCTTGAAAACACAGCAGCTGACATCTTGCTGGGATGGATGAACCTGGAGCAAGGGAAGGGGTAGCCCAGAGAGCCCACAGTGTCCCCAAGGAGCTGCCCTCCACTTTTCTCTCTTTCTCAGTTCTTTCCCCTTAACAATTTCATTTCTTCCCATAGGGTCCCCTTACCACCTCTGCAGAGCCAGCTCCCAAACTCTGGTCCTAGGCTCTCCTCTGGGCTCCAGACCCTCATCTCCAGCTGCCTACAAGACATCCCACCTCATACATCTCACCAGCATCCCTAGAGGGAGCCATGTGGTCCACGGGAAGCCGTGATGACTTTGGAGTAAAAGGAGCTTAGTTTAGATTTCCTCTGTGCCCCTTAACGTATGACCTTGGACTCTTCTCTTCTCCAGGTCTGTTTCCCCATCTGTAAAGTGAGGGGATTGGGCTCAAAGAATCCCTTTTTAGCTCTAAATCTTTTCTCCTGTGTCTAAGCAAAGCTTATTACCTCTTCCCCTCAGTCTCTTGTGTTTTTGTTTGTTTGTTTAACCTTTACCTTCTGTCTCAGTACCAATTCTAAGTGAGAAAAGTGGCAAGGGCTAGGCAATAAGGGTGAAATGACTTTCCCAGGGTCATACAGTCCAAGGTCAGATTTCAACCCAAGTCCTCCTCACTCCAAGCCTGGTGTTCTATCCACCATGCTACCCAGCTCCCCCACCAAAATGGTCTTGCTTCCAATTTTATTATTCCTGATGGAGAGTGTCACTGCCCTTTAGGGGCACCTAGGCTTAAAACCTTAGTCCTTTCTGACTCCCTCCCCATGACTCCCAATCAGCTGTCCAATCCTATCAATCCTATTTCCACGAGGTGGCTCCCACCATCTTCCTCTTCTCTTCACATTTATTCAAGTTCAAATCCAGCCTCAGACTCTTACTAGTCATTTGTCTTTGGGCAAGTCCCATAACTATTGTCTGCCTCGGTTTCCTCAGCTGTAAAATGAGGGTCATAATAGCACTTCCCTTTCAGGGTCTCTGTTGAGATAAAATTAGATCAATTCTAAAGGTCTCTGTGAAAATCAGATAAATACAAACTATTATTCTTGTAACTGACTGTGTGACTCTGGGCAAGTCACTTAAACTCTTAGTGTTCCCCAAGCAAATCTCCACAATCACTGCAGTCCATAATTGCATTGAACACATCATCTGGCACTTAGGATGTGTTCAAGAAATGTTAATTGCTGAGTTTCAGCAAAAGATTTCCAGACAGATAAAGTCATCGATGATTTTACTATTCCTTACTACTAGTATGCCTGAGCAAATCACTCCCCCTTCCTTCCTATTGGTTTCTTCATTTGTAAAAGGAGGCATTTGGACTAAATGACCTCTGCGGTCTTTTCCAGGTCTAGATGGAGGATCCTATGAACCTTAAAAGCATTAAAATTGGGACTAAGGCAAAAGGAAGGATTTGAACTCAGGTCTTCCTTTCTCCCAGACCCAAGTCTGTTCCTTTTGCCTGAATCCTAATCTCAGTGCTATTGCTCATGGGAGTTTTAAACATTCATAGGATCTTTAGTCTAGACCTGGAAAGGACACTGAGTTCAAATCCAGCCTCAGACATCTATTAGCTGTGTGACCTTGAGCACATCATTTAACACTGTTTGCCTCAGTTTCCTCATCTATAAAAATGAGCGAGAGAAGAAAATGGCAAAGCATGTTAGTATCTTTGCCAAGAAAACCACAAATGGGGTCATGAAGAGTCAGTTAAGACTGAACAACAACAGCAATCCTACCCTCAACTCTATATAAACCAGGGAGGTAAAAATATAGAATAAATATTGGTGCAAACAGAAACAGAAACAACAATATCCTTGTCAAATCCTTCAAATAGAATTCTTTGAGGGCAGGGTCTTTATTTACACAGCACCAGGCACAGTGCCATGCCCATAGTAGTATGTTTTTTTTATTATTATATTTTGTATATAATAATAATAAAATTATTATATTTATTAATCCTAGTTAGTTAATCAGTGTTTACTGAATTAGATTGGACTGGGTAGCATACCGTGTGACTATCGACTAAAGAGAAGACTGGGTTAGATTCCTCTGTCATATGGAAGAAAAATTAAATAATTTTAAATAATATTACATAATATCTTATTAAATAAATTAATACTTTAATTGATAATAATTAATAATTTAATGCTAAATTATTGATATTTAATAATGAATAATAATAAATATTAAATATTAAATAAATTTAAATAATAAAAATGAAATGAAAGAAAAAAATAAAAATTTTGCTGCTTGGCCCTAGACAGTGATATGTAGACATTTCGGAGGCATGTTGAGGCTTGATGTTCAGGAAAAACTTCCCAACAATGAGAGCCCTGAGTTTAGAAGGAGAATGTGTTGCCCCAGGAGGGGGCGGATTCCTCCTCGATGGAGGTTTTAAGTAGGGGCTGGATAAGCACAAGGATTCCTTCCATCTAAGGTATAAGTTAGACTAGATGGCCTCTGAGACTCTAACTTTGAGATTCTGATGGCCCCAAACAAAACCAATGCAGCCAAGATTAGAAGACAAATCACAAAATGGGAACTGGAAAAAAAAAAATCTTCATAGCAAGTATCTCCGACAAAATCTCCCTTTCTCAAATACTTAGAGAACTGAGTCAAATGTGTAAGAATGTATGTATAAGAATAAAAGCATTCCCCAATTGACAATCAAAGGATATAAGCAAGCTATTCTCAGACAGAAAAATTAGAATTTTAGTCCTATGAAAAAAATGTTCCAAATCACTATTCATTAGAGAAAGGCAGTTGGTACCACCTCACATCTATCAGATTGGCTAATAGGACAAAAAAGGAAAATGATAAATGTTGGAGGGGATGGGGGGAAATAAGGATACTTCTATACTTATTGGTGGAACTGTGGTCTGGAGAGCGATTTGGAATCATACCCAAAGGGTCGCCAAATTGTGCGTATCCTTTGACCCAGCAGTACCACTTCTAGGTCCATATCCCAACAAGAACAAAATAGGGGGAAAAGAATCTACTTGTACAAAAATATTTTTAGCTGCTCTTTTTGTGGAGAATTGGAAACCAAAGGGTTGTCCATCACCCAGGGAATGGTGGTAGATGATTGTAACAGAATACTTCAAGATGATCACAAAAAAACCTGGAAAGAATTCTATGGACTGATGCAAAGTGAAGTAAGCAGAACCGGGAGAACATTGTACACAGTAATAGCAATAATGTTCAAAGACCAATTGTGAATGGCTAACTATTCTCAGTAATGGAAGGATCCACGACAACTCCAAGGGACTCTCGATGAAAAGACTATCCACCACTCCAGAAGGAACTGATGGAATCCGAATGCAGATCAAAGCGTCCCATTCTTCACTTTATTTCCTCCATGAATTTTTCTCTAGTGTAAGCGATATGTGTCTTTTTTCATAACTTGACAAACATGGAAATATACATTGTATGATAACATATGTGTCATATTATCTGCTCTATTGGGGGGAGGAACATGGATTACAATGTCAGAAAAGGATTATTTAAAATTATATCAATGTGTAAAATTGAAAAATGAAAAATGAAAAAAAAATCAAAATTAATAAAAATAAAAAGATTCTGATGTGTTCAAGGTACTTGTGGATGCTGAAATTCAGAGATGTGGTACTTCTTTAGGGATGCTATTAATTGTCTCTCATTAATTCTACTCTCTTGTGGCCAGTGAGTGTGTTCCCTGGAGGATGGAAGCAGGGCTTTCTTTTTTGTTTTTTGTTTTGTTTTGTTTTTAAACCCTTACCTTTCATCTTAGAATCAATACTAGGGGTTAAGTGACTTGTCCAGGGTCACACATCTAGGAAGTGTCTGAGGCCAGATTTGAATCTGGGGGACCTCTCCTCTGAGGCACCTAGCTTCCAGCAGAACTCCTAAGAATGACATTACCTTAGAGATTTTATTTTCTTGGGGTGGGGATGACACTTTCCTGAAGACAATCTTGTCTCATGCTCCCCTGAAACTGAGTATGGTGTCCTTGAATAGACAATGCACCCTGTGTGGCAAGGCACAATAGCAATATATTGAGCAAAAAGCTCAATAGTAATTCATCGGGAAAAGATCTAAGAGTAAACTTTTAGTAAACTAAAAGTAAAATATGTATTGGGAATAGGACAAAGTGACCAGAATTACTCATGCAATCTTAAACTGCCTTAAGAGGCACCATAGTCCCTCCATATCATCCCCCCCATCAGAGACATCATGGTCAGTCCTGGGTGCCAAGTGTTAACACAAATATGGAGAGTGAATAGAGGAGGGTGACCAGATGAGTGAAGGGTCTCAAAAATCATGTCCTTTAAATGAGAAAGGACCTGTTTATACAAAAATATTTAGAGCTGCTCTTTTTGTGCTGGCAAAGAATTGGAAATTGAGGGGATATTCCCCAACTGGGGAATGGATGAACAAATTGTGGCACATGATGGTGATGGAATGCTATTGTGCTGTAAGAAATGACGAGCAGGATGGTTTCAGAAAAAAACTGGAAAAATCTACACAAACTGATGCAGAGAGAAATAAGCAGAACCAGGAGAACATTATACACAGGAACAGCAATATTGTGGGATGATCCAATGTGGCAGACTTTGCTAATAATAGCAATACAAGGATCCAGGACAATTCTGAGAAATGTAGGACAAAGAATGTTATCCACATCCAGAGAAAGAACTGTTGGAGTAGAAATGCAGATAAAAACATATGATTTATCACTTGTTTATTTGAGAATTAAGGGGAAAATTGCACAAAAAGGGTTTGGAATGTTGGAGAGAGGATTGATTGACAACAAAGGCAGTTGATTTACCTTTGTAAGAGAATTTTCTTACAGAATATGATTTGGGGGTTTGGTTTTATAAGATTATTCTCGAACAAAAATGAATAATATGGAAATGTGTTTTGTGTGATAATACATGCACAACCCAGCTTGAATTGCTTGTCAGCTCTGGGAGAGGGAAGGGAAGAAGGGAGGGAGACAATATGGATCCTATAACTTCGGAAAACTTATGTGAAAATTTGTTATTAAAATAAAAATTAACTAAAAAGAAAATGTTAGTTATCATGTATAACCCAGATTAAATGACTTATTAGTTCCAAGAGCACAGAGGAAAGAAGAGAGGGAGACAATAGGGATCCTATAACTTCTGAAAATGTAGGTGGCAATTTGTTATTAAAATTTAATAAATTAAAAATAATTTTTTAAAGTGCTAGTTAGCATGTACAACCTAGATTGAATTGCTTGTCAGCTCCAGAAATAGGGAGGGAAGAAGGGAAGGAGACAATATGGATCCTAAAACTTCGGAAAACTTATGTGGAAATTTGTTATTAAAATAAAAATTAGCAAAAAGAAAGGGCTACTTATTTATCATGTATAACTCAGATTGAATGACTTGTCAGTTCCAGGAGCACAGAGGAAAAAAGGGAGGGAGACAACAGGGATCCTATAACTTCTGAAAATGCAGGTGGAAATTTGTTATTAAAATTAAATAAATTAAAAGTAAAAAATTTTTAAAGTGCTAGTTAGCATGTACAACCTAGATTGAATTGCTTGTCAGCTCCGGGAATAGGGAGGGAAGAAGGGAAGGAGACAATATGGATCCTATAACTTCGGAAAACTTGTATGGAGATTTGTTATTTTTTAAAAATCATGTCATTTGAGGATCATTTGAAGAAGCAAGCGATGTTTGATCTGGAACAAGAGAAGACGGGGGGGCCTATCTTATGGCTGCTGTCTTCCAAGCTTCCAAGGCACTCTCTCGTGGAATTAGATTAGAGAGATTAGATTTCTTTTTACCTGTTTTATTCCTGAAAGCTGAGTTAGGAACAAAAGTTGAAGCAAATTTAGGTTTTCCAGAGTTATTCATCATAACCCCAATTGCTGCAGTTCCTCAGTCTTCTTCCTCCTTGACCCATTTGCAGCCTTTGAGACTGTCCATCAACCTCCCTTCCCCGATTTTCTCTTCTTTCTTGGTTTTCAGGACACGACTCTCTCTTGGTTCTCCTCCTACCTAGCTGATGGCTCCTTCCCAGTCTCAGACACTGGGAACATAAATACAATGAACAAAATAATGCCAGCAGCAATGAGCCTACTTGTGAATGCTTTG
>NC_058130.1:739922796-739934848 GCF_016433145.1 Gracilinanus agilis | reverse complement strand
CTCCAGACCTGGCCTTCTATCCACTGAGCCACCTGACTGCCCCAGATCTATTAAGTCTTAATGCCATGCTCTGCAATGATCCCCAATTTTCTGATTATATCTTGTTCCTGTGCCAATGTTTGCAGATTTTCCCCCCCATTGAATTATAAGCTCCTTGAAGGCAGGACATTTTTTAATTTTGCCTTTCTTTGTATTCCCACTGTTTTTAGGTAGATGAAATAGGCAAAATTTGTATTCTCTGATTTAGGGGTAGAGAGAGAGGAGGGAGGGGGAAGAAACATCTTCTCCCCATAGAAAGTATCCTTAAATTGCTTGTCAGCTTTGGGAGCAGGGAGGGAAGAAGGGAGGGAGAGAACACAAGTCATGTAACCATGGAAAAATATTCTAAGTAATTAATTAATTTTTAAAAAAGGAAACGAAAAGAAAGTATCCTTAGAGTTCAAAGAAATAGAGCTATGGGCAGTTACCTAAATAGAGACAAACGTCCAGCCTCCCTTCTTGAAAGTCAGGATGGGCTCGTTGATTCTATCTCAAAGGAGGCCCCCACTCTCTTAGGGATCTGAATGATCAGGTTCTGATGACCTGAATTACAAAGAAAACATCCCCACTGGACCAAACCAGATCCTTGCCCCTCCTGAGCCCCAAGGGGCAGACAGTATCTCCCAAATCACCCAACAGCCTTCCCGTCCCTGTTCCCCAGGCTCGCTGACAAGCCTCACCTGATAGGCTCCTTTGGCCAAAGGCTAGAGATCTCTGTTGGCTCAGCCCATTGCTATCTACCAGTGACTATCAACTGATGGCAAAGAAACACTCTATCTTCCTCCTGATTTATGGACCTCCAGTCAAACAGGCCAAAGGGGGAGGAATCCCTCTCCCAGAGCATACCAGATCTTGTGGCTTGAAGAATTTCCCAACATGTAGCCTGGCACATTTTTTTTAAACCCTTGTACTTCAGTGTATTGTCTCATAGGTGGAAGAGTGGTAAGGGTGGGCAATGGGGGTCAAGTGACTTGCCCAGGGTCACACAGCTGGGAAGTAGCTGAGGCCGGGTTTGAACCCAGGACCTCCCGTCTCTAGGCCTGACTATCACTCCACTGAGCTACCCAGCTGCCCCCCTGGCACATTTTTTGCTTTTGTTGTTCAGTCATTTCAGACCTGTCTGACTCTTCGTGGCACCCTCTGGGGTTTTCTTGGCAAAGATACTAGAGTAGTCTGCCATTTTCTTCTCCAGATCATTTAACATATGAGGAAACTGAGGCCAGCAGGGTTACGTGTCTTGCCTGGCGGGGTCACACAGTGTCTCAGGCCAGATTTGTACTCAGGTCTTCCTTATTTTAGGCTCAGCATTTTCTCCACTTTGACACCTGGCTGGCCCAACTTGGCACATAGTAGGTGCTTAATAAATGCTGTTGTTGTTCAGTCCTTCAGCTATATCTGACTTTTCATGCGCCCGTATGGAGTTTTCTTTGGCAAAGAAAATGGAACAGTTTGCCATTTCTTTCTCCAGTAGATTTTTTTAAAACCCTTAACTTCTATGTATTGGCTCCTAAGTGGAAGAGTGGTAAGGGTGGGCAATGGGGGTCAAGTGACTTGCCCAGGGTCACACAGCTGGGAAGTGTCTGAGGTCAGATTTGAACCCAGGACCACCCATCTCTAGGCCTGACTCTCAATCCACTGAGCTACCCAGCTGCCCCTCTCTAGTAGATTAAGGTAAAGGTTAAGTGACTTTCACAGGGTCATGAGTTTATTAACTTGATTAAGCTTTTACCACATGTCAGGCATTGTGCTTAGCACTGAAATATAAAAAAAGAGGGCAAAAACCCAATCCAGGTTCCAATGGAGCTCATATTCCAATAGGAAAAAAATCCCACTTATTAAGAGGGTTCAAAAGCCTGGTGGTCCTTATGGTGTTGGGGAAGACCCTTCTTCTTGTTGCCACAAGATTCACATCTCTTTCCCTACCAGGTTCTCTCTATTTTGAAAGCTTTTCGCACTAGGCAACCTGGAGATTATGAGTATCTAGAACATCCTTGATTTTTCCCAATCATTGTTATGTCCCAATGATTGTAGACAACAGCTTTGACTGTAACAGTGCTTTCATCAGGAGAGTTTATTTCTTGAAATCTTAAAAATACTTTAAAGCAGTGATTCCCAAAGTGGGTGCCACCGCCCCCTGGTGGGTGCTGCAGCAATCCAGGGAGTTGGTGATGGCCACAGGTGCATTTATCTTTCCTATTAATTGCTATTAAAATTTAAAAAAAAATTAATTTCCAGGGGGCTAAGTAATATTTTTTCTGGAAAGGGGACGGTAGGCCAAAAAAGTTTGGGAACCACTGCTTTAAAGTATGAATTCCTTCTGCCAATCCTTGGATGATGACAAGCATCTGATTGTAATCATTCTATATAATATATATTCTAAATAATTATAATTCACTAGCCACCAGGTCATGTCTTTGTATTCAGTAGGTGCTAAATTTTTACAGTCTGCTGTTAGGTATTACATAGGTTCTACCATTTCCTTAAATAATCTGCATTCACCAGTAAGTCAGAATTCCTTAAGGAATTCCTCCTAGGAATTTTTACAGTCCTGAAAAACAGACCTGAGTTCAAATCCAGCCTGAGACATTTATTAATTATATGATTCTGGGCAAGTCTCTTTACCTCTGTGTCTCAGTCTCCTTGCCTGTAAAATGAGGATTATAATAGCACTCTAATAAAAATAGTACCTACTATGTGCCAGGTGTGGATATTAAAATTAATATCCAATAACTAAATATTATATTTTTATAAAGTTTTATTAATAATAAACTAACCAAAAAATACTAGCTAAAAGGTACTAACCAGCCTGCTCCCAAGAGCAAAAGAGAGAGAGAGAGGTGGAGCCTCAGAACTTATACAAAATGTGACCATGCAAACGTAGACAAAAGGAAAAGCATTGTAGGTAATTCAGAAAGGAATTTTGGGCAATGCAGTTTTTAGGGATTCAAGATATTTCTAACTATACACAGGCACTGGGCCTAGTGTTTTATTATATCTCACTTAATCCTCACTACAATCCTGGGAGGTGGGGGCTATTTATTATTATCCTCATTTTTACATTTGATGAAACTGAGGCAGACAGAGGTTAAGTTACTTGCATAAGGTCACACAATAAGTGTCTAAATCTGGATTTGAATCCAGGTCTTCCTGACACCCTATCACTGTGATACCTAGCTACCTTCCTAGGATTGCTATGAGGATTAAATGGAGTAATGTTTGTGAAGTGCTTTAAATAAATCTTCTTTTGCAGCTAAAATCTCCTCTACTGGACTCTCCCTGTTAGAATGTAAGCTTCTACAGAAGGAAAAATGTCTCACTTTCTCTCCTCGTCCTCAGGGATTAGCACGTTGCTCTTTTGGTAGTAAATTAATAGATCAATGGTAAATTAGTCGATAAATAAATGTTTTCTCATTTGCTCGGTCACTAGGTCTTTTCTTTTCTAATCCTGACCTTCTGTCTGAGAATCAATACTGACTGACAGAGAATCCATCAGTTAATCTCTGATCGCCTGGCTATCAATCCACTGAACCACCTAGCTGCCCCTGGTTTTATTCTTTTTGATCCAGGAGGAGGAAATAAAGTGTGATAAGTAAAAATTGCAAAGAAGCAATAGGGAAAATTCCCCAACTCAAAATGGGCTCCATTGCTGGGTAGCCCAGTGGAGAGAGCACCAGACCTCAGACACTTCCCAGTTGTGTGAACCTGGGTAAGTCACTTGATTCCAATTGTCTACCCCTTACCACTTTTCTGCCTTGGAAATGATAGTATGGATTTCTAAGCTCAGGGTTCTTAAAAAAAGGCAGGAGGTAGTGAGTGCTCCATTGGAAGGTTCCCCATCTCTGGAGGACCTTAATCAGTCTGGGAAGCCACATGTCAGGGATGCTGGAGAGAGGATTCCCACTCGGTGACAAGGAATCTAGGCTGGACCTGGGTTCAGGAAGACTTGGGTTTGAATCCTACCTCCTATGCTTACATGTGAATGTGAACAGATCATTTACCCTCAGTCTCATTTTCCTCACCTGTAAAATGGGGAGAGTATCACAATTCCTTCCCAAAATAGTTCAATTAGAAAGTTTAATCTTCTTTTAAAAAAAACTAAAAAGTCCCAAAATGATTGTGAAATACTCTAATCCCAGGCATTTTCTTTTTTTAAAAGATTGTTATGACAATCAAATGAGACAATGTATGTAAAATGCTTCGAGTCTTAAAAATATATATAATGTTTTATAAAAACATTTTATATAAAATAAAAAGTATTTTATTTATATATTTATATAAATATAACATATTTACATAAAACATATATATTTATGTTAAATATGTTTATATATGTTTATAAAATATTAAAATATATGTTTTACATATGGTATAATATTTATGTTATATGATATAAGAATATTACATATGTTATATTTGCTACATGATACTATTATGTTTTGTTGTTGTTCACTCATTTGTCATGTCTGATTCTTTGTGACTCCATCTGGGGGGTTTTCTTGGCAAACATATTAGAGTGGTTTGCATTTTCCTTCTCCAACTCATTTTACAAATGAGGAAACTGAGGCAGGGTCCTACAGCTAGTAAGTGTCTGAGACTAACTTTGAACTCAGGTCCTTTTCCAGGGCTGACACTGCACCACCTAGCTGCCCCCACATATTATATTTTGTGTTATATAATATATAATATTCATTTATGTTATAAATATACCCTATGTAGATCCTAGCTGCTATTGTGATGATGATGATGATGATGATGATGATGATGATGATGATGATGATGATGATGGAGGACCATCAAGGTCCCTCCCAACTCTGAGATTCAATGCTCTCAGCATGACTTAGTGACCCTGGACCCAAGCTCCCCTCCCTTAATCTATTCCCCTTCCTAAAACGGTCAGTAGAGGACTGTGCCAGGCCAGGCAGAGAGAAGGGAGATGACTTGGCCCAACTAGAGGCTCTTCTGGTCATCCCAGGGAGAAGAAGAGGGTAACAGGGAGGCCTGAGAGCTGAAGCAAGGAGAGGGGGCAGCTAGACGGCTCGTCGAGACCAGGAAAAGAAGAGCTTCTTACAGTTAAGGAAACTGAGGCTGAGAAGATTGCTCTCTGGCCCAGGGTCCCGAGAGTTTTCCCCCCAAAGCAGGCCAGGTTCTGAGCAGCCAGCTCCAGCTTCTGAGAGGGGATTTTTTTGCCCTTCACACTCTCCCCAATAAGCATCAAATTCTTCCTCTCGCCAACAAACACCAGAGGCCCTCCCTGTGATCTCTAAGCCCCTTCCAGCCCAGACAGTCTCCTGGCAACAGCAGAGCCTTCAGGAAGGCGAGTTCTAAGCTCCAGGCCCATTTTCCACAGCTCTCCTTCCATCCCCAGGGTGTTTCTGTACACACACCAAATCCCACTCTGAGCCCTGGGCCGGAAATAGCCTATTTCCAGGGGCCAAAATATACAAAGGTCTCATGTATCTCTTCAGAAAGAAAACGCCAAAGAGCCTGCGTCCGTGCTGGCAAATGTTTCTCCAATTTACTGCTACCTTTCCTGTCTCTCTCTCCAGTCTGAAGTGGCTAATCTGGAACTCTGCTGCCATTTTGAAGGCCATAAAAGTGGGGAAAGAAAAAAAAAAACTTCCCCCTGAATTTCCTGAAAGCAGAGCTTTGTCCAGCAAAGACTTGTGGACCTCGCTTCATCGGAGGAGCCTTGGACTGGGGTCTCATGGAGAACAGCCTGGGAGAAAGGCCCCCTCCAGGCAGCCCCCTTCTCCTGCGTTCCACCCCCCAATCCAAATCTTGTGATATAGTGGGGGAAACGCCGAATATAGGGTCAGAAGAGCCTGTGTGGCCTCTGACGAGCCTGGTCAAGACTTTCCTGTCCTCGTCCCTCTCCTCCTCTCTACAAAGACGGGACTCAGTGGCCTCCGAGCCCCCCTCAACTCCTTGTCCTGAGCGGTGAAGTCCCTCCACAGGAGAAAGAGAGAGATGTGGAGGAGAGGGATAGGGATGGAGACTCTCTAGGTGGGACAAGAGTGACAGCACAAGCCAGTCAGTAATTAGAGCAATAATTGTTGTTTATAAAGTGCTTTTAGGTTCACAAAACACTTTCCGTACATCAGCACGGTGCCTGGCACATGGTTAGTGCTTACTAAATGCTCTCTGATTATCTCATTTGAGCCCAGTGACAACCCTTTAAGGTTAAATGTTGCCAAAATTGTTGTTATTATTATTATTCTCATTCCATTTGACAACTGGGGAAACCAACACTAAAAACGGTGGAATTGCTAGCAAATGGGGCAGCTATGTAGCACAGTGGATAGAGGGCCAGGTCTGCAAAGTTGGAAGGTCCTGAGTTCAAATACTTTCTTGCTGTGTGACCCTGGGCAAGTCACTTAACCCCAATTGCTTAGCCCTTACCACTCTTCTATCTTAAACTAAGATAGAAGATAAGGGTTGGATTGTTTTTAATTACTAGTAAATATCTAAGAGAGGATTTAAAGCCAGATCTTTCTGGCTTTAAGAAGCAGACAGAAAACACAATGAATAGAGCCCTGGGATATATAATATGATATGATATGATATGATATAACATAACATAATATAATACAATACAATACAATACAATAAACATAATATACCATGCAACATCATGCAATATATTGTAACATAATGTAAAACATAACATAATATAGTGCAACATAATGTAACATAACACAATACAATATAATATGGTATAACATAATATACATAACACAACATATTATATTATATTAGTTATATTAATTATATTGTATAGTATTATATTATGTTATATAATATTATATTATGTCACATAATATAATATTATATTGTATATAACATTATATAATATTATGTAATACAATATTATATTACATTGTATTATATTACATTATATTACATTATGTTACGTTACGTTACATTGTGTTGTGTTGTGTTGCGTTGTGTTGTATTGTGTTGTATTGTATTGTATTATGTTGTATTATATTATATTATGTTATGTTATATTATGTTATATTATGTTATATTATGTTATATTATGTTATGTTATTATATGGATGATCAGAATTCAAATCCAGCCTCAGATATTTACTAGCTGTGTAAGCAAGCCTGGGCAAGTCACTTAACCTCTGTTTGCCTCAGTTCCCTCAACTGAAAGATGGGGTTAATAATAGTACCTATCTCAAAGTGTTATTGCAATGATCAAATGAGAAAATATTAGTAAAGTGCACAGCACAAGGCCTGGAATGCACAGAGTAAGTGCTCATTCCTTCTTTCAGGTCCAAAGCATACAGAGAATAAGCCTGGAGTGTATGAAGGGCACTGAAGTGTCTAGCTATAGCTAAAGGATAAGGAATAGAGAAGTAAACCTGGGCCTGGGACCAGAGAGCAGAAGTCATTGAATGCCAGGCGGAAAAAGTGGCCAAAAATGGATTTGATTCTATATGATGATCATCAGTGACATAGACACTTCAAAAAATTTTTACATTCTGTCTTAGTATCTATTCTTGGAAGAGCAGCAAGGGCTAAATAATTAGGATTAAGTGACTTGCTTAGGGTCACATAGCTAGGAAGTGTCTGAGGCCAGATTTGAACCCATGAACTCCCATCTGAGCCACCTAGCTACCTTAATATATTAAGCCTTTTTTTTTTAAACCCTTACCTTCCAGTTTAGAATCAACACTGTGTATTGGTTCTAAGGCAGAATTGCTGTAAGGGGTAAGAAAGGAGGTTAAGTGACTTGCCTAGGGTCACACAGCTAGGAAGTATCTGAGGTCAAATTTGAATCTGTGACTTCCCATCTCTACGCCTGGCTCTCATTCCACTGAGCCACCTAGCTGCCCCCTACACAGACACTTGAAATGGGATTTTATCTATGTTGTTAACAGGGGGGACAGCTAAAGCCATTGACTTGGGGCCTGTCCCCTAAGACCATCCAGAGTTGCTCTCTGCCACCTAAAAAAACAAACCGGAACTTCAGTTAATATATTTTCCCCTGAAGTTAAAAGGTCTGATTAAACTCCAGCACCAATTACTCTCAGCTGGTGTTTTCCCTGTTTATTGGCAAGGCTACCTTTCATGACTTCCTTCCTAAAGCTGGGAAAATTCTCCCAATTATCCAGATGACCTACCTTCAGAAGTATCACATGTTGTGGAGAACATCCGTGCCTCTGGGGCATCTGGTACACATGGCTATGGATGTGTGCTCTCTGCCATGTGGGGATTCCTTCCAATGGCAAGCCCTTTCATCCTGTAGCAGGACCCTCAACCACAGAATCCCCTAAATGCTCCACAAGGGGACCACTCAGTGGGCTAAGACCTTCCCCCTCTTTCACCATAGCTCATCTCTCACTCTACCTATAACATTTTTTTTCCTGTTATACATTTCTCTGATTACATCCATACCAAGGTGACAAACTCAAGTCAACAATACTGCAATAAGACTAAAATGTAAGAGGAGAAGGTCTAAAGATAGGAGGTCCTTGGGTTCAAATTTGACCTCAGACATTTTGTAGCTATGTGACCTGGGCAAGTTACTTAACCCCCATTGTCTAGCCCTTACCGCTCTTCTGCCTTGGAACGAATACACAGTATTGATTCTAAGACAGAAGGTAAAGATTGGAACCAATATGTCTGCATTTTTCAAAATTCCTGGGACTAGAGAGAATTTGTTCATCAGGGAAAGACCCCAGGACTACGTTTCCCATGAGATTGGGTACGTGAGCTATTGGGTGATTGTGTCACCAGGAGATGATGGGAGATGGATTCCAGGGAAGAGAAGAAATAGTGTTCAGACTCTAAGCAAGAGATTGTTGGGATTGTGCAGCACATTCTATGATCCTAAAAAATCTGACACATTCCTGAGAGCCCATTGCTCTCCAACATCATCCACTGTTTGAGACAAGGGAACCCAGAGATGTGTAGCTGTTCTATCTTGCCTCCTCTGGTCTTAGATGCAGAATCTGTTAGAGAAAGGCTTTACCTCTGTTTTACTATGAAAAGTGACTAGACTGAGAGCTGATTAGACAAAGCAGAATATTGTTCAATAAAGAGCTGGTTGAGTCTTTCTAAATTGGTCAGAGAGCCGATCTGAGGAACTTTGCAGTTCTCTAACTTAAGGGAACTGCTTGTTATAATAGCATAACACTTTTTCAGTGCTCTAATAAGAGTGGCTGTGAGCTTAAAGAACTTATTGCAATTTCATCAGCTTAAGAAACAATCTAGTGGGATTCAGGCACTCTCATGGAAGGTAGTAAGAATATATCTCTGCTGTACTAGGGTTATCTCTACAGCCCTAGGGGAGAATCTGATTTGTAGCTCTCTCTCTCTCTCTCTCTCTCTCTCTCTCTATATATATATATATATATATGTGTGTGTGTATGTATATAGATAGATAGATATAGATAGATAGATGTATATATATATGTAGATGTATAAATATGCATATATATATATATATATGACTCTGATTGAGGGCAAGAATGAGAGCTCTGTGTGTATGTGTGTGTGAATCACCATTAAGAGTTTTGACACTGAACACCACCTCTAGGATGATGTTCCTCATCCTCATAAGTTTCCCCATTGTAATGGCGCCTTCTTTCTTGAGATAGGTCCAAGTCCACCAGTTCTACCTGATCCTTTTCTTCAGGTTAAGCTACTTCTTTTCTTTCAGGAAGTAACTTTTCCAACAAAGATCTCTTATCTGATGAAAGAAAGTCATTGCCTGGGAGGTTTACCTTAAATTCAATTATTAGAAATTAAATTTAATTAATTAAATTCAATTATTAGAATTCCTTTCTCATATATGTATGTGTCATATATGAGAAAGGAATTCTAATGTATATTATTAGTATATTATGATATATAATATATAATATATCAGTATAATAATAAGGCAAAACTCCCATTTTGGCCCTCATTTAGATCCCAATATAGACATGTACACAGGTGTCTGTTTTTATACACACCTATGTATTATGTACATGTGCACTGAGATGGGTATGTCTATTCTCTCCTAATACACATACACAGAAACATATAAGATGAGTATACATGCTATGTGTATATTCTATACATACATACGATAGGATGTGTGTGTGTGTGCGTTTTACATATTACATGCACATGGGATCTTGGTATGTTTCTGTGTCCATATGCAGGCACACGCATCTATCAGACAGACAGATAAGATGTATTTTTAGGCTTCTCGCACGGCTGAGTGCTCCGCTATTTGCTTTCTTTCTCTAATGGTGCTGTTCTTTGGATGGGCACCCCACGGTCCTAATGCTGTTAGCAGATGCTTTATGCTCTTACCACATGGCGGGAGTTGAACCTGCCCTTTCCTTCCCCATTTTAAACTTTGGCAGGGTGAGTCCTGGAAGTGACCTTCGCCCCATTTTCAAGGTCAGTCTTTAAAGCTTGATCAGGGCGGCCCCCTAAGCAGAGCATGGACGCTGAGGCTTCAAAGGCCCTCACGAACCCCCGGGAGGCCGAGGTCCACGGCCGTGGCATGTTCTGGAGGATGCCCGGCCTTCCTAGAACCTTCGTTTCCCCGTGGCAAGACCCGATGGCCACGGCTGTATCTGCCTGCCTCACACACATTTCCCCTTCAGCCCAGTCCTCCCCGGTCACCCCCAGGACTTGAGACGGGAGCCGCGATTTCAGGCGACGAGGAGGGCGGGGGAAAGAGACGTCCGAGGTGACTTCTTCAGACTCGATGCACTTTTTCTGTTTGGCCCCAGAGGCAGAGAAGTGGCCAAGAGGCAGACCAGCTGCACGGAAAGCCCAAATCCTCCTTCCTGACAACGAGCCCCAGGCAAAAGCAGCCTGGGCAGCCGCAGGAAGTGGCCCGTTCCCTCTCCCCGGGGGGAGTCTCCCAGCAAAGAAGGGCCGGCTGGCCCCTGCTCCGGGAAGCCGGAGAAGCCATTGGCATTCCCCGTGAACCAGCTGGCCTCTGAAAGACCCTTTCAAAGACCCGGAGAGGCTGGGATTGATCCGGTGGGAAGCTGGCCATGTTCCTTTTGACTGGGTAAAATGACGAGGCGATGGCTCGGCTTCTGTGTGAGCGCCGAACTCAAAAGGTTGTGTAAGCATGAACAATTCCAACATTATACCACTTAATCTGATGCATATTTATTGTTATGCATAATCATTTCGGGACTGCATGGTAATTAGGCATAAATGGTAAGCAGCTCAGGGGAAAATGACTGTAATTAGCATTTCTTTTACATTCAGCCAAACCCAATTTTTACAGTTTTTCTCATCTTGCTTTATTAGTTCTCTGGATGCTCTAATCAGTGTCAGACACCGCCTCCCTCACAGGGCTGTTGTGGGAAAGTGCTCTATTAACTTTAAAGCACTATAAAAATGTGACTTATTGTTATTAAAAGGAACATATGGGACAGCAGGGCGGCTACATGGATGGAGAACCAGGTCTAGAGACCAAAGGTCCTGGGTTCAAATCTGGCCTCAGACGGTTCCCAGCTGTGTGACCCTGGGCAAGTCACCTGACCCCCACTGCCTAGCCCTTACTGTTCTTCTGCCTTGGAACCAACACACAGTATTGATTCTAAAATGGAAGGTGAGGGTTTAAAAATAAAATAACAGATTTTTTCCCTGATAGCTCATTCAGAGTTCAGCACTCAGCACTCATACTGTTGTGTATAAATTCATTTGTTCAAATCAACATGTATTCAACAGGTATTTATTAAGTGTTTGCCATGCACCGGGATACAAAGATAAGAACAATACCTGCCCTCATGGAGCTTACTGTCTGTTGGAAGACAGGAAATTCAGCACAGAGATTGAGAGAGACAGAGAGATAGTGAGAGAGACCAAGTGAGAGAAAGAGGAGAGAGACAGACCCAACAGACAGACAAAGAGACAGAGAGATAGTGAGAGACAAAGAGAGCAAGACCAAGTGAGAGAGGAGAGAGAGAGAGAGAGAGAGAGAAGGAGAGGGAGAGGGAAAAGGAGAGGGAGGAGAGGGAGAGGGGGGAGAGAGAGTGAGAGA
>NC_058130.1:739919621-739922746 GCF_016433145.1 Gracilinanus agilis | reverse complement strand
GGGAGAGAGAGAGAGAGAGAGAGAGAGAGAGAGAGAGAGAGAGAGAGAAGAAAAAAGACAGTGACAGAGAGACAGTAAGAGAGACCAAGTGAGAGAAAAGGAGAGACAGAGAGTTAAAATGAGAAAGACCAAGTGAGAGAGGAGACAGTCAGATAGACATACAGAGAAAGAGACAGAGAGATAGTGAGAGACAGAGAAAGTAAGACCAAGTGAGCAAGGGGAGAGAGAGAGAGAGAGAGAGAGAGAGAGAGAGACAGAGAGAGAGAGAGAGAGACAGAGAGACAGAGAGAGAGAGAGACACACAGAGAGAGAGACAGAGAGAGAGAAGAAAAAAGAGACAGTGAAAAAGAGATAGAGAGACCAAGTGAGAGAGAGGAGACAGAGACAGAAACAGAGAGATAGTGAGAGACCAAGTGAGGGACAGAGACAGAGACAAGAGAAAGAGTGAGAGAGACTAAGTGAGAGAGAGGGAAAGAGAGAGAGAAGGGGAAATCTATATATAAATGTGTAGAAATTAGAAATAAAAATAGGGGAAACAGAAGGGAGTGAGCATTAACAACTGAGGAATCATCAGAGGCTTCACAGAGGAGGCAACACCTGAGGTGAGAGCTTTGAAGGAAGATGGATTCTGAAAGGCAAAGAGGAAAAGGAAGAATATTCTAAGGATGTGTCAGTACTTGGAGGTAAGACAGAGAGGGCTGAATTTGAGGAATTAATGAAACTGGAGTCTACAGGATTACTTAGATCACAGAACTCGTCGAGGGAAGTATAATGAAGTCAGGCTGGAAAGGTAGGTCAGAACCAGATTATGGCAGCCTTCGGTGCCAGATGAAGGAGTCTGTATTTTATTCTTCAGCCATGGAAGGATTTTGAACAGACAAATCCCACTGGCAGAGCTCTGTTTTAGGACAAGGATTTCAGGGGTCTGAAGAAGATGAATCAGAAAGAAGTGATTTAGGAAACCGAAAGACTAATCTGAAGATTGTTTCAGTAGTTCAGGCAAGAGGTGCTGAAGGCCTGACCTGGGATGGCAACCCTGGAGTGGAGAAAGGTAAAAAGATGCCTCATTAAGCACCAGAAACTCATTAACTATGGAGATGGGGGTGAATGAGAGGCAGGAGTCAAGGATGAGGTGACAAACCTGAGTGACTGGAGGCATGGTGGCATCTCAAACCGAAATAAGGAATTTCAGAAAAGGGGCAGGAAGTCTGTTTATTTGGGGGTTTGTTTATTTTCGGGGGGGGGGAGCAGAATAGAAAAGAGGAGTCCTGCTATTTTTTGTAAAGCCTGTTAGAAAGATAGAGATGAATAAGAGACAGAAGGGAGGTCCCTGCCCTCAAGGACTCATAATCTAGCTAGAGAGGTAATTACTATTATTATAACTGACATTTATATTGAACTTTAAGGTTTTCTTTGTATTTCACGTACATCACCTACATATATTTGCTCTTCACAACACCATAGTGAGCCACTGTTTCAGGAATTATTTTACAGATGAGGAAAACTGAGTCTAAGAGAGGTTGAGTGACTTGTCCAGGATCACACAGCTAAGAAGTGCCTGCATCGGGATTTTATCCCTGACTACATACACATTTCCCTTCTTTCTCAATAGCCAGCACTCATAAAGTGCTTTACGGTCTACAAAGTATTTCACAGATATTATCTCACTTATTTTCTCCAGGTTTAGTCCCTGGATCAGTCTTCCCTTCCAGGCAGTAATGATCCTAGAGTCAAAGGAGAGACACGGGAGTAGGGGGATGAGCTGGTCAGATCTCCATCTTAAGGAAATCCCTTTGGCGAATAGATTGGTTTTGGGGGAAACTTGATTCAGGGAGGTCCATTGGGAGAGGATTTGCAATAATGCTGGTGGGAAGGGATGAGGGCCTGCATTTGGGAATGGAGAGGAGACATATAGGAGAGATGTTGGGGAAATAGAAGCATCATTGGAGTCTGGGCTCTTTGGCAATGAATTGGTAGGGGTCAGTGAGAGAGAGGAATTGAAGATGATGTCAAGATTTCAAACCTGGAGGACTGGAAGAATGGTGGGGCCCTCAGCCCCCAGAGGGGGTCCTCTCACTGTGGCATTAATGGGGGTGTCCATGCCTTTCAAAGGGAGATGTTTTACAGTGCTGGAAACTCTACCTCTGACACTTACTAGATCTGTGACCCTGGGCATGAAGGGATTGGACTGGATGGCCTCTAAAGCCCTTTCAGCTCTAAATCTCTGGTCCTGGGATCCCTGGGATTTTTCAAGAGCAAGGACTTTATCCTTTCCCCTTGACAAATGGACTAGGGCACTTTTTCCTACTCCATCAAGGTGATACCCTGAGTTCTCTCAACAGGAGATTCATTGTAAGGATTTCTAATCCTCTGTAATTAAAGTTTAACATATAGTATTCCATGAGCAGCCTTTTTCTTGTCAGGTCATTGTCTGACTATATATTTATTAATATAATATATTCACATCATATAATTTATAATGTATTTATTAATATAATAAAGCATGTTAATGTTATCTTATAATATTATCTATATTACCTATAGATTATTATATATCACATATATAATATAATTATCTATACTATTATTTTATATTTATTATAATACATTATATGTTATATGTATAATACACATAACACATTATAATGTGTATATATTATCTATAGTAATAATAACATATAGCAATATATAATTAAAAATAAACACTTTATTATAAAATAAATATATTAAATTGTGTACAATTTTAATATATTATTAAAATATATTTGTATATTTGATATGGTTACATATTATATGTGTGTATCTCTGTATGTGTATACATATATGTAATATGTAGGGAGATACATTCAAATTCCTTAGATTTTCTGACTCAGACTCAGGGCACCTTATGAGCCTTCACTGGCTCATTGGCACCTCACGATGTAGTAAAACCCACGTGTCTCAAACCTAGTTGTGGGAGATGGGATCAAGCGACCTGATTTGTCTTGGGGAAACCACTGAGTCTAATCTAACTCTTATTCTCCAGATAAGAAGACCGAGGCCCTAAGAGGTTAAGTCACCCACTGAGGGTTCCACAGCAGGAACTGACCCTATCGAGATTCTAAATCCTTCCCCTCCTCACACTG
>NC_058130.1:739879056-739911051 GCF_016433145.1 Gracilinanus agilis | reverse complement strand
ATGAAGAGTAAAGTAAAAATATGAATTATGTAACCATGGAAATTTTTTCTAAAAATTTAAAATTAAAAAAAAAATAGAGCTTCAGCCCTGGAGTCAGTCAGAAGAACTCTACATTCAAATCTGGACCCAGACACTTCTTAGCTATATGACCCTGGGCAAGTCATTTAATCCCCACTGCCTAGTCTTTACTGTTCTGTCTTGGAACCAATACACAGGATTGATTCTAAGACAGAAAATAAGGGTTTAAAAAAAAATAGAAGACTTAATAGAAAGGTGGCTCAGTAGATAGAACACCGGGCCTGGAGACAGGGGCTCCTGATTCAAATCTGGACTCAGACACTTCCTAGCTGTGTGACCCTGGACAAGTCACTTAACCCCCATTGCCTAGCCCTTTACTGCTCTTCTGCCTTGGAGCCAATACACAGTACTCATTCTAAGACAGAAGGTACAATTTTTTTTTTAAGTTAAAAATAACTAACACCTCCTTTCCAGGGTTGTTTTGAGGATCAAATGAGAAAGTGTGTATATAGTTCTTTGCAGACCTTAAAGTGTTCTATAAAATGCTAGCTATTATCACACACCACACCAGTTAAAAGGACTATTTGTTCTTTATTTTCTTATTGTGAATATAGGGGACTCTAGAAGATTTCAAGCAAAGACAAGGTAACCATATGCAATTACCCACAAATACTCCACTTCCATGCTCATGAACTTTGAAATCTTAATTTTTGTTTGTCATGGACCTCTTTGGCAGCCTGGTGAAAACCTCGAACCCTTTTTTAGAATCATGTTTGTACATATTTTTAATGTTTTTTAACCAATTACATTTCCACACAAATTTCCCTAAGTTGTATGATTGAATTTATCTCCCTCCCTCTCTTCTCTTCCTCCTCCCAAAGCTGGCAGGCAAGAATCATGCTTTTAAATGTATAAAGTTAAATGCATGAGATTACAAAGGAAACCCATTATATTGAAATACAATTATCCATTATTTTTAAAAACAGTTTTACAGGAATGAATAATAAACTGGAGGAATTCCATGTGAACTGGAAGAATCTACAGGAACTGATACAAAGTGAAATGAACAGAACCAGGAGAACATTGTACACAGAAAGTGAAACATTGTGGAACTATCCAATGTAATGGACTTTGTTACTACAAGACAATCCCAAGGGACTCATGAGAAAGATGCTGTCCTTGAGGAGAAAAAAAAAAAAACTGGGGGAGTAGAAACACAAGAAAAACAAATGATTTGTCATTTGTTTATATGGATATATGATTTGGGGTTTTGGTTTTAAAAGGTTGCTCTATTGCAAAAATGAATAATATGGAAATAGGAGGTCCTGGATTCAAATGTGACCTCTGATACTTCCTAGCTATGTGACCCTGGACAAGTCACTTAACCCCCATGGCCTACTTACCACTCTTCTGCCTTAGCACTGATACTAAGAAGATAAGGGTTGTTTTTTTATTAGCTATCTTTTTTTTTTAATGTTGAACTTTTTTTTTAATGACATGTAGAAATAATCGACAATTGTTTTGGGGTTTTGTTTTTTTTGACATTTTAGGATTTCTATTTTCTACCCCCCTCCCATCCCTTAATTAAGACAGTAAATAGTGTGATAAAAATTATACCCATTCTCAGTGAAGGATTAAAAAAAAAAAAAAAAGATATTTACAATGTGCCAAGCACAGTGCTCAGCCCTGAGAATACAAAGACCAAAAAAATGAAACTTCCTCATTGGCCATCCACACTGGGGCTCATCCTGTGCTGAGCTCCTCAGAGGGCCAGAGTCAGGGGTCCCCGTGGAAGGGCAGCCCGGGATTATGGGTTGGGGTCCCCGGGTCCCCCTCCCAGCTCTGCCACTTACTAGCTGCGCAACCTTTAGCCCGTGGCTTTCCTTCTGGGGCTCCGGGGCTCGCGGTGGACGGCCCCTCAGGGCCCTTCTCATGTCCGTGGCCAGATGACAGAGATCCTCCGGGAGGAAACCGAAGGCGCGGGTTCTGCTGAAGTCGCGGTTTGAGGCTCTAATTGCTTTCATCTTTTACCAGCATCAATAATACATGCTACCCAGCCCACATGGTCCTTCACCACCGCCGTTATTAAAACAATAAAGCAATATCCGAGGGGTGGTTACTAGGAGCTAATAGCCCCTCTGGGGGGTGAGCGACACCCAGGAGACGCCTTAATCTTCTATATAAAAAAAGCTCCCCCCCTCCCCCTCCCAACATTTCATATGAGTCTGGTTTGGGGGGGCTGCTCACGGTTTCTCCGGGGGGGGGCCGGGAACCCGTAAGGGGAAATGTTCTAGGCGTCGTTCCCCCCCCACCCCAAGTCGGTAGAAAGAACAACACACCGAGATTGAGAGGTCCTGGATGGAAACCCAGTCCGTCCCTGCCTGCTGGGGGCCCCTAGGGGACGCCATCTATGTCGGGGTCCTCCATGGGGAATCCGTTTCCTTCCAAGCCAGAGTCGCGTCTGCTCTGCGCCCGCATCTCCCCTCTCTGAAAGCCACCAGCCACGCTCTCATTCATCCCGGCATCTCCCCGTCACGGAAATTCTATCCCCAGTACGGTCCGCCTCTCTGGAAACGAAGAGGCCACCGGAGGCCCCACTGGCTAGCGGGCAGTCTTTGGGACGGGGCGACCCAGCCGGTCACTTCCTCGGCTGACGTCCTGGACGTCTTTGCAGCTCGTATCCTGAGGGCTCAGGCCAGGGCTTGGCTTGTGGTTGTTCAGACACGTTTGACTCTCTGGGATTGGTTAGGGTTTCCTTGGCAAGGAGACTTGGGGCGGTTCGTCTGTCCTGCTCCAGCTCCTTTGACAGATGAGGAAACTGAGGCAAACAGGGAGAAGCGAACAGCCCACCTAGACTAAGAGATCCAGGCTGGAAACCTGGGCCATCCCTGCTAGTAAATGTCTTGTCGGGCTAGTGAATGTCTGAGGCTGTATTTGTACTTGGCTCTTCCCAACTCCGGTCTGGTCCGGTGCTCTATCCACCGCACTGCCTAAGCCAGTGATGGGCAACCTTTTGAGGTTGGTGTGTCAAAATTGGCCAAAAAAACGAGCATAACTTGGGTGGTATCACTTTAAGAGAAAAAACCTAATTTCAAGATATTTATAGTTTAAATAACAAAAATGTATAATTGTAATATATAACTATTTAATAAACCAAAATAGGTAAATTAGTATAGGTAGAATTGTCATCTATAGTGCACAGAGTGTCTACACTATACTAGAGCAAATGTTTCATCCTCGGCATGCAGCCCTATACTTCTCTGTATGCAGCTGCGTGTCATCGAAAATAGCTACGAGTGTCAGTGGTGACACGCGTGTCATAGGTTTGCCATCACCGGCCTAAGGCGTAGTAGGTGTTTGTTCATTTATTCATCTGTAAAATGATCTTTAGAAGGGACTAAACTTGCAATCAGCTAGTCTTGGGTAAATCCCACCAAAGATACTTCCTTTGGTTCTGACTCTGGGCCAAGACACTCAATCTTGTGCCTCATGTGAATGGCGAGCAGACTTGGCCTTGAAGGTCCCTGCCAGCTCCATGACAGGCTGGGGCAGAGCCTTAAAGTGGGAAGGAATCAACGAGGCCATCCAGCCCACACACAGACACGGGCCCCATTCTACAGAGGACACTGAGGCCTTGACTGTTGAGGTCACATAATCATCATCATCATCATCATCATCATCATCATCATCACCATCATCATCATCATCATCATCATCATCACCATCGTCATCATCATCATCATCATCATCATCACCACCATCATCATCATCATCATCATCATCATCATCATCATCATCATCATCATCATTTCTATAGCTTGCCATAATTTTCCATGCACAATTTCACCTGTTCCTCAGGAGGACCCTATAAGACAGGCACTATAGCTATTATTATAATTATTATTATAGCACAATAATTTATATTTATTATTTATATGATAAAATATTATATTTATATTTATTATTTATACAATACTTATATAACATATATATTATAATTTCTATTTACATAATAATTAGTTCTGTCAAAGTATTTCATTATTCATAGGATAATTATGCATATTATATATTTTTATTTATATAATAATTATTTATACAATATAGCATTTTATTATTTGTAGAATAATTACTCATATGATAACATTATATTAACACTACATTCATTATTTCTATAACCTGTTTTTATTATTTATGGAATAATTACTTATATGTGTAACGATTAAAAATGATAAAGGCTAATATTATGAGGAAAAGTAATATTTTAATTACCATGGCCATGTTGGTAAAAATATATAAGACCACACGCCTGATAAAAGGTATTTCAAAAATACCACCAGTCCCTATCTCCTTCCATCTTGTCTGCCTCATACCAGCAAGGTCATCTCAAGGCCGACCTCCGAATTTAAGCTGCGTTATACCTTGATGACGTCACCACGTCCAAAACCGGAAACCCATTGGATCACGGAAGATGTAGTTTCAAAGTCCCCCATATGTCCACAGGAAGTTTGTCAAATACTACATATCTTTTTTTGTTTGTTTGTTTGGTTGGTTGGTTTTTTTAAACCCTTAACTTCTGTGTATTGACTTATAGGTGGAAGAGTGGTAAGGGTAGGCAATGAGGGTCAAGCGACTTGCCCAGGGTCACACAGCTGGGAAGTGTCTGAGGTCGGATTTGAACCTAGGACCTCCCGTCTCTAAGCCTGGCTCTCAATCCACTGAGCTACCCAGCTGCCCCCTAAATACTACATATCTTGAGGCTTAATACTTCTAAGTAGAACCCCAGTAATTTTAAATAACACATATGATAACATATAGTATGATAATAATTTATATTTATTATTTCTATAACATAGTATTTTATTGTTTATAAAAGAATTACTTATATGATATAGTGTTATTTATATAGCATATTATCTATATAATTACCATATGATAGCATTACATTAACACTTTATATTTATTATTTCTAGAATAGTTTTTTCTAGAACCTGCTTTTATTATTTATAGAATAATTACATATAGAATAACATATATTATAATAATTTCTATTTATTATTTATATAACATCATATTTTGTTATTTATAGTATAATTACTTATATGATATTGTTTATATAATAGTATTTACATAATTTATACAGTAATTTATGTAATAGTTTAGAATTATTTATGCAACACATTTTATTACTTATATAATAATATTATATTGACACTTTATATTTATTATTTCTATAATATTTATAGAACCTGTTTTAATTATTTATAGAATAATGACTTGTATGATAACATATTATATTATAACCGTTTATGTTTATTTGTATATAACAGTATTTTATTACTTATAGAATAATTACTTCTATGATATATTATTATTTAGATAATAATTATACAACATATTATTTTATTATTTCTATGATAATTACTCATATGATAACATTATGTTAACACTTTATATTTATTTTTCTATCAGTTATTTGTATAACATATTGGGTTTATTATTTATAGAATAATTACTTCTATGATATATTATTGTTTAGATAATTATACAGTATTTTATTATTTATATGATAATTACTCATCTGATAACATCATATTAACATTTTATATTTATTATTTCTATAATAGTTATTTATATAACATATTGGTTATATTATTTATAGAATAATTACTTATATGATAACACAAATTATTATAACAATTTATATTTATTATTTATGTAACACATTATCTTATTATTTATTAAATTTATGGATTTTAATGAAGAAAATTTATACATTTATAAATGATTATTTATTAAATATTATTAAATATTATTGTTTATAAAATAATTACTTATATGATAACATATAATATTGTTATCATTAATTATCATTTTACAGAGGAGGAAACAAGGCAAAGTGATTAGCCTATGATCCCTTAGCTACTGAGGATAGGAGGCAAGATTTGAATCCTGATCTAGACCTATCATTTTATCAATGCCACTAAGTTGTTGAAGTTCGAATCCAGATCCTCTGACTACAGAGTCAACCAGCCCTTTTTCCTCCGCTCTAGACTCTAGGCCCCAAGGAGAGGGTGGGTAGCAATAGAGACCCACCACCAATGAATCCATTCATTCATTCCAACCATTTTAAAGAACCCACTACAAAGGACCCCACATGCCAGGGCCCCTCCTATCCAGAGCCAGATGGGAATGGGGAGGACTGGATAATTGGGGGAGGGGGGCTACTCTATGGGTCCAAGGGGAGGCCCAAGTCCTCGAAGCCAGAGTAGGTCACAGAGAGCAGTGTGTTAGCAAAGACAGCTTCGCCTGAGAAGAGCATTGCATTTGGAGTCAGGGGTCCTAGGTTCAAATCCTACCTCTGCTACTTCCTCACTAGCTGGGCAGCCTTGCATGTTGCTTCCATTTCTCACATTTTCTTCATCTGCAAAATGAGTTTGTTAGACAAGATTTACCCCTGAGGTCCCTTCTTGTTCGAAATCCCTGATCTTCTGCGAAAGAAAAGTAAAGATTGGTGAGCTTATCCCTTTGCAGAATGACATCCAATACTCATATAATAATAATATTTGGGGTTATACTAAATGCTGTATGAATATTTCATTTGATCCTCACAATAACCTTTTGCTAGATTATCCCCATTTTATACATGAGAAAAATAAGGCAAAAATGAAATGACTTGCCCAGAGTCAACTAGCCAGTCTGTGGTTGTATTTGAACTCAGGGCTTCCTGACTTCAAGTCCTCTGCTCTATCCACTGCACTCCCTAGCTGCTTTTAGGTTTAGATTTGAGCTTTTAGATTTCTTAGATTTCTAGGCTTCTGTCTTAGAATTGAAGCTAAATATTGACAGTAAGGCAAAAGAGCAATAAGGGCTAGATAAATGGGGTTAAGTGACTTGCCCAGCGTCACACAACTACAAAAGTAGCTGGGGGCCACATTTGAACCCAGGACTTTCAGGCTGTAGGCCTGGCTCTCTCTCCACTGAGCTACCTAAGTACCCTGAGCTTTTTTTAAATTTTATTTTAATTTATTTTTTTTAAAACCCTTAACTTCTGTGTATTGGCTCCTAGGTGGAAGATTGGTAAGGGTGGGCAATGGGGTCAAGTGACTTGCCCAGGGTCACACAGCTGGGAAGTGTCTGAGGCCGGATTTGAACCTAGAACCTCCCATCTCTAGGCCTGACTTTCAATCCACTGAGCTACCCAGCTGGCCCCTGCCCTGAGCTTTTAAGTTTCTAAAGCCCCTTTACCCACCTTAGTTCATCTGATCTCACAACCAATTGCTAAGTCATTTGAGAATGGAGGGAAGGGAATAAGCATTTGTATGGCACCTACTATGTGCCAGATATTGCTAAGTGCCTTGCAAATATCTGCTATATAGAGAGGTGATATGTTTCAGTGGCTTGAAGTCAGAGGACACTCACTACCGGTGTGACTTTAGGCAAGTCACTTAAACTCTCTGAGACTCAGTTTCTTAATCTGTAAAATGAAAATGCGTAGCTCATTGATCTCTGGGTCTGTGATCCTGCTGTCTGATGTGCCAGATCCTGGAGTTACAAAGACAGCCTCAGGAAGGTTGGGCAGCGGAGGATGTCACACATGCACAAGACACGGCATTGGAAGGAGGAGAGAAAGAGCATTGCCCACTTGGGGAATCAGGAGGATGTCTATAAAAAATGGAGCAAACTCGTTCATAGGAATCTTAAGAGGTGAAGGAGAGAGGGTCAGCCATTCCAAGGAAGCAGGACGACCTGAACCGAAGCATGGAAGCAAGAGCTATCGTGCCTCATTCAGAGAATAACAAGTAGACTGGTTTGTCTACCACGTGCTGTGTGAATGTGCACTAAACCTGGTACATTAGACTGAAGCTAGGCTGGGATGGACTTTCAATCCTGGAGGCAATAGGGAATCCACGAAGGCTCTTGAGGTCAGGCCTGTGCTTTAGGAAGATGCTTTAGGCAGCAGGATCAGAGGAGAGAGAGAAGAGACTGGAAGCTAAGAGAGTCCAAATCAGAGAGTGATGCATTCAGTCCAGGGGAGAGGTGAAAAAGGTCTGAACCAAAATGGCAGCCACATGAGTGGAAATAAGAGGGCAAATGGGAGGCATAATGTGGAGGTCAAATCAGCTGCACTTGGTATCTGTTCTAAAATGGGGACCTGGGGGGGGGGCAGCTGGGTAGCTCAGTGGATTGAGAGTCAGGCCTATGGCTGGGAGGTCCTAGGTTCAAATCCAGCCTCAGACACTTCCCAGCTTGGTGACCCTGGGCAAGTCACTTGACCCCCATCGCCCACCCTTACCACTCTTCCACCAAGGAGCCAATGCACAGAAGTTAAGGGTTAATTTTTAAAAATAAATAAATAAATAAATAAAAATGGGCACTGGAGGAGAGGAAAGATGCTGAGGTCACAAAGTGGGAGGAGGGTGATGCCTTCAACAGAAGTAGGGAAGTTTGGAGGAAGGGTGGGCTGAGGAGGGAAGAGATAACAGAGTGTGAGTTCGAAGTACCAACCACTAGAGACATCCCCACATATAATTTGTGACCAGAGTTTGGCAGAGAGATGAGGGTTGGCTCCATAGACCTGGGAGTTACCCTTAGAGAAATGCTCATTGAATCAGAATCATGAGGGAGTCTGGAAAGAAACAAAGAGGATCTGGAATAGAGCTTTTGGAAATTCCCAAGAAGACAAGATGGGAGATAGATGTCACTCTAGCAAAAAACCAAGAAGGAGCTTTCCTACAACACTGTTAGTATTACTCCATTAGAATATGGGGTTCCTTGAAGGCAGAGTCCCAATCTTAGTCTCTTTTTTTATATCCCCCAACTTGGCACAATGCTTGGCACATAGTAACTACTTAGTTAATATTGATTGACGGACTGATTGATTGATTGCTTTGTTGAGTGGCTGGCTACTTTTGCAACTTACCCTCTATTAGGATCCTATATTAAAATGTAAACTCTATGAGGGCATAGATTGTTTCATTTCTGAATGCCTCTGTATTTTGCATCCTTTGCCCATAACAGGTGCTTAATAACTGCTTATTGATCATTTGATCAGAAATCCTACATTTTAAAAACTAAAACCTCTTATTTCACAGGCTGGAAAACCCAAGCTTGCTCCTTCACACATTCACACAGGCAGTGAGTGGCAGAGATGAGACATGAACCCAAATTCTCTGACTTCAAATCTAGGACTTTTCCCAGGCTCTCATTCAACAACCCTATTTCATATTCAATTTAACTAACATGAGTAAGCCCGGATTACATACCAGGCCCTTTGCCAGGAGAGGGGGATATGAAAACCAAACCAAACTTTCCCTTGTCCTCAAAGAACTTACCTTCTACTAAAAGGAAATTTTGCATACCGGTAGACCCAGCTATGCCACGAGGTTTGTTTCCTCGTGTGATCAGATGAAAAGGGAAAGTACTTAAATATGTCTAGGAGTTCTCTTTGTAGTGGCAAAGAACTAGAAATTGAGGGGCTGCCCATCAACTGGGGAATGGCTGGACAAGTTGTGACATATGATTGTGAGGGAATATTTTTTCATGATAAGAAATGATAAGCAAGTTTGTTTTTTTTTTTTAACCCTTACCTTCCTTCTTGGAGTCAATACTGTGTATTGGCTCTAAGGCAGGAAAGTGGGAAGAGTTAGGCAATGGGAGTAGAGTGACTTGCCCAGGGTCACACAGCTGGGAAGTGTCTGAGGCCAGATTTGAACCTAGGACCTCCCATCTCTAAGTCTGGCTCTCAATCCACTGAGCCACCCAGCTGCCGCCCAGGTTATTATTTTTTTAATGATGGAAAGACAAGAAATTATGGAGAGTAAAATAAGGAAAACCAAGAAAACATTAGATAGAGCAACAGAAATATTGTTTAAAGAATAACTGACTGTCTACCTCCAGAGAACATGCAAGACAAAGTTTTATGTATACATTTATTATTATTATTATTATTATTATTGTCAAATGGTACTTGGGGAGGGGGAAAGGCAGATACTTGGGAACTTTAATGTAAAGAACAATTTTAAAAATAAAAACAATTTTTAAAAAAAGGAATCTGAATAGCTCGGTGGATTGAGAGTCAGGCCTAGAGACGGGAGGTCCTGGGTTCAAATGTGGCCTCAGACACTTCCCAGCTGTGTGACCCTGGGCAAGTCACTTAACCCCATTGCCTACCCTTACCAGTCTTCTGCCTTGGAGCCAATACACAGTATTGACTCCAAGACGGAAGGTGAGGGTTTCCAAAAAAAAGGAAACTATGTGTACACCAATACGTTAACAGAAAATATATACAAGCTAATGGTAGTAGGAGGGCATTTAGAACTGGGGGATGAACCCAAATCCTCGGACACTAAAAATCCCGTAATCCTTGCCTTTACACCGAGCTCTGTGGGGTGCCAAGGAGCCAAGAGTGTGATTAATGATGCTCCCCCGGCTATCCCAGAATCCCTCCAGGTAGCTGACGTTTCGGGGCTGAATCAATACAGGTCAAAGCCTCGGTCAGCGTCTTGAATGTGGCAACTCCTTTGCCCAATCAGACCACATTCCGTTTATATCTCGGAGTCCCGGAGCGATTTCTGAGCCTTCTCCAGTGTCAGAGGTGAGATCTGAACTCAGGTTTCCAGATTCCCAGTCCATTACTCAGTTCCCTTTGCCTTGGGGGGGGCAAAGATCAAGAAGAAAGCCTGGAGCGAAAGAACCAGTCTTGTGAGGGAGGTTAAAAGTCAGTCCTTGGGGCTCTCCGACAGTCAGGGGCTGAGATTACAAGCAGATGTGCACGGTTGCCTCCTAAATTCCTCGCAGGGCGTGCTAATGATTTATTGTGAGCGGACATCAGTCCAGCTGCCCGCCTGGAGAGCGCTGCGGCTTCCCTGTCAGAGATCAGTCAAATCCTGTTTGAAAAGAGGGAGCTTCTGCCGCGGTCCGGGAGAGAGGCAGATAATGGAACCCACCAGGCTTTCCCTTTTCACACGTTCTCCATCAAACAGCCCGGGGGTTTACAAAGCGGTACCCGCAGCAGGGAGAGAGCGAGAGCTGCCGCTGCTGGGAATGGGGGTGGGCTCGGGAGGGGGAAGGGGGGAGGGGTTGTGGGGGGGGAGCCACCTGCCAGCCTCCTGACGAGCCTCTGCTGAGCAGCCCAGCCCGGGGCCATGATACTGAAGACCAACATTGCCATCTAGCGGTCAGAATTGAGAAGCGAGCCCTGGCCAGTGTCGCTCACGGGGTAGCTGTGGGCTAGTCACGGACTACCTTGGCCATCTGGAGCGGCCACAGGAAGGGGAAAGTGATTAGACTGTTATCTCAGTGCGTGGTGGCTTCCTGAGGAGACAGAGGATGAGGGAAGCGGGAGGAGGAAGAGATGGGGAGCGAAGCCCTGTTGGAATGGTTCTGAAGGTTCTAGAGGAATGTCATTGCCCTCCTCAAGAGGGACTTTCAAGGGGGCAGCTGGGTAGTCCAGTGGATTGAAAGCCAGGCCTAGAGAGGGGAGGTCCTGGGTTCAAATATGGCCCCAGACACTTCCTGGTTGTCTTAACCCCCAGTGTCTAATCCTTACTGCTCTTCTGCCCTAGACCCAATACACAGTATTGATTCTAAGAGGGAAAGTGAGGATTTAAAAGGAAAAAGTCATTCTTCTGCCCTAGAACCAATACATATGGAGGGAATGTGGCAAAATTGAGACACTAAGGCATTGTTGGTGACGTTCTAACTGATCCAACCATTCTGGAGGGCAACTTGGAATATAAAACTGTGCATACCCTTTGAGCTGGTAATGCCACTACTGGGTCTATATCCCAAAGAGATAATAAAAAAGGGAAAAGGAGCTACTTGTCCAAAAATATTTATAGCAGCTCTTTTTGTGGTGGCAAAGAACTGGAAATTGAAGGGATGTCCATCTGTTGGGGAATGGATGAACAAATTGAAGTATATGGTGATGATGGAATACTATTGTGCTGTAAGGAATGATAGGCCAGATGATTTCAGAAAAAGCTAGAAAGATCTGCAGGAACTGATGCAGAGCAAAATAAGCAGAACTGGGAGAACAGTGTACACAATAGCAGCAATATTTGGAATATTATTATTATCTGTGAAAACTTGGCTATTCTCAGAAATGCAATGATTTGGGACGATCCTAAAAGATTTATGACGGGGAATGCTATTCACTTCCAGAGAAAGAACCTTTGGAGCCATCTGTTATGTAGAGATGGATGCATGGAATCCCTGCAAAGATACAGGGACAGCCTCACCCAGCAGGGATTCTATGCATCCATCTCTACATAACACATCTTTCACATCAATATACTTATGGTCTTATTTTGGGGTTTTGGTTATGTATAACTTTACTCTTACAACAATAACCAATATGGAAGTGTGTTTTGAGTGGCAATAAAATTTTTTTTAAAAAAAACAATACATAATGTTGATTCAAAGACAGAAGGTAAGAGTGTTTTTTTTAAAAAGAGGGACTTTCAAGAAAGCTAACCCTCCTCAGTCCTCAGTTTCCTCTCCCATGCCTGAAGACTTACTCCTAAGTCTGGGTCAGGCCACTTTTGTCTCTAGTTATACCATCACTAGCTTTGGCCACTCTGCCCTTGACTACTGGACATTTGCTCCTCACTTATCTTTGCAGCTTGCCATTCTCCCCCATCTTGCCCACCTCCCTGGCAAGATTTCTATTATCCTCTCTAAACTGTTACCTTGAAAGTTGCTGACTCATACAAAGGCTTCTAGGGGATTTCGTTCCCCAAATCAAACATGAAATCCATTCCCTGAGCCCAACTTTTTACAGAAGTAGTACCACCAAATTCTGTTGGTCTATGTAACATTCATTAGTGTTTATAGGAATATTTTCAGTTACTGCAGTATAATATATTAAATAAAATCAGATTTATTTAGGGATGTGTATTTAGCCTTAGAATATGATGGTCATTGGGGCAGTTAGGTGGAATAGTGAATAGAATACCAGGCCTGAAGTCAGGAAGACTCATTTTCCTGAGTTTAAATCTGGTCTCAGATTCTTATTAGCTATGTGACCCTGGGCAAGTCACTTCACCTTGCTTTTCTGTATTTCATCATCTATAAAATGAGCTGGAGAAGGAAATTATATCATTCTAGTATCTTTGCCAAAAGAACAATAACAACAAATGGTAGTAATTATGGTAGTAATATAACCAAGTCCCATATTTTCATGAAAATTTGGAGTAATATATATATATATGTACATATATATATATATATGTGAATTAAATTAAGGGTAGGACTAAATATATGAGAATTCTAAGATAATGCTGTGGTCACCAATTTTAAAATTAATACAGCCCAAATTAAAATGACTTTTAGCAGCTTTTATTTACAAAAAAGATAGAGTAAAAGTAGAGGAATATGAAGGAGGGTAGAGTAAAAAATCTAGCTTATCACCCTAAGTGTTGCTCCAATCACCAGCTCAACCCACGCAGGGCTCATAACCCCTCAGCCAGAGGACTGGTGGTGAATTCAGCAAGGGTTCAACCCACATGGCCTCCTCCAATAAGGGGAGGCCTCTCTGGAACTAATCTCTCCAGAAGCCAGGAAAGGAAGGTCAGCTTTTCACTCACCCAAGTCAAAGCTCTAAAAGGAGAAGGTGTAGAAGCAGTCTTATTAGAAGCAGTCCAAGAGCCGCAGTCCCAATCCAAGCTCCTTCAACTGGAAAATTCAGGACGAAGACCCCTTGGATGGGAAGTTTATCTATTTTTATAGTCCTTTTTTATGTCACTTCCTGTCCCTTTCTCCACTTTACAGGGACCAATTGCAGTCTTTAAATTTGTTTAATAGGGGCAGCTGGGTAGCTCAGTGGGTTGAGTGTCAGGCCCAGAGACAGGAGGTCCTAGGTTCAAATCTGGCCTCAGACATTTCCCAGCTGTGTGACCCTGGGAAAGTCACTTGACCCCCATTGCCCACCCTTACCACTCTTCCACCAAGGAGCCAATACACAGAAGTTAAGGGTTTTTAAAAAATTGCTTAGTACTTCCCAGGGAGTAGTCAGTCACTCATGGAGTTGTCACCCACTTTAGTAAGGGGATTGTAGACTTCCCCTACTTAGTTTTAAGTAGGGGGTGTCTATGCTTTGGGTTGACTAAATTTAAAAGTAGTGTGTGTGTGTGTGTGTGTGTGTGTGTGTGTGATGCAACGAATACATCCTATGTTCACTGAATGATTACAAGAGTGGGACAGTTTCTTCTTCATTTTGATTAGTATCAGGGTTAATATCCTCAGTGTAGAAGTTCCCTAATGCCTACTGAATTAAATACAAACTCCTTTCTTGTGTCCTTACACAATCTAATTTATAGGATCTTATCAACCATTTCTCCCATTACTCCCTGGCTTAAATCTTCTACTCTAGCTAGATCAGACTCTTCACAAACAAATATTTAGGGGCAGCTAGGTGGTTCAGTGGATAAAGGTCAAGGTATCAATTCTAAGAAAGAACATAAAAGTTTCAAAATAAATAAATATTTATTAAGTATCCACTATGCATCAGGCACTATGCTAAGCACTGATGATACAAAATGGGAAAAGATTGTCCCTACCCTCAAAGAACTTACGGTCTAAAGGAGGGAGACAACACGTGAATAAATATATACAAAGTGAGCTATATATATAGGATAAATAGGAAATAATTAATAGAGGGAAGGCTCTAGGTTGAGGAAAGAATTGAAGACTTTCTCTCAAACACATAGGCAATCCCATTGCTAGGGTTTTTGTTTCCTTTCCTTCTACCTACAATAACTCTTTCCCATTCTTCAAGTCCCTGCTTCTCCATGAAGCTCTGCCCAAATATTTTGTCTCAAACTCCCTGCTCTTAATTTAAGCTAAACTTGGAGCTCAGTACTTGACTATTCTCTGAAATTTTAATGAGCCTTACTTATTTCTTTCTCTTTTTCAAAAAATCCTTATCTTCTGTCTTAGAATTAATACCGTGTATTTGTTCCAAGGCAGAAGTGTGGTAAGGGCCGGGCAATGGGGATTAAGTGACTTGTCCAGGGTTACCCAGCTAGGAAGTATCTAAGACCAGATTGGAACCCAGGATCTCCCATCTCTAGACCTGGCTCTTAATCCACTAAGCCACCCCCAATACACAATTTTCAAGAGTTGTCTTGGTCAAAAACTCTATTTCCCTGCGGCAGATGTGGTCATGAACTTTTCTAAACTTAGCTTGTCAAGCCCTTGGCCAATAGATGTACAACCCTGGCCTCTTACCTGTGTAAGGATTTAAAATTCAGGGTTTATGCTAAAAATGAGATTCTACAGTAATATTGTGGTCACCGATTTAAGGATATTATAACTTAAGTCAAAATTATCTTTAGTAGCTTTATTTACACAGAAGTGGAAAGAGTAAAAGTAGGAAAATGTAAGGAGGTAGAGAATTATCTAGCCTATCACCCTAAATGCTGCTCCAGTGTAGGACTCAGACCTGGCAGAGCTTCACCACATTCCTTTTCCTAAAGTGGATTTTCTGGTAATCTTCAACCAAAAGTTCAGTGGTGTCTTCAGCAAAGGTTCTATCAATGCAGCCTCCTCCAGGAAAGGAAGGCCTCTCCAGAACCAATCTCTCCAGAAGTCCGGAAAAGAAGGCCAGCTACTCACCCAGCCCACTGATGCAGAGTCTCCCAAGGCAAAGTCCCAAGGAGAAGATCCAAGCCCAAGATCCAAGCTGAAGGTTCAAGCCAAAGGTCCCCTAGACAGGAAGTTCAGGACTTTTTATAGTCCTTTTTCCAAGTCACTTCCTGTCTCTTCCTCCACTTTACAAGAACCAATTGCAATCTTTCAATTTGCCTAGTACTGCCCAAGGAGTGATCAGTGGCCTCTGCAATTGTCACCCACTCTGGCAAGTGACTTGTGAACTTTCTTACTTAGTTTAAGTAGGGGTATTTAAGTTTTTGGTTGATTAATTTAAAAGTTGCTGATTGATAGACAAAGAAAGTTTGATTCATTCTTCACCCCTAGATTTTCAAGCTTGGTAGAATTCAAGACAGCCATCTCTGCTGGCATTGCTTTCAAGAATACAGGACCATTTCCCTGGACCATAATTAGGAGGAGGCCCTTTAGTGATCTCATTGCCCACTCAACATAGATTTTGTAAAATATAATCTTTTTTTTCTTTTGAACTCTTACCTTCCATCTTAAAATCAGTAGTGTGTATTGGTTCCAAGGCAGTAGAGTAGTAAGAGCTAGGCAATGGGGATTCAGTGATTTGTTCAGGGTCACACAGCTAGGAAGTACCTGAGATCATATTTGAACCAAAGACCTCCTATCTCTAGGTCTGGTTCTCTATCCCCTGAGCCACCTACCTGCTCCCTGTAAAATGAAATCTTAATAGAATTTAAAGATTTTCTAGAATGATTCTCTTCTACTGGACCCTTGACAGGTAGCTATTCTGCCTCTTGTTGGATTCTGTCATTGACAAGGAATTCAGTATCTCATACAACATGGTTTCTAGTCCTCTCATCAGCTTGACCACCTTCCTCTAGCTGTTCCCTAGTTTAGTGCTTTTTTCTTAAAATGCGGTAATTAACATATCCAAGATATTTGTGTGGGCTTATGTGACCTTGGGCAAGTCACTTAATCCCAATTGCCTAGCCCTTTCCACTCTTCTGCCTTAAAATCTATTTTAAGACAGAAGGTAAGGATTTTTTTTTTTAATGTGGTGATCAGAACTGAACACCCAGATGTGGCCTAGCCAAAGCAGAGAAGTATATTGGAATGAGCAGTACATCTGTTGTCAGAAGGACCCAGGTTCTAGTCCCTCTTCTGCCTCTTACTACCTGTGTGGTCTTGAGTAGGTAACTTAGATGAGTCTCTGGGCCCATTTCCCCAACTGTAAAATAAGGAAAGTTGTACTTGTTGGTCTCTGAGTTCTTATTCATTTCTACATCTATGATCCTGGGGGCAGCTGGGTAGCTCAGTGGATTGAGAGTCAGGTCTAGAGATGAGAGGTCCTAGGTTCAAATTCGGCCTCAGATACTTCCTAGCTATGTGACCCTGGGCAAGTCACTTGACTCCCATTGCCCACCCTTACCACTCTTCCACCTACGAGCCAATACACAAAAGTTAAGGGTTTAAAAAAAATACATCTATGATCCTAAGAGAAGTATGACTTCCATGACTTCCTCTACCCCAGAGCTGAATTTTTATCCTGGTCCTGAGAGATAAAATAGTACAAGTGAGAGAATCAGGCTAGTTCTAAGGGTTCCAAGGCATTCTCATAAAATAGTGATCAATAGGTCAAAGAGAATGAAGGCTCTTTACCAATCAATCGATAAACATGTGCAAGGTGAATGATGAGGATGAAAAGACCCTACTCTTATATTCTAATGGTGAGAAAATATATACAAGCATGTGTAATGGTGTCTTTAACATACTGCTCTTTCATATGGAACAGTTTTGCACTTTTTAAAAGGGCAAAAAAGTTAATTTTATGTAAAGAAGATAAAAAGTAATCAACTAGAAAGTAAAGTATTGTCTCTTCCAAAGGTGAACAATTTGGTGCCTAAAAGAAACAGGAAAATAACTTTAGTTTAATAAAAGCAGCTAAAATTCATGTGGGAAGAAATATGGTTTTCAAGAAATATGGCTTGTGAACAATATGGAGCAGAAAATGAACTATGGCATAAATAGAAAGGATTAAATCGCTGTAAAGGATACAAGGTAATGCTTCTTCTATATGTAGGCAGTTTAATGGTTTAAAGGGGCAGAGAAAGAACTTTTATTTATTAGAAACTGATTAAATGAGTAAGAAAAAATATTTATAAGGACACAGAGGACCATTTTAAGAACTGATAACAGGAATCACAGAATGTTATGTTCCTTCAGATCATTTGCATATAATTGCTTCAAAACTCAAGACAGCAAAGGATAGAAAATGAAAAATCATATTATGGTTTAGATATGAATGGGGTTTTTAAATAAGGTCTTGATTTCATAGAGGGATTTTGTAGGTTTCTTTACTTTCTAAGTGAAAGATGAGTACCAGGAGACTAATTAAGCCATTGAATTTGTTGGTAGGAGTTGTGGTGAAAAGGACTCAGCAGGGAGTAGCTGCAGAAACCAGCAGCAGGTACTCATTGGAAAAGTGCTAGGGTCACACCTGCCCTTCAAAGCCATTTAGAGTTCAAAACAGGTGACACCTCTCAGAAGTACCTGCTGTGGGGGCAGCTGGGTAGCTCAGTGGAGTGAGAGTCAGGCCTAGAGACAGGAGGTCCTAGGTTCAAACCCGGCCTCAGCCACTTCCCAGCTGTGTGACCCTGGGCAAGTCACTTGACCCCCATTGCCCACCCTTACCAATCTTCCACCTATGAGACAATACACCGAAGTACAAGGGTTTAAAAAAAAAAAAGTACCTGCTGCTCTCTGCTTCTTTTTCTGGTGTGAGAAAAGCAGAAAAAAGAAAGTGTACAGTTACCTATACAGTAATAGAAAAATATTGAAGCCATAGGAGAGAGCTAGGTGAAAGGTGCACACCAAAGGTGGATGAGCCACAATGAAAAGGACTCAGTAAGCCCTCGCACCAGAGGTGTTAGTCTTCCCTGAATACCCCATTCACACAACTCACCCATGGCTCCAAGAAGCAGTTATCACGTCCATACCCCAGTAAAACTGTCTCAGCAGACAGCTAAATCTTTTTGAGGGAAACCAATAGGTTTCAAACCTATTAATGAGTTAAAGGGGTGTCTGCCCCAAGCATGTAAAGACTTTCCACTGCAGAATGAGTGGATGAGAACAATTTGTTCTAATCGTCATGAAGGTGGTCAAAGCAGGTGTTGCGTGCTTACAGTTTGGTCAGACATCAAAGATGCCGAGGTCACCCACTGCATCCAGGTCATCACCAATCATCCTGACTTTTATCTTGCCTTGGAATTCAATGATTCTGGAAAAGAGAGTGAGGCTGATAACCTTGTGCAACCCCCTTATTTAAATCCAATTAAATCCTCATTCTGAAGATGGTACTGATCCTCTTCTATAATGAAAGACAAACAACAGCAATAACAATGGGAAACTGGAAGAGTATTTGAATGACAGAATCTTGATGAGTGAAAAGATGGCAGGATTGGTTTGCCTTGCCCATAGAGTCAATCTGAGTTCCTTTACCTTATACAGCAACTGGAAGATGATAAGAGAAGAGCTGGTTGATACAGAAATATCCAGTCTAGTGAACTTTGTAGATCTCTGATTTAAAAGATTAACACTTTTCCAGCCTCCTTTTAATGGTGATTGTTGTAATCCAAAGAGCTTTTAAATGTTTTATGGGTTTGAGAATAGAAGAGGAGTTGTTTAGCAGTAAGGACTAGCAGAAAAGCAGTTAGGAAAGAAATAATTTTGTGTGGTGTAAATGTTCCTGAATGGACCAATGATATCAAAGATCACAGTCCAGAGTTTCAAATTACCCAAATGAGTATGCGTTTATCTGGTAGGTTTCTATAAGTATGTGTCTAAACTGTCCAAGTGTATTAGAGAGAAAGTATGAACCTGGTTTATGTGTAGGTTATAAATTGTTTATTTTTCTTTAATTTCCTTTAATATATGAGTACCTGTGGTATTATTTTTTTTTTGCTCTATTGCTAAATAAATGGCATGTTTAAGATATAAATATGTCATTATTGGAAGTGATTGATTTCAAAGTTTTTATCTTCTAGCTAACCAACAGGGATTGGGCTTAGGCACATCATCCTGATGATGATCATCTTCTCCAATATAGGAACCCAGGATCTCCAACCTCTTGAACTCATAAGACTCCTTTCAATACTGGTGCATTCAAGAAAGGAAAGAAACAACAGAAATTTTCTAAGATCCTAGCTCAGTTCACTTTGCTGGGAGCCTGCACTGACTGCCAATTAGAAGCCAGATGGGGAGGATAGATTCTTCCCCTCCCCCTAAACACCTCACATAGAGGCTCAAATAATCCTGACAATCTGAAACTGGGAAGAAAGGAAACAACTAAACATTGGGTCACTTCTTTTTTTAATTTTTAAAATCTTTATTTTTTATCATATATTTTGTAACCACCACCACTAATTAAAAAAATTAAACAAGCGCATCAAAAAATTATGAGCAAAACCACAAACTCCACAATGTTTTCTATTTGTTTTTAAAATATGTAAATTACATATGTAAGCTAATATAAACATCTCCTTTTCCTCTTGATTTTGTGGCTTTTTTTCCTTAATGTAATCACAGTATGTATTATTCTTCTCTTTTCGTCTCTTCATATGTTTCCCTTATTTTCTTTATATTTCCAATATTTGTCACTTCTAGTAAAATGATACAATTAATTACATTCAAATGTCACAATCTATTCAGCCATTCCTCCCAATCATTACATTTGTGTTGTTTCCAGTTATTTTGTTATTATAAACAAAGTTTCCATGAATATTTTCATACATACATAGCTTTTAACCTTCTTAATAATGCCCATTAGAGCCTAATCCTGGTAATGGGATCTTTAGGTCAATGAGCATATATATGTCCGGTTTGTTTTCTAAAAATCAATTCACAACTGTTTGAGCAATGTAATATTTGGTCTATTTCTCCATGTTCTTCTCAGCATTTAATTTGATCAACTTAACCCATCAGGTTCCCAGTTAACATACATCACCAGGGCCATATTTAACTAGATTGGTCCTTGGGTGGCAGATACAATCTGTTGCTAGAATCATACTTTTTTCCAAAACCAAGTCTTTCTAGCTTGGTCATGCCCAATGGAACTTTTGATACAATGCTACAACACCTTAGAAATGCAATATTTACCTCCATAATATGATAAGTGTTAAAGTAAGATTTTGTAGAATATTTATGCTCTCTAAACATTATTGTACCACCAGAAACTATGTTTGGATTATGTTTGCATCTAAACTCAAGCTTGAATCTACTACTAGCCTCATCTAGGTATATGGGGGCTTTCCATATAGCTATCATATTTAACTTATCTAAGGTTCTATTCATCTCCTTGACTTCTTATTTATTTTTTGGTTAGATTTGTCTAGTTCTGATAGGGAAAAATTAAAATCTCCTGCTATTATTATTTTGTTATCTATTTCTATCTGCATCACATTGTGAAGATAGAATTAACTCTCCCTTTGTCTATTTCAAGTTAATCAGTCAAGAACTTAAAGTACCCCTACTTAACACTTAGCTAGCCATTAAGTAAAAGAGTTCACAAGTCACTTAGTAGAGAAAGCTCACACCTCCAAAGGCAATCATTGCCTGCCCTGGGCAGTGCTAGGCAAATTGAAAGGCTGCAATTGGTTCCTGTCCTGTGAAGAGGGGGAGAGACAGGAAGTGACATGGAAAGGGGGGAGGTATAAAAGGCCAAGCCCAAGAACTGATTCATTCATTCTGCTTTGGTGAGGCGAGCTGAAGGGAGACTCTTGGAGGCAGTAACTTTTTTCCTGGATTTGTCCATGGCTGGAACTTTCTGTGCTTGAGAGGCTTGCTGGGTGAGTAACTAGAGCTGAAGGAAGAGGCTTGTGTTGGTGGACTTTTGAGTGAAGACTACCGCAACTTCCACAGGGAGATCGGGACTTGAGGGAGCCCTTGCCAGGTGCTGAGCTGGACTTCACCAGAGCAGTACTTGGGGTGGTAGGCTAGAAAATTCTCTACCTTCTTCCTACATTTCCCACTTTAATATCTTTACTTTGTTGTAAATAAAAGTTACTAACAGTCATTTGGACTTAATGGCTAATATTTTATAATTGGCGACCACAGTCTTTTGTTTAACTCATAAATATTTTGTCAAACCCACTTTTTACCTTTACATTATTTAGTTTTTCTTTTAGAAATCTGGATGCTATGATTCTTGATACATACAGGTTCAATATCAATAATGCTTTATTATTCATAGCACCCCCTCAACATAATGTAGTTACTCTGTTCATCCCTTCTAATCATATCCATTTTAGCCCCAATTCTCATAGATCATGACTATGGATCACTCCTTTTGAAAGATCCACTTGAGTCAATAGCTATTTCCATTCAGTGGCCAATAAGTGGATTACTTTGTCATCTCCAAAGTGACTAAATGCATAGAATATCTACTCACCCCACCAAACCAAATATCTGGACAAAAAAAGAAACCTTTCTTTACCTAAATTAAAAATTAGTCTAGAGGTAATATGAAATGTGGGTCCAAATTATTTGATAATTATAGGAAAAATACTGATTCTGCCCTCACTATGTAGCTGGGAAATTTCCCAGCTGAGTCTAACCTTCCATACTTGTAAGACACAGGCAACTGACTTTTCTGTGATCATCTAATTTGCTGAACATAAAGAATGAAAAGAAGGTGTCAATATCATTTTTATGGCGCACTTTATCCAAACTTCCTCCTACTTAGCCTTCCACTTCTTCTGGGGTCCCAAGAGATGGATCTGTACAACCAACTTCTTATATGTTGCCTCATGAAAGCACTTTGAGAATAGGGGCTATTTTTTTTAAATTTTGACTTTGGATCCACATTACCTAGAACAGGGCCTTGTGGTACAAAGGCATAGAATCATCATTTTAGAGCTGGAAGGGGTTATTTATTCTAATCCCCTCATTTTATAAGTGAAGAAACTGAGTCCTAAAGAGGTTAAGTGATTGTGCCAAGGTAAACGCTTGATTGTTGGATGGCAAGACTGGATAGTTGGCTCCCTAACATTGCAGATCTAAGATACTGTGATTCTAAGAGAGGCCACCAAGAGTGACAGTGTAGGGAGAGAAAAAGAAGCACAAGAGACTTCTGTAGGTAAGAGTAGGGCATAGAACATGATCTAATAGGGTACCCCAAGAAGGAATAGAAGAACAAAGAAAATGGCATCACATTAACACATCCAAGAGAGGGTAGATAAGAATAGGAGGTGCTCAATGGTGCCAACTGGCACAGAGAAGTCAAAACAAATGGAGGCTGAACCTCCTTACTCTTCATTGTGCTCTATTCACCCAACAGAACAAATCAAATCCCTCTTCTCATTGTCAAGCCTTCAAATATTTGGAAATTGGTAGAAGTTCCACCCAAAGTCTACTCTTCTTTGGGCTAAATGGCCCCCGTTTCTTGAACTAATCTGTTTAGGTTCTCATTACATTCTTTTAGATGCCTCTCCTAAGAGATCTGAACACAATACCCAAGATTTGTTCTCACAGAGATAGAGAACAGAGAGGAAATACACATTTATTAAGCACCTAGCATGTATGGGGCCCTGTGCCAAGTACTTTTTACAAATACTATTCCATTGAATCCTCACAACAACCCTGTGAGGTAGATGCTATTATTATCTCCATCATTTGGTTGAAGAAACTGAGGTAGGCTTTCTAGGATTGTATAGCTGATAAGGGTCTGAGGATGGATTTGAACTCATGTCTTCATGACTCCAGGGAAATTAGGTGGCACAGTGGATAGAGTGCTGAGCCTGTAGTCAGAAAGACTCATCTTCTCGAGTTCAAATATGGCTTCAGATACTTAGTAGCTGTGTGACCCTGGGCAAATCATTTCATCCTGTTTGCCTCAGTTTCCTCATCTGTAAAATGGGCTAGGAAAGGAAAGAGCAAATAGCAAACCCCTCCAGTATCTTTGCCAAGAAAACCCTAAATCATGTCAAAAAGAGTTGGACACAACTGAAAACTAAACAACAATAACTTCATGATTCCAGGTCCTGAGCTGCCCGTACGGATGACTTTTTTTTTTTTAATTTTTTTTTTTAAACCCTTAACTTCTGTGTATTGACTTATAGGTGGAAGAGTGGTAAGGGTGGGCAATGGGGGTCAAGTGACTTGCCCAGGGTCACACAGCTGGGAAGTGTCTGAGGCCGTATTTGAACTTAGGACCTCCCGTCTCTAGGCCTGGCTCTCAATCCACTGAGCTACCCAGCTGCCCCCCGGATGACTTTTTAAAAATTATATTTTATTTTTTTCAGTGAACAAAAGTCTACCTCCTTTATATTCTACATCCTCATACACTCTTATTTGGGGGAGAGGGGAAAACTCTTTAAGAAATATGCAAGACAAATCCCCACAGTTGACCAAAAAATGTCTCATTCTATACCCTAAGTCTATTTGTCTTTACAGATGACTTTTCAAGGATGTAACAAGTCAGCAGAGAAAAATGCACTTAGGCAGTAATAATCAAGTTTTCTATTCCTCGTCCATCACGTTTGAGTCATTTTCCAAGTTTTAAGCAATATACTGTATTCTGTGAGTGTCGTCAGGTCTCTCTCGTCTTTTACAGCCAGATAACATTAGGACCCCAAAGAAAGCAGAGCAGCAGAAATGCCCTGGCTTTGAACGGATGCTTCCATCCCGCCTGCCGTCCATCTGTCTGATGCAGAAGGACCCGATTGCCACGCTTGTCAGAAAGCACTTCTGGGAGTCCCTGCCTCGTCTAGGAGCTCTGAGAGAACGTTGCTAACAGACAACGGAGGCGACAAATTTAACGTGATCAAACTCTGTCCTCTAACGTGACTAAGGACAGGGAGAGCCAGCCCTGTAATAATGTGCAAGAGAAATCGAGAGCCCAAATTAGATCCAGGAGGAAGGGATATTCTGCAAGTGCAACTGAGTTTTTATCTCCTCTTGTCTTCATTCTGACACTACATTAAGGAGGCTGACATCCAATGTCCCTGGCGGGCCAAATCCAATTTTGAACCAAATGGAAAAGATCAGCTTCTGAAGACGGGGAATGAATTGGCTCTGCCAGAAGAAAAATTAACCCTGAAACAAGTTTATCTGTAGCCAGTCTCTTAGGATGACTGCCTGGTGGCTGTTTAAAGGCCTTTCGGTCTGATTTTGTTTATTTCTCTTCTAAGCAGAGAGAGTTCAGAGAGTGAAATGGCCAAGCTGTGCAGGGCGTATATTCTTCACTGGATGTGCCCTGCTTTTACCCTGTGTGACTCCCAGTCAAGATGAGTTAGTTAGAATTGAGATGGAATGTTCCCAAGTAGCTCCTTTCTACAACCCTTAATGCTCAAGCCACAATCCATAAAAGGGCAAGCCAAGATGTGAGCCATTTCAGTTCTTGTTGTCTTATTGTGGAGGGTGTAAAAATAAATGTAAATGAATTGATTATGAATTATAAACTGATTTGTGGGTGATATGGGACATGCAATTTTGGCATAATACCCAAATTCTCATAAACTTATAAGGGTTGGAAGTGGGGGGTTAGTGGTGGGGGTCTTCTTAAAGTTCCCATTGCATTCTTCTTCAAATTCTACTCTGATGCTTCATCATGGAGCAGACCCTGGCTGCTTTTTTTTTTTTTTTTTAACCCTTACCTTCCAACTTAGAATCAATACTGTAAACTGGCTCCAAGGCAGAAGAGCAGGAAGGGATAGGCAGTGGGGGTTAAGTGACTTAACTTAAGTGGGGGTCACACAGCTAGGAAGTGTCTAAGATTTGAACCCCAGACTTCCAATCCATTGAGCCACCTCACTGTCCCCCAGACCCTGGGTTATAAAAGGCTAAATAAACTACCATGGACTACAAATTTTAACAGATTATTGCCAGCTAAAGAGGCTTCAGGTCTGGGCGGGTTCTTAGGACCCATTTTTCTAAGATCAGAAGAGCTTCATCTCCAGGGTGGCTATGGAGTGATGAATTTACCAGACATAGACATTCTTAAAGACTGTCTACTAAGTAGAAGAGAGGTCACAATCTATATTGGCAGGAAGAGAACCTACATCAGTGGAATCATAGCTTTCTTGAAAGGTTGAGGGGTGACTCAGTGGACTGAGAGCCAGGCCCAGAGACCAGAGGTCCTGGGTTCAAATCTGGTCTCAGATACAGCCGAGCTGTGTGACCCTGGGCAAGTCACTTCACCCCCATTGCCTAATCCTTACAGTTCTTCTGCCTTGGAACTAATACACAGTAGTGATTCTATGACAGAAGGTAAGATTAAAAATATATATTGAAGAAGAGGATTCATTTTGCTTTGTGCTTCCTAAAATCTCCATGAAATCATGCACTGGCTCAAGAAAATTGATATATTTTTGTCTGAGTATCAGCCTAGCCAGGTTCAGAAAGGCTCCTATGACTCCAGGCTGGCTGCAGGAGGGTGAATTTATGAGCCATGGCAACTCTCTAAGGATGTCTAAATCAGTTGGTCAGTCAGCTACATTTATTAAGCCCTTCTCTGTGCTAGGCACTGTACTAAATGCTGGGAATACAAAGAAGGCAAAGAAACCAAAAAACTGCCCCTGCTCTCAAGGAGCTTGCAGTCTAGTGGGGAGAGAACAAGCCACCAATTAGGTAAAAACAAAAAACATACAGAATAACTTGGAGATGATCAACAGAGGACGAGGAGGGCTGGCAAAGGCTTCTTGTAGAAGATGGAACTTTAGCTGAGACTTGGGAGTGTAAGAAATAAAATTAATATATAAGGATAAGTTTAGAAATATTATGGGTTTTATAAGATTTATTAGTAGCCAATAGAAAATAAAGCCACGTGCCATGCTAGCTAAGTCAGTTTAAAAGACGCTCGCTGTTACCTCCTCTCCCCATGATGGATCAGACCCCAAGAGAGCAAAGAGGAAGTGCAAATCCAGCCACTCAATTTTATCCTTCTGTCTACGCCATCACGTCACTGGCTACATCATCATGTAATGACAGGAAGCCAGTGGGCTCATGGGAAATGTAGTTCAGAGACCCCAAAATTTCTAATAACACAGGAGTCAGGGATGAGGATGGGATGAGGAATGAGAGTGTTCCAGGTGGCGTGGGACATTGTACCCCCCAAAATTACAGAAGTATCTTAGGCCAAACTGTAAATAGGAAATTCCTTTGCTCCCTTACATTCTTGTGTGATGCCTTGTAAAATACCTCTCTAAGAGTCACATCTTTGCTGCTGTAAAGGGTATAAAGACCCCAGACTTGAGGTCTGTGGGGGGAGAGGGGAGCAGTCTTCCACTTATGCCATCTTCCTGGCCAGATTCAACATTATCTCATTATCTTCTAAATAAATAAATTTCTCTTTTTCTTTCTTTCTTTTTTTTTTTAAACCCTTAACTTCTGTGTATTGTCTCATAGGTGGAAGATTGGTAAGGGTGGGCAATGGGGGTCAAGTGACTTGCCCAGGGTCACACAGCTGGGAAGTGTCTGAGGCCAGATTTGAACCTAGGACCTCCTGTCTCTAGGCCTGACTCTCAATCCACTGAGCTACCCAGCTGCCCCTCTCTTTTTATTTCTAAGCTACATTTCAGAGTTTTACATTCTTGCAAAGGGTACCCTTCCTGAACCCCAAGGATTCACCTCAGGCCTCCCACAACATTTTGGTACCCAATACATTTGGATATCCTGAAGAAAGCTGATTCTGCACCCCAGATTCAGTTAGGAAGGGGCCTTTCTTGGACTCCTGAAAATCCCCCATTTTTCAGGTGACATCTTTGTGGGAACTCTTCTGTTCTCTCTCCCATCGACCCCAGAGGTCAGTCTGGCCACTGGATTTGGGGTCTACCGTCCCCTCTTTCGACATTCTAATTTAGAGGAGACTCACCTCAGTGCTGAGCTGAGTGCTAAAAGTCAGGGCGACCTCTGCAGAAGCAGTTGTTGGCCTCTCGGTGAGGAACTGGCCATGTCCCATCTAAATGGGATGGAGACAGAGCATACCCTGAGATTCCCCTTTGGGAGGCATATTTACAAATTGGAGAAAACATTTTTTTTTAAGTAAGGCCTAGACAGCTTGCATCCTCCCTTGGGGAGTGGCTGTGTTAGACTTTCTCCCTTCAATCTGGGAAGCCTCAGGTGCAGAGTGGCTACCAAGCCTGCAGTCTGAGCCAAATAGGGACTAGCCAACCCAATTACCAGATCAAGGCTAGGCAGCCTGAGCAAAATTTCAGTTGGGTTGGTTTTTTTTCTCACGTTGAGTAGATGAGCAACATCATGGAAAAAAAAAACACAAGGAATTGGCTTTTTGATGCCCTAAATCTAGTGTCAGGTGACAATTAGATGTATTTTGCAGGAAAGAGGACCTTTTAGCTTTGTTCCCTCACTAGGCTTCCAGTTCTCCAAACTCTACTTTACTTGAATTTTTAAGGCAAGGGCCCACCCAGAGATCCAGGCTGAGATAGAGAAAAAGGAAACTGGGCAGCTATCAGTCATTGATTTTGACCAGAAAAAGATTATTCAAGACAAAGAGGAGCATCCAGGCCTCTTCATGAACCATCTGGTTGAGACCCTGAGAAAATCTGCTAATTTATACCCAGGGTGTGGACAAGGAATACTTGCCCTACATTCCCATTTTATTAGTCAGTCAACTCCAGACATAAGACACAAACTACTGAAGCTAGATTTAAACCCTTAGCTTCTGTCTTAAAATCAACACTAAGCATTGGTTCCAAGGCAAAAGAGCAGTAAGGGCTAGGCAATGAGGGTTAAGTGACTTGTCTAGGGTCACACAGCTAGAAAGTAAACTCAGGTCCCCTATCTCTAGTCCTGGTTCTCAGTCCCCTGATTCACCTGGATGCACCCTTTAAATTATTATGATTTTTAATTGTGTACTCTGTACACAATGAATGTGAATACACATTCATCTCTGAATTTATTCCTGCCTTCTTCCCTACCCAGTGAAACTTTCTAATAAAATTTTAAAAAAAGAAGAACCAAATCTGGTCTCTAACACTTCTTAACTGGGTGACCCTGAACAAATCACTTAACCCCCATTGCCTAGCCATTGCCCCTCTTCTGTCTTAGAACTGATAAGACAGAAGGCAAGTATTTAAAAAAAAAAAAAAAAAAAAGGTTCAGCACAACCAACCAAGATAACAGTGTCTGACAGTATATGTAAAGCTCCATTGCCATAGCCACCCAATTCTGCCAAAAGGAGAGAAGAGCATTTTCTTTTCTCTTTTCCAGAACCAGGTTTAGTGCTGTGAGATTGGAATTCACCTTCCTTTGTTTTAATTTAATCAATCAGGGACCTGGAGGTTCTTTGAGATGCGGTAGGGATACATACACCCACAGTGAAAGGAAGTTGAAACCAAAGAGACAGGAATTTGATCCCACATGCACTGCCTCCCTCTAGGTGGTGCCAGGCAAATTAAGGAACTATGATTGGTTGCTGAGCTGTGGCACGGGAGAGCTAGTGGTGGAGAAAACGGCTTATAAAGACCTTCAGAGGGCTAAATATACATGTCTTGGTGCCACTCTTGCTGGAGACACTACTGTGCTGGTGACACTTGTTGAAGGGAGATGCTTACACTGGGGACTCTTGCAGACTTCTGACTGGAGATTGGAACCTAAAGACACCTTTGTTGGAAGTGAACTTCATTCCATCAGAAAACAATTAGGGTATCTGGCTAAACTGCTCCCTACCTCTTTCCTATATGTCCCTCTCTTTACTATCTCTACTTTGATTAAACTAAATTATTAAAACTACTAACAGACTCATAATTTAATTTTAATTTTAATTATTAAATTTGGTGACCTTTTAACTATTACAGAACCAATCAATAAACATTTATTAAGCACCTTTTATGTGTCAGGCATTTTTCTAAGTGCTGGGGAAATAAAAAGAAGTAAAAGACACCTCAAGAAAGTTATACTCTAATGAGAGAGACATTCTGATTGTACAGTGTTCAGTTTTATTTATTTTACTCCTCATCAGTTCATATAAGTCTTCCCAAGATCCCTGAACTCTTAATACTCATTGTTTCTTATGGGCCAGTAATATTTTGTAATTTTCATGGGTGGCAAGGCATTGGAAATGAGTATCCACAAAGAGATCAAAGATATGGGGAAATGACTTACTTGGATAAAAAATATTAATAGCATCTCTTTTTTGTGGTGGCAAAAAGAACTGGAAACTGAGGTAATGTCTATCAATTGGGGAATGGTTAAATAAAATGTGTAGATGATTATAATGGAATACTACTGTGCCATAAGAAATGACAAACAAGATGATCACAAAAAAAAAAAAAAAAAAAAAACCGGAAAGACTTATATGAAATGATGCAAAGTGAAGTGATCAGGATCAGGAGAATCTTGTACATACTGGCTTTTTCACACAATATTTTCCATCTCCAGACTCAGAGTATTTTCAATGGCTTTCTCAAATGCCTGGAAAATTGCCCCTCCTCATCTCTGCCTGCTGGCTTCCTTAGTTTCAAGTCCCTGCTAAATTATCTCCTTCTGTAGGAAGCTTTTCTCAATCCCTCTTAAATCTAGTGCCTTCCCTCTGTTGATTTTTTCCAACTTATCCTACACTGGCTTGTTTGTAGGTAATTATTTTCATGGTGTTTCTCCCATTAAAATGGGAGCTTCTTGAGAGCAGGCATCTTTTGCAGTGCTTAGCATTGCCACCCTGAAGAAAAAAAAAACAAAAAACAGAACCACCAAAGGAATTACAAAAGTACAGGTCTTTAATCCGGACAAAGGAGACAATGCTCTGATGGCTCACCACCACTCAGAGTCAATACACAGAGCCACCCAGCTCCAAGACTCTGGGAAGTGTAATGAATAAGGGGCTGAAGCTAGTAATAATAATAGAAGGAGCTAGCTATAAAGAGGAAGGTATGGACTGTCTCCTGGGAAAAACACCAAGAATGGAAATTTCAGAACTTGGTGTTTTTTATTATTTATATTTTAGGGAATATATGAAAAGGATAGCTGCCTGGTTATATAGAGACTTGGGAAAGAGGAGTAGCTTGAGGCCTAAATACATGAGAAAGTAAGAAGGCAAAAAGTACTTAGATTTGACTATATCCACCACTATCCAGGGTGCTCAGTGGATGTTTAATAGCCTATTGTTCAGTCTGTGACAATTGTCAATCTACTGGGGGATTCTTAAAGGTAAATTCCTATAGAACCCTGGATAAACCTGGGGTTTCATAAAACAAGGTTGTCAGCATAATGCCTGGCTCACAGTAGATACAATAAATTTTATCATTATTTATTATGTGATGTGATTAATACATCACTAATATAATTTATTATATACTATTTATTTCTATTATTCATTGTATAAAACAATTATTATGCATTGATAATCCTGTATTTTGAATATATCCTATTTTTAAAATCTATATAAAATATATTCTTGGAATCTATATAGAAAAATTCTACATTTTAAATATATTCCATATTCTATTTATAATTATTGATATTACTTATCATATAATATAATTAATAATGGTATTTATTTATATAACTTATTTCTATATAATTATGAATTTATGTTTACTATGTAATCTGATTATGACATGGGCATTGTGCAGAGATGGCAGGGACCCTGTACCCTTTAACTCTGGCAGGCTGTGAACAGGGAAATTCCCTTCCCCCTTCCTGTCCTTGTGACTCCTGAGGCAAAGACCATTATTCTTGGATGTCCTTTAGGTTGAGATAGACAAAGAGATACCCCTCTGGACACACCTTGATAGCCTAAGCTCTGAGGATCTCAGGCAGACCCCACACCCACTGAATGCCTGAGTGCAAGAAGTCACATCCACACTACTGTAAAGAATATAAAAATTCCTGATCTGGAGCACTTGGGGAGCAGCTCCCATAGTTGCTCCACTCATGCTGTCTTGCGGGCCATTAATCCTATCTTACCAATAAATCTTTCTTTTTATTTTAAAGCTAAGTTTGGAGTCCTCTCATTCTTAAGAAAGGTTTCCTTCCTGAGCCCAGGGGTTCACCATTTGCACCCCCAAAACAGTTATAATAATTGTATCTCAAGATTTATTCTAATTTTGTATCTAATAATGATATATTTCTATTCAATATATAATTTAATCATTATAGCTATTTACCATATATAATAGAATATATTTATCATATATATTGAATCATTATTTAATATATTGAATATTATATATATTTATATTATATAATTATTATTTATTATATTTTCAACTGTATTTTTGGGAGCCCCAAGTTTGCCCCATCCCTCCCTTGGGAATTTGCCTTAAGGGAAGTCCCAAGACCTTGTTTTAGACTGAAAGATGGATTACCAAGCATCCATTAAATATCCTGAAAGGAGTGATAGAAATG
>NC_058130.1:739732195-739874763 GCF_016433145.1 Gracilinanus agilis | reverse complement strand
AAGCTAAGTTTGGAGTCCTCTCATTCTTAAGAAAGGTTTCCTTCCTGAGCCCAGGGGTTCACCATTTGCACCCCCAAAACAGTTATAATAATTGTATCTCAAGATTTATTCTAATTTTGTATCTAATAATGATATATTTCTATTCAATATATAATTTAATCATTATAGCTATTTACCATATATAATAGAATATATTTATCATATATATTGAATCATTATTTAATATATTGAATATTATATATATTTATATTATATAATTATTATTTATTATATTTTCAACTGTATTTTGGGGAGCCCCAAGTTTGCCCCATCCCTCCCTTGGGAATTTGCCTTAAGGGAAGTCCCAAGACCTTGTTTTAGACTGAAAGATGGATTACCAAGCATCCATTAAATATCCTGAAAGGAGTGATAGAAATGTTCAAGTCCTTGCCCTATTTGTCTTAGAAGTTCCCCCCACTGTATCATTCCCAGGAAGATCAGCACCTGGCTGGAGTCATCCTTTTGCCACTCCTCGGTACCCCAGGCTCTGGCTACCGTCTCTTTCTCAAGCCTCTCTGGGTATGTTTGCTGTACTTAATTCCCCTAAACGTATATAAGATCTCTATATTCTATTGTTCTTTGGAAAATCATCTTTGGTGGGGTTTTCCCAGAGACATTGTGACCAAAGTGTTGGAGCTTTGGCTCTGTCTGGTTTTTAAGAGCTGACTCCGTGTGGTGGCCAAATATTGAGCATCGTCTCTTGTCCTGATTAAAGATTTGGTCTTTCTGACTACTTTAGTGGTTCTGCGTTTTTCCAAGTTGCCAATATAATTAACCATATCTATTATATAATAAACATTATTATATGCAATATGATTAATATTATTCATATTGTCTATTATATAATTAGTATATTATCAGCCCGGAAAGGTTGGCTGGAGCCAGCTTGTGAGGGGCTTTTTAACGTTTAAAAGAAACCTTTGTAGTTTGATCCTAGGGCTGGGGGAGTTGTTCAGATCTGTACTTTAGGATTGTCTCTTTGGTCACTATGTAGAGGGAAGACTGTGTTGTGGGGGGCTTGAGGTGAACCCCCTGGGCCCGGGAAGGGCAACCTTTGCAAGAATGCAAGACTCCATAACTTAGCTTAGAAATAAAAAAAGAAATTTATTAATTTAGAATTCACGTTGAATTTGGCTGGGAGGTCAGCCTAGATGGAAAGCTGACTCCTAGAGAACATTAAGTCTGGGGTCTTTATACCCTTCACAACAGACAGTATGACTCTTAGAGTGGTATGCAATTGGTAGAGGAGGGGGTGTTGGTCAAATGACCAGGAGCTGCCTGAAGACACAGGGATGACCCTCATAGTTTAGGGGACAGATGGATGTCCTAGATACAACCCAATGATATCAAGGCATAGCCTGGAGGTGTAGCTCTGGATCCATCTCCAATCTAAAGGACAACCCAAGGAGAATATTCCTCTCAGGGTCTTCTCAGGAGTCACAAGAATGTAAGGTAGCAAAGGAATTTTCCTGCTTACAGTTTGGCCTAGAATACTTCTATAATTTGGGGGTACAATGACTCCTGCCAACTGGAGAAGAGACAGACTTGAGATGGGGCAGAAGAGCAACTAGATGATATTTCAATAGTGGAGGCTAAAGCCTGGCCCAGAGTGGTGACTATGTAAGAGATGTTCTGGAGGAACTGGATTTGTTGTGGTACCTCAGGTCTCTCCATCTGTAAAAATGGGTGGGTTGGTCTAGATCTCTGAGGTTCATCCCAGCTCTACCCTGTGTGATGAGAGGATTCCTGCTCTGGTACTGGTTGGCCCGGATACTTGCTAGAGTCTCAGGATAAGGATATTTTTCTGATCTTCTTTCCCAGTCCATCAACCCAAACTACTCCCTGTTCCTCTGCCCCAAACCAAGATGGCCTCCATCAGGGCTTCAGTGCGATAGGCCGAAATAAACAAAACAAGGAGGGCTTGTGCCCAAAGCAAAGATGGCTGTCCACACGCCACTTTCCTGCCCCCGACGGGACCCTCTAGCACTTCTCCGCTCATCTCTATGGCCATTGCCGAGCCCTTCTAGCGGTAGCTCTCTTTTTCGGCCTCCGGAGGGCAGGGGCCTAATCGCAGGCGGTGTTTTCAGGGTTGGCCCCGCCCCAGGTCGGATCAGCTGATGGGTTGGCGAGGTCTGTTGACAGCGAGGTGGGCAGAGCTTAGGACAGCCGTAGAACAGGCAGTGCGGGCTCAGGCCCAAGCCGGAGTACTTCATCGTGGTTCCCAAAATCGAGTCAGGGGCGCAGGCGCGGTCCGTGGCGCAGGCGCAGGCGCAGACGCAGACGCAGACGCAGCTGCCAACCGGGACCCACCTTCGCAGGCCTTAGACCAGCGTTTGACGGGGAACCGGACTGAAAGAGGGAAGGTCCTGGAGCTGGAGGAGCCGAGACCGAACCGGGCCCGGGCCCGGAGCTGAGGGAGGGAGCCGGGCTCCAGGCCGGCGGGTCTGAGGCGCCTCCCTTTTCAAGGCCGGACGGGACCGATGTGAAGCCGAATGGAGCAGCCCTGGGGGAGGCTGATCCGCCTGGGCGCGGCGGAGGGCGAGCCCCCGGTGCTGCTGCGGAAGAAGGAGTGCACCGTCGGGCGCAGGAAAGGTGAGGAGGCCCCCAGCCGTGCCGCCACCCGCCTCCCTCCCCAGCTTCGCACCAAGGCAAAAAGACACATCCCTCCTGGCGCTTACGTCCTAAAGGGGAAAGACTACTCATAAGGGGATCCGAAAAGCAGCGGGGCAGAGTCCTGGCCGCCTCCTCCACTTACACTCATTAGACTGTAAGCTCCCTGAGATCCAGTGCTGTGTCCCCAGAGCCTCAAAGAGCTCCCTTTCCAGGGTAGGAGCTTAATAAAATGCTCCTTGATTAACAGCCAACACCATGGATGGGGGCAGAAAGTTAGCTAATATTTGTTAAGCGTTTACTTATGTACTTTAGGTCTGGGCTAAGTCCTGAGGATGCAGAAAGACAGAAGCAGAAAGAAAGACAGCCCCATGCCTGCCTTCTCAGAGCTTACATTTTAAAGGGGAAAGACCACCCATAAAAGGGAGCTGGAAAGCAGGGAGTCAGAACCCTGGCTACCTCCTCCTCTTACATCCATTAGACGGTAAGCTCCCTGAGATCAAGGGCTGACCGTGTGTCCCCAGAGCCTCCCAGAACACCTTTTACAGGGTAGGAACTTAATGCTTGTTGACTGACAATCAGCAGACATTTATTAAGCACCTATTATTCTTCAGAGTGCATTTCAAAAGTCTTAGCACAGTTTTAACCTATTAAAGCTTCCTGGCACTGGAGGTTGGAGTGTTACAATGAATAGATGGAAGACCTGAGCTCAATCCCTCTTAATTCCACTGACTTCCCTAATAAATAAACAATACCAAAATTAGTAACAAGCGATTTCCTATTCTGTGTAGAATGCTTTGTATATATTAGTTTGCATGCTGTCTCATTTGATTGCAAGCTTCTTGAGAGCAGGGACTATCTTTTGCCATTTTTGGGGTCCCCAGTGCTTAGCATAGTGCCTGGCACAGAGTAGGTGCCTGATAAATGTTTACTGACTGGTTGATTAAAGTTATGCTTCTGAAATATGACTGTGTTAACCTCTCAGTGATTTTAGGCTACTCCTCCCAAATGCCATAAGTTTCAGACCTAAATTGATAGAGGGAGTTAATCACCTAAGTTCCCTCTACCAATGAAACTGCCCACTTAATCTCTAGGCTTCTATCTTTGTGTTAAGAGTAGGAGATACCAGTACAAAGAATGAAATGATCCTATATATATATATATATATATATATATATATATTATGGGGAGAGAGAATGTACAAGCTACTTAGAGTTTACATTCTAACCAGATGAAACATATAAATAGACTATTTACAAGTTAGAGAAGGGCAAATTGGTAGTTATTGAGTATTTACAAACTTGGAACCAAGAAGATAAATGATGTGGTTCCTTCAAGCCATTATGTATGTAAGGCAGAAAAGCATAAGGGTTAGGCAATTGAGGTTAAGTGATTGGCCCAGGGTCACACAGCTAGGGAGTGTTGGAAGCCATATTTGAATCCAAGGACCTCCTATCTTCAGTCCTGGCCCTCTATCATCTGAGCCACCTTGCTGCCCCTTCAGCTTCTTACTTGTACATGTTATTCTTTGGATGAAAAGATGAGTATTCCAACAGTGTCTATTTCTATTCTCTTTGGGTGTAGATGGGGCTGCAGTGAAAGCAGTGGTTGATCATGCAGTCCATTCTGTGTCTAGCACATGGGAAATTTGTTTCATTTATTGTTTTGGTTGATATCTGTAGAAGCTGTCACTCAGGTTTTGCTAATGGGGCTTGTGGTTGGCCTGAAGCCTTTGCTCAGCTCTTCCCTTTCCTCCTCTCTGAGGACATTAATTAATCAGCAGATCACAATATGGCATAACTGTGGCCTGAAATCTTACTTAAGAATTATCCTGAGGCTCAGAGCAGGTGTGCCAGAGGACAGGATTAAAGGATGGAAGTTCTTTCTCTTAAATATTTAGCCCAGTTAATTTTTTTTGGATTCTAGAGCTTCCAAAATCATAATAGACCAAGCATAAGCCAGTTACAGAAGAGTAATCAGTCAGTTGTTAATTAAGTGCCTTCTATGTGTAGTTCAAGGAATGAAACAATTCCTATTTGAGGAAACTTGCATTCTAGCAGGGGAAACAAATATTCATAAGAACACCTATGGAACAAAGGTAAAGTTACTAAATGCCAAATTAAATATAAGGTGATTAGAGAGGGCACTAGCAACTGAGGGAGTCAAGAAAGACTTCATTGAGAAGATGCTGCTGCATCTTCAAAGAGGGCAGCGAGGGGAGGTAAGAAGGAAGCGGTTTCCAGGCATGGGGAACACCCAAGGTTATAGTATAGGTATGAGAGATGGAAGTTCTGAGCCAGGAACAGAGACCAGTTTAGCTGGAGCTCAGAGACCAGGGAGGCTGCAAAGAGAAGTAGTATAAGGCAGACAATGTCAGACTCCCTGCCTTGGCCAGCAGTAACAGGTTAAAACATATTTGGATAAATGTTTTACAAAAGAAATAAAAATACAATATAGATAATGTTAATTTGTGGTTTTCTAAGCCACAGTGTTTTATGACTTTAAAAGTTCAGTGGAGGAGTTTCTCCTGGAGGCAATAGGAGGCTGCTGGAGTCGGCTGAGTAGGGAAGTAACATGGTCACGTCTGTGCTTCTGGGACATTACTCTGGCAACTGAATGGAGGATAAATTGGAGTGGGGAGAGACTATGGGAAAGGGGGCCAGTTAGGAGACTTGTAATAAACTAGATGAGAGGTGATGAAATCCTGGAGACAGGGAATAGGTGCTTGTAGAAAAGGAGTCAGATGAAAGAAAACCAGGATAGAAACAGCAGGGTCTGGCAATTGACTGGATACAGGGGAGGAGAGAGAATGAGGAAGCTGGGTTCAAGCTGTGCTTACGTAAGGGAATTTGGAAGGGAGTAGGTTTTAATGAGAACAATGATTTCAGTTTCAGATATGTTGAATTTAAGATGAATCATAGTTAATTGTTGTTAATGTGATACAGCCAATTACTAGATCACCAGAGACCATACCAGAGATGGCAAGTTTATAAGAAGGTCCCAACTAACTTCTGAATACTTTTAGTCCTGTTGGTGCAATGACCCAGTTTTCTCTTTAACACTTTAGTGTTTATAAAGTGTTCTACCATAACCTTATGAGACTAGGAGTACTTTCATCTTAAACTGCTGGCTAAAGATAGAGGAGGGGTGCAGTTAGATGACTCATTAGGTTGAAAGCTAGACCTAGAAACAGGAAGTCCTGGGTTTAAATCTGGTCTCAGACACTTCCTAGCTGACCCCCATTGCCTAGCCCTTGCTGGTCTTCTGCCTTGGAACCAATACACAGTATTAGGTCTAAGACTGAAGGTAAAGGTTTAAAAAAAAGAATAAAAATAAATAAACAGAGGAAGAGAAGGGGAGGAGGAAAGTAGGAAGTAATTTAGACTTCCTTCTTAGCCAGGGCAGCTTTAAAGATAAATTCTCTTCATGAAATTATCTTCCTGGGCTGACTTAGGTAGGTAGGTGACTGATATAGTTTGGTTTTTTTAAATTGTTTTTTATTTTGAATATTTTCCCATAGTTACATGTTTCATGTTCTTTCCCTCTCCCCCCAAGCCCCCTAACACCCCTTAGCCGATGCACAATTCCACTGGGTTTTACATGTATTATTGATTAAGACCTAATTCCATATTGATAGTTTGACTAGAGTTATCGTTTCGTGTCTACATCCCCATCAGCCCATATGTTCAAGCAGTTGTTTTTCTTCTGTGTTTCTCCTCCCACGGTTCTTCCTCTCAATGTGGCTAGTTTTCTTGGGTGACTAATATAGTTTTGAGTTTTATCTAACCATGTGTCAAACACTTAAGTCGTTTCCAAATCAGTTTCAGAATTTCTTTGATATTTGTCTTTTAAAATAATCAAACTTTGCCTTAACATTTTAAAGGAAAAAATTGAGTATTGATTAGTCCCAGGAAAGGTACATTTTTATTATGTCTCCTCATAATTTTTAAACAGTTTTTAGTGTTTGTTAGCTTTAGCTAGCTTTGAATTAGCTTTGAATCTAGCTTGAAATAAAACCATTATTTAATGATGAGTTTTGAAATTTAGGATTTTAAACTAGAAATAAAAAATTCAAGGTTAGATTAAACAAGTAATACACTAAGTTTTTAAAACTTTTTTGTTAACTATGAATTTTGGGGTTCTAGCATACTTGAATTAAAAAATTTTCCTATATATGTAAAGATAGAAGCTTACTTTAGAACCACATACTTTGACTATGGGACTAAAGGACATTATTCTTTTAAAATTAATAGCAAATACTAATAATAGTTTACCCCTGACCCCCTAAAAAATTCTTATTTCAGGTTGTGACCTTTCATTTCCTGGAAACAAATTGGTGTCTGGAGATCACTGTAAAATAGTGGTGGATGAAGAATCTGGTCAGGTTTCTCTAGAGGATACCAGGTGAACCTTTTTTTTTCCTTTTTCCAGAACTCTCATCCTTTCTTCTCTGTGTAGATAGATTCTAGAGTGTGATTTAAAATGGGTGCCCTGAGTGTGGAAGGATGATTCTGTATTTTCTCATTTTGAGGAATTTTGATTTATTTTCTGGGAAATGAAAACTTTTGTCCTATCATACCATGTATATTTCCTGTAGTTTGCCAAGGGAATGAAGTGAATTTTTAGGGCAAGGGCAGTCAGTGAGGCTTTGGAGTCTGGCAAGTATTCTTTTATGTGCTTATTATGATTTAAAATAAAAATATCAGAAATATTGCAAGAGATTGGTTTGTTAGAGTCTAGTGGACCTTTTTAAAGAAGTACAGGTCTGGCTATGTTACTGATATTCAAAAACCTCAGTGACTCCCTTTGCATACAATGCAAACCTCTTAACTTAGAATTTTAGGTCCTCTACAATCTGACTCTAATCCACCTTTCCCAGCTTTATTTTGCCATATTTTCTTCACCCACTAGTGTGTGACTATAATTCAGTGGTTCGGTTCCCAAACTTTTTTGGCCTACCATCCCCTTTCCAGAAAAAATATTACTTAGCCCCCTGGAAATTAATTTTTAAAAAATTTTAATAGCAATTAATAGGAAAGATAAATGCACCTGTGGCCATCATTGCCCCCCTTCTCCCCCCCCATCACTGCAGCACCCACCAAGGGGTGGTAGCCCCCACTTTGGGAATCACTGGACTATATGATCAGTCCAACCAAATCACTAGTGGTTCACAAAACTTGCCTTTGTATCTCTCAGCTCTGTTTATTCACATAAGCTGCCCATTACATCTCCACTAGTCCCTCCACATCTCTGCCTCTCAAAATCCTTATCTTTCTTTAAGGCTTAGCCTGGGTGCTACCTCTTCCAAGAAAGTCTCCCTCCCCACTTTCAGCTTAAAAGGATTCTTTCCCTTCTCATATTTTCCTAGAGCACTTTGATCTCTCCTTTGCCCCAGCCTACTCTATCTTGTATTATACTTTTTTTGTGAACATGTAAGTATCATCCAGTAAGAGTTGTCATGGAAATTTTTGTCCCACCACTCTGATATAAACAATTTAGATAAACAAAGTCAAAAAGCCAAATTTCTCCAAGTCAAGGTAGAATTTAGAGTTTATTGGAAGAGGGTCAAGTCTCCCAGATAAACCCGGAATCTCTCATATGTTAGTTACATAGTTGGACCCCAGCAAGAGACAAAGCTAGGCAGCAGAGACCTGGTTTATATACAGAGTGAATATTTCCAAACAAGGTTGATGACTTATACAGCATAATGTAGATCTTTTTTAGAAACCATTACCCAACTACACAGCTGACTGGTTATTTCATATAGGAAAACCCATATTTTTCTTAAAGTCAGATCACAAGACAACACTCTTATTAAGAAACACTGATGACCTTTATTTCAGGGCTTATCTGATCTGGTGGGCAGATGGTTATTTTAAAATAGGAAAGGGTAGCTTTCCTATTTTAAATAGGCAGCTGGGTAGCTCAGTGGATTGAGAGTCAGGCCTAGAGACTGGGAGGTCCTACGTACAAATCCGGCCTCAGACACTTCCCAGCTGTGTGACCCTGGGCAAGTCACTTGACCCCCATTGCCCACCCTTACCACTCTTCCACCTAGGAGCCAATACACAAAAGTTAGGGTTTAAAAAATAAAAATAAAATAAAATAGGAAAGGGTGAGCATTCTTGCACCATATCAGGACATGATGCAGCATTCCCGGACCTGGAACTCATATGGTCTGCATCTTATGATAGAAGGGAAATATGACTTAGGGAGGGGTTGAAAACTCCCTTAGAAGCAGTTTTATGCTTTAGTTAGAGATCCTTATAAACTCACGAATTCTAATTGTAATTAAGATTATAATTAAATTATACTAATCACTTTAGAATCACAATACTGATTAGGTTTAAACTTATCACTACCACTTAAATCCAATCAAATATAAGGGGGCTGGGGTCTTCATGACTGTATCTCCTATACTCACTACGGTGCCTTATACATAGTAAATACATAATAACTGATTGTTGAGTTAAATTTAACTGAATTCTCTGGATTTTGAATACTTATATGAAGATGAAGTGCTGATAAGCAAGGAAGGAAACTAGCATTTATTAAGCAACAGGCACTGTGCTGAAACCTTTACGAATATCTCATTAAATCCTTACAACATTAGGAAGTAGGTGCTTGTTATTACCCCTATTTTAAAGTTGATGAAACTGAGGCAAGCAAAGATTAACTGACATATCTCAGGCTACACAGCTAAGTGTCTGAGGCTTGGATTAAAAAAAATTAATTTAGGGGGCAGCTAGGTGGCTCAATGGATAGAGAAACAGGCCTAGAGATGGGAGGTCCTGGGTTCAAATGTGGCCTCAGACAATTCATAGCTACTATGTGTTCCTGGGCAAGTCACTTACCTCCCATTGCTTAGCCTTTACCATTCTTCTGCCTTAATGTAGGTAAGAATTTTTTTAAATTTATTTCATTTTCAATTTCAAATCCTTTCCCTCCCCATTTCCTGAACCTTTTGAGGAGGCAAGAAAAATAAAACCCATTACAAAACAAATGTCCTCATTAGCCATGTTCTACTCCCTTCTGTCATGAGGTGGGTAGCATGTTTCATCATGAGTCTTTTAGAATTGTGGTAGATCATTGAGTTGATCAGAGTTACTAAATTTTTCAAAGTTGTTTGTCTTTATAATATTTTTATATACATTGTTTTCTTGGTTCTGTTCTCTTCATTTTGCATCAGTTCATACAAGACATTCCACATTTTTCTGAAGCCATCCCCTTCATTTCTTACAATACATTGTAGTAGTCCATTGCATTCGTATACTATAACTTGTTCAGCCTTTCTCCAATTGATGGGCATCCTCTTGGTTTCCAATTTTTTGTCATCATGAAAAGAACTTTTTTTGTACATAAAATTTTTATACATAAAAATCCTTTTCCTTTTTTAAAATCTCTTTGGGGTATAGAGATCTTGTAGTGGTATTGCTGGGGCAAAAGATTTGCACAGTTTAATAGCTTTTTGGATATAGATTCAAATTTTTTTCCAGAATAATTAGACCATCTCCACCAATGGTGCAGTAAATTTTTTGTTTTCCCACATCCCTTCTAGCATTTGTCATTTTCCTGTTTTTCATCTTAACCAATCTGATGGGAGTGAGATGGTACCTCAGGGTTGTTTTAATTTGTAAACAATTATCAGTGATTTGGGGCATTTTTTCATAGGACTATTGATAGCTTGGATTTCTTCCAAATACAGCCTATTCCTATCCTTTGACCATTTATCAGTTGGGGAAGCCCATAGCCTGCGAAATTTCACTCAGTTCCTCATATATCTTAAAAATTACTGCTTCCTGCTAGCTTCTTGCTTTTCTTCTAATTTTAACATTCATTATTTTTATTTTGAGTTCCAAACTCCCTCTCGTCCCTCCCCCACCCATTGAGAAAGCAAGTGATATAATACCCATTCTACATATTCTTTGAATTTTAGCCAAATTGGTTTTGTGCCCAAATCTGTAAATTTTATGTAATCAAAAATTTCCTTTTTCTTTCCTATGAACCTCCTTATCTCATTTTTGGTCACTAATTCTGACTGTAGATCTGACAGGTAACGTCTTCCCTACTGTACTAATTTGCTTTTAAGCTATCACCCTGTATGCTTAAATCATGTACCTATTTTGAGCTTAAGTTTATATGGTATGTGATGTTGGTCCGTGCCTGGTTTCTGCCAGACTTTTTAGTTTTCCCAATAGTTTTTGTTGAATACTGCCCCAATATCTGGGATCTTTGGATTTATCAAAGCTTGGTTACTGTGCTGATTTGCTTCTGTATTGTGTGCCTAATTTGACTTTTGCCTTCCACTGGACTTCAGTGACTCTTGGAGGGATATTGAGGCTGACAACTTCTTGCAACTCTGCCTCACTTCAATCCAGTTCCCACACAAGTCAAGATATCACCCCATGAAGTCATTAGTCCTCTTTGAAAAGAAAGGACAAACCACAACCACCTAATCTATTCCATTGATTAATCTCTCTTATTTCTTATCCAGTATCAAGTTGTTTTGATAATTATAACTCTGTAATATAATAATAGCTAACATAATACATTCTAGGCACTGTGCTAAGGGCCTGACAAATCTTACCTCATTTGATCCCCACAACAAACCTATGGGGTAGATGCTCTTATTTTACCCATTTTACAGATGAGATAAACAGAGGTTATAAGTGACTTGTCTGGATCATACATTCATCAAGTGTCTGAGACTGGCCTTGAACTCTAGTCTTACTGACTACAGGCTTAGCACTCTATCCATTGCACCACTTAGTTACCCCATATATAGTTTGGAATTTAGTAATGCTAGACATCCTTTCCTCCCATTTTTTTCTTCGCTTCTCTTGATATCCTTGACCTTTTGTTCTTCCAGATGAATTTTGTTATTATTTTTCTTGCACTAGAAAGTAATCTTTTAGTAGTTTGGTATGGCACTGCATAAAAAATTAATTTGGGGAGTATTGCCATTTTTATTATATTGGCTTTGTCCTGAGACTAGATTTCAACTCAAGTCTTCCCAACTTTAAGCCCATTGTCCTAACCACAACACCAATGAGCTACTGAGACCGTCTGATTGATGAGTAATGTTTCCTGTAAAGAATGGTGAGCTGGAATCATAACTTAGGAGGAAAGGGAAAATCTAGTTTTCCTAATAAGTGGAAGAAGATTGATTTATCAGCTGTTTAGTGTCAGGGTTTTCCCTATTCTGGCAGGGTCAGAATTGTTTTCTCCTAACTTCAGCTCTGAATGTGAGTAACCACTCCTTAGAGAAGCAGTCAGATGGATGGGGGTCAGGACCAAGTTCAAAGCATGATAACTCCACTCTGTTCTCCAATTATACTTATTAAACCAGAAAACGTGGCTATGTCCTCAGCTTGCCTTTAGGAGTTAACAGTTTAATTGGAGAGAATACAAGAATCTGGTCCTCTGAAGAGTTTCTCTGTTTAACTTGTGGGGTAGTCCCTTATGGTATCACCATTACTCTTGTCTCCTAGATTCTGAATCTTAAATTATCCTTACTTCTCTCTCTCTTCTACATCCAGTTGCCAGGGCCTCTTGATTGTATCGATAGTTCCTCTTGGCTGTTAAATCTCTTCCACTTCTGCAACTTCTACCCTTTTCATTCAGGCCCCATTTTATCTTAGCTGGATTTTTATTATTGCTTCCTAATGAGAAATTTTTATTTCAATTTCCTCAGTTGTTTTCTGTGCACCTAGTCTTTAGATATCATTTATATAACTATGTGTGTACATGCTGTCTCCCACTACAATGTGAGTTCCTGGAGGGCAGGGACTATTTTTGGTCTTTTTTTTCTGTATCCCCAGCATTGATAACCTCCTCAAGGTTAGCTACCGCCTTTCAAAGGGATTTTTATGCCAAGCCTGCTGGAAGAAGGAGGAGATAGTTTTATAAAGAAGGCCAAGTTTAGAAGGAGAAAAAGGTCAAACTGATGACAGAAATGTAATCCTCAATGTCTTATTAGCTGTGCAGGAAGGATGATAGAGGGGGCATAAGTTTTGAGGAAGTTGAAATTTTGAAACAGTCGATGGGTTAATTATGGGTACAGGGAGTCCAATTTGTAAGAGAGGAATCGTTAGTTGTTTTTGCAAGAGCATAGTTAGGAAATACTTCATATGTAGGCTTAACAGTATATTAATTTGTAACCTGTAAAACATTAATATTGGTTCAATTTCCTAGTGTAACTAGGAATGCCAGCTAATGGCCTCTGCTACAAAATTTTAGCACCTAAGTGTATCTTTAGTTTTGGCTTTTGGTGTTTTTCTAATTGCATTTTTGTTCTCTTTACAGCACTAATGGAACAGTAATTAATAAACTGAAGGTTGTGAAGAAGCAGTCTTATACTTTACAGACTGGGGATGTCATCTACGTGGTTTACAGGAAGAACGAGCCAGAGCACAGTAAGGGCATTGAGCTTCATGGGAGACATGCAGCTGGAAGGCTGACCCTGTATTAGAGGTGCCTCAGTCTCAGAGTGGAAACTGGAGACTAAGGAGTGACGTGAGTTCAGCCTCGGCCTCACTGTCAAACCACGTTAATAGCTGGGCGTGAACAGCGTTGCTTCAACATGGGGGTGCTCCTGAACTGCTTCAACACCAGGGACCCTGTTTTGTGACCTCGGGCAACCTCTCTGTATAAATGAAGGGATTTGAGCAGCAGACTTCCAAAGGGAGGGCTGGGAAGGGAATGAGCATTCATTAAGGGCCTACTCTATACCAGGCTGGGTGCTGAGCACTTTCAAATACTCTCTCATTTTGCCTCTAACTCTTCTTTGATCTTATAGCCCACTAATGACTTTTTATAAAGCCTCGTCCTTCCAGATATCTTTCCCTGCCCAGTGTATTTGGTCTTTGCAGGATTCTTTTGTTGCTATTGCTGCTTGAGACTTGTTCTTTATCGAGTCCTCAATCTCTGCTTGTGCTGCTCCTGTTTGTCATAATTATCACTTCATTCTCCTTCCTCTGCCCTATTAGCATTTCTGAACTAAAGCAACTTCATTTCCTTTCATGTAATGACATTGGAATTTTCCCTAATCACTCTTGTTGGAAGTGACTTCTTGCAACATGAGGTTTTATCACACAAAGATGCTTCCTTTTGCGTACTTCATGCATTCAGAAATTTGTTACATTTATCTGGGTACATTTTATCACCCTGCTAGATTGTGAGTGACTTGAGGACTTAGGATCTATTCCTTACTTGTTTTTGTTTCTCACCTTTTCGGATGAGACATTTTGTGATTCTCTGTAATCTGCGTGGAGTTAGGCAAGGTGGTCTTGACTAGCCCACTTAGAGGCAAATGGAGGCAGGCTTGAACTCTGAAGCCAAAAGGGAGTTTACAATAATTTGACTTTACTCTGATAGATCTATTAAGTGGTTTTCCACAATGACCACCAATCCATTTTTGTTACTCTCTTACTGACTCCCTGGAGAAAGTGGAGAACCCAGTTATCAGATCTGTGAATTAGAGGAAATGGTAGCAAGAGTTGATCATACTCTTCAAAATAAGTGCAAAATATAGAAGTGACTTATTGCTTTGGGTAAATTGTTCCCCTAAAAGATGTCATCCACTAGGCATGAGCACAAGATGTGACATGTGGAACAATAACACGTAGATTAAATGAGAAAAGACTGGCTAGGCCTGAGTACAAACAAAGATGATCTCAGGGATCCTAATGGACCACAAGCCAAATATGCATTAATAGTATTACAGTCCAAAGTGGTTCAGAGATGCATTCAAGGAATTGTGACCTACAAGAACCAAGAAGTAAAAACCTTTCTGTTCTACTTCACTCAGATGTGAAATAGGAAGAGCTTTTGGTTTAAAACCTTGGTTCAGGGTCTTGCTCAGACACCAGATGCCCTGGGCGGCTCATTTATTCTCTCTCCTCATCCCCTCCTCTCTTGGGTCTGCCTGCCCCAAGTCTCTCCCTATTCTAGCCCCTCTTTTCCTCAGTTGTTGGCCCCAACCTCCTAAGCAGCAAGTCTGATCATGTATCACAAGACCCCCGGTTTCCCCTTCTAGTCTTCTTATAGTGCCTCCTCCTCACATACACTGTGATCCAGCAATGCTGGTCTCCTGGCTATTCCTTCCACAGGACCCTCTTGACTATAGGCATTTTCTCTGGCTGTCCCCCCAGCCTGGAGTTCTCTCCCCTGTCCTCTCCATCTCCTGGCTTCCTTGACTTCAAGTGTCAGCCAAAGATGGTCCTTCAGCCAGAAAGCTTTCCCTGTTCTCCTTAGTCTCAGTGCCTTCCCTCAGAGATGATCTGCACTTTATCCTGCCTGTCTCTTGTTTGCCCATATGTGCTGTCTCAGCCATTAAACAGCTGGGACTGTCTTTGGCTTTCTCTCTATCCCCAGGCTTTGCATGGTGCCTGGCACAGAGTAGGCACCTAACAGATGTTTATTAACCGGCACTTACAGTGCACTAAGCACTAGAGATATAGATAAAAAAATCACCAAAGAGCTCATATTCTAATTAGGGGAGAGAACACACATATTAGGGCAGGCCTAGTCCTCCCTAGGGCACAGAGGCAAGACTAGTGGTGAGCTCAGAGCCCCTTAGCTTGGGAAGGGCATAGCCTGGTGAGGTCTGGGCGAGTAGGAGTTAGGTTGGGGCTGGTCAGGCGAAAGTGGGGAGCCCCTTAGAAAATGAATTGGATGTAGTCAAGAGATGGGAAAAGTAATGATCACTCACAGAAAAGGGAAAAAGGGATGAATTACTCGTTTTGCTGTACCTTTATTGTATAGAAACCTTCCTTTTGCCATCAAGGCCTAGCCTTGTGCAGCAATTTGAGTAGGCCGTTATTCATGGGTGTTTTTAATTTTGCCACTGTCCTTCTTTTCCCATTCTAATTCCTTCCATACTAACCCCTGGCTCATTCTTTGGAATTCATTTAGCCTGAGATGAATTGGAATGTTATAAGATATTTGCTTCAAATCTCGTGGACTTTATCAAGTGCAGAAAGCTGATTTGGGGTTAGTCTCTGAAAGTCTTATTGCTGGAAATTGAAATTTTACAGCAAATACAGCAATTTACAGCAACTACTAGATAGAAAAATTCAGAGGAGGTTTGGGAGAGGTAGAAAGCAAAGAGGAAGATCATTGATTTTTTCCCTCAAAAAATTGTTTTTCTAGACTTTGGCCAATACTTTCTGAGTGTTTCTTCTCCTTTTAGATGTTGCATATCTCTATGAATCTTTGAAAGCAAGGCCAGGCATTTCTCCAGATTTCATTGGTAAGTAAAACCTCAAATAGAAGACTGGGCAAAAAGCTAGGAACCCTTATAGTGGTAGAATTCTTTCACATTCACATTTCTCTGAAGTAGCAGCCTTTCTCCCCGAGCCCTGCCCACATGTTCCTTCTGGCTCTTTGGTTGCAGAGACTACTGTTGGAAATGTGTGCAAAGTGACCAAAGATACCTCAGGTTCAGAAGGAAGTGATGATACCCAGGTCATGCCATCCTTGCCCAGTGATCAGTCTTGCTTTGAGGAACCACAGCCATCTACATCTACATCAGACCTCTTTAATCCGTCCTCTACCTCTCTCCTGAAGTCTGCTACTGCTGAGCGGGAGCATCCTTCTAAACCTGGCGGTGAGCTTTGGGGATGGATGTTGAACAACACTCATAAGAGTAACCCAGTTAGGGTCTCTTAACATCTCTTATCATGCAGGCAGATGAGGTGTTTTTCTGAGCATTTGAAGGTATTGTTGGGATTCCATCCCAGCCATCATTTCCATCCTCCAGTCTTCTAAGATGTGCTTTTCTTTTTCCCCTCTGGGAATCAGAATCTTCCTGGAATTTAAGCTTCTTGAGATCAGGGACTCTGTCCATGTATAGCAATCCCAAAAAAGTTTTAAACTTAAAACTGCACCAAGACTTTTGAAATAACCTTTATTTGTCAGAACTCTAGTTCCCAGGATGTCTCCTTTTAGGTGAGAGGTCAGAGGAACAGAACTCTCTATGACTGGCTGTAGGGGAGGCATTATTTTATCTCATAGATATTTTGGGTGAGAATGAACTGTCCTTGACTGAGGAGCCTTTCTGGCTCATCACAATCTCTTTGAGTCTCTGACTACCAGGCATTGGGCTCTCCCCTCAGCACATAACCCACACTGACTTTCACTGAGTGATGTGTTCCTGTGTACATTACTAATGATTTTATGGATTATTCTTGATTTGAGCTTCTAGAAGGTAAGGAACATGTTTCCCCCTTCTTTTGCATCCTCCATAGATCTTTTTATGGTCTTGGACACATAGTACTTATTGGATGAATGACCTAAAGAGCAGTTCTGTTGTTAAATCCGATAATGACCAAAGGAGCTTCTTGTTCTATCTGATGTCAATTGGTTTTTCACATTTGCCTGATCCTTAATAGAAATAATAATAATAATAACAACAACAACTTAAAAACATAATGTTTCAAGGAGAGCATTGCATGTCTCCATATGATATAAAGTGCTAATGTTAGCTCAATTTTATATGAATAAAACTAGGTTGAACAACTTGCCTATGATTACACTGATAACTTTTGTCTGAGATGCAATACCCCAGGCTCCTTAATTCCAAGTCGAGATGGCTAAAACTTGCTTTAATCAAATGCAATCTCATGCTAAAGTATCAAGGTGTAATAATTACTTGTGGTTATATTTATATATATATATTTATATTATATTATACATTGAGGGTCAACAAAACATTTTCTTCCTAGCAGACCTCTGAAGTGGATAGTTCTATTGTTTATTTTCCAGATAAGGAAAGAGAAGTTAAAAGAAGTTCAGGGTCTCACAGATACTTTAAAACAACAACAACAACAACAACAAAAAAAAAAAAACAGGGATTTTAACCTAGTCGTCTTCTTCTTCTTCTTCTTTTTTTTTTTTTTAATTTTTACCTTCTGTCTTAGAACTAAATATAAAGTATTGGTTCCCAGGCAGAAGAGCAGTAAGGGCTAGGCAGTGGGGGTTAAGTGACTTGCTCAGGGTCGCACAGCTAGAAAGTGTCTGAAACAAGATTTGAATCTAGGTCCTTTCAACTCCAGATTTGTTACTCTATTCACTGAACCACCTTGCTTGCCCCCTTAACCCAATCTTCTAACTCAAAGTTGAGTGCCCTTAAGACACTATGCCAGGCACCTCTTTGAGTTCCATTTTGCAAATCAGTCTGGTCTTTTAAAGCCAAAAGTTGCTGATAAGATGTTACTATTTGAAAAATGTTACTGTCTAAAACCTCAAGTTCACAAATTGTAGGCATCTAGAGGTACTAATTCTCCCTGTCCCTAGTGCTCTGTCTCTGTCTCTTTCTGTCACACACACACACTCTCTCTCTCTCTCTCTCTCTCTCTCTCTCTCTCTCTCTCTCTCTCTCTTCCAGCAAATTCATTTCAGCAAATACCTCATCCAATAATATGTGGTCTATGATCACATCATTTATATTATAGCACTTGACACTGGTCCTTCTGTTTTTGCATTGGACCAATTTTTGAGAATTGCTAGTACCTGTGGAAATAGGTATGATGCGATGTGATTTGGATAAAACTACGGCTTTGGGGGCCTTTACTTTCTAGCTAGGTCTGTTAATGCACTGAAACCAGTACTTAAATGAATTGATGAATCTAGTTATCTAATGCAGCTGTTGTGGTGCTTTTAAATTTGATTAGAGAATAGAAATCCTACTTTTCTGACTTGCTTTTAGATGGTTTTAGCAGAAGGTAGGTAAATTTCTACTAAGGAGCATTATTATGTGTGTGTTGGGGTGTGTGTGCTTATGTGGACTACATTTGGTATTGATAACTGATGTTTTCATTAGTGTGTGTGAGCTGCAAATGTCAGTACAGTTTATTTCCTACCTATTTGGGCCAGGTGATCTCTATAACCTTATCCCAATCTCTGATCTGAGCGTCAGAAAGTTGATCACAAATACCTTACTGCCAGAAGGAAGGCTCCATGTGGCCAGATCAGAACAAACACTTTATAGTAGGTCATTTGGACTTGAAGTGGGACTTTTCCTTCAAGGGGTGCAGTAGTTCAGATAAAAGAATGCTTCCTGATTTATTTTGCTCTATTTGTTCTCTCTCCTAGAAGGCAGGTGTGCAGGTATCTCGCCTGAAGATCCATATCAGTTTACCACAAGTGATGACACCTCCAACTTTTTATCAACTCCCCTGGACAGAGAGGGAACCTCAGCTTTTCTGACCAAACCTCAGGATTGGGAGGACTTGGGGCCTGCTCAAAAGAAAAGGAAAGGAGGTTAGGCCATCACATTTCTTTTTTATATTATTACTGACTTATTAACCATCAACAAATACATTAAGATATGTAAACAAGGATAAAAAGAGTGTCTATGAAACTAAATGCCCATTAATTCCAGTCTGCTTAGACAATTTATCTTAAACAAGATGGGGAAAAATCCTCCTGTTTCCTTTTATGGCTCTTTTGGAAATGATTTTCTTTTCTTTATTTTTTATGGACTTTGTCCTAATTATTTACTATTTTCATTATCATTTACAAAATTGCAGTCCATTTGTATATTATTTTCATTCTGCTTGCATCTTGCTTAGCCACTTGACAGGTCGTCTCATATTTCCTTATATTTAATTCAATAAGCCTTTATCAAGTACCTACTAATGACCAGGTGCTTTATTCTATTTTTTACTGTCATTTCTTTTGGCATAATTCTATCAATTCATATGCTTGACCATTCCCAAATCATTGAACACTTGGTCTGTTTCCAGTTTTTTCTTGATGGTGATGATGCTTCTGGGAATATTTCTTATACAAAAAGACCTTATTTTTCTTGTCGTGATCAAACAGATATAAAGAGGTTTAGTAGAGGTCTTATAAATGAAACTTTTTCTAATAGAAACTTGCTGCAAAAACTTCTTCCCAGTTTCCTTCTTTTCTTCTAATTTTAATGGATTTAATTTTGCTTGTAATCAGACTCACCTATTTGATCTCTTGTAAAACTCTTTATATCTGCTTGGTTATGAACTTTTCCCCGTCCATATATCTGACCAATATTTTCTTCCATGCTCCTAGTTTTTCCAATATTGAACCAGCCCTCTATTTCTGGTATAAATCTAGCCAGTCTTGATTTATAATCTATGTGATAAGTTGTTATAATATTCTTACTGATATCTATTTAAAATTTTTGCATCGATATTCATTGGGAATATTGGTCTGTAGTTTTCTTTCTCTGTTTTGACCCTCCCTGGTTTAGTTATCAAGACTATGTCTATATCATAGAATTTAGTTGGATCTTGTCTTCCTCTTTTCATACATCTTAAGTAGTATTCCTAATAATTAATTTTTTTTTCTTCATTAAATTCACCTTTTTTCATTTTTGATACTGGTAATTTGTTTTTCTTTTCTTTTTTTTTTCTTAATCAGGGTAGTAGCTAATGACTGATTTTTTTTTTAACCAAGCTTCTAGTTTTATTTAGAAGGGGTTTTGGTTTTGCTTTCAAATTTGTTGATCTTTTTCATTTTTCAGGATTTCTATTTTGCTCTTTAATTGGTTTTTTAAATTTGTTGCTTTTCTAGTATGTTAATTATATGCATTCATTAATCTGCTCTTTCTCCTTTTTATTGATGAAGATGTTTAGAGATATACATTTTCCCCTTAGTACTGCTTTAGTATGTATTTTGGTGTAGAGTTTCATTGTTATCAATATCTTTAATGAGTTTCTTTGATTTGATTTATTTGCTTTGATCTACCCATTCTTTAATAGTAAATTATTTGGTTTACAGTGAGTTTTCAATCTCAGTTTTTAAGGGGTTTCAAAGACCCTTTATTAAGTATAATTTTTATTGCATTGTCTTCTGAAAAAGATATGTTTGGTATTTCTGCTGTTCTACATTTGTTAAGGTTTTTTATGCCCTAATACATGGTTAATTATTATAAGATGCCTTACACAGTTAAAAAAATAGGTATATATACTCCTTTATCTTCACATGTAATAAAAGATCTGTCAAATCTAATCTTTCTAAAATTCTGTTTAAGTTTTTAAATTCTTTCTTGGTTAGATTTATCTATATCTATAAATTGTGGTCCCTCACTAGTTTAGTTGTACTATCTGTTTCTTCTTTTAACTCATTTAACTTTTTTCTTTAATAATTTAGGTGCTATGCCATTTGATGCAGATATGTTTAGTATTGGTATTAATTCACTGGAGTGGTTCCTTTCAGTAAAATGTAATTTCCTTGTTTCTCTCTTAATTTGGCCTCTCTTTTTTTGGCTCTTGTTTTGTCTAAGTTCATGATTGCTACCTCTGCTATTTTTACTTACACTAAAAAGTAATAAAGTGTCTTTCTCTGTTTCAAGTGTTTCTTGTCAACAACATATTGTTCAATGCTGGTTTCTAATCCATTCAGCTACACTTTTTGGTTTTCAAAGTGAATTCATCACATTCACATTCAGTTACAATTGTTAATTGTATATTTCCTTCCATTATATTCCCTTAATACTTTCTCTTTACTTCCCTTCCTCCTCTATAAGAGTTTTCTTTTGCTTCTAACTACTAATCCCCACCCCTCTTCCATCCTCACTTTTAATCTTTACCTTCCCTTAACACCTTTCTATCCTCTCTCACTGTTGGATAAAATATATTTCTATATCCAGCTGTGAATATGTTTGTGTAATCTTCCCTCCTTTGACCAATTCACGTGAGAGTAAGATCCAAGTTTTTCCTACTACACCTTGTTGTATAGCTTTCTACTTGCACACCCCAAATATGTGAGATAGACAATTTCCCCCATTTTTCCTCTCCCTTTTTCTTGCCTCCCCATCCCCATCATCCATATTTCTCTTTTCCTTTTCCATTCTTTTAAGATCATCAAAACAGAACCATTCTATGACCCTCTCTTTAATTAGACTCCCACTGACCCCTGATGATGACAAAGTTCTGAAAGCATACCAAGAAGGTTTTCTCATATTTACCTTTTTGTTCTTCTTTTGATTCCTGTGTTTGCAGATGGGGACACTAATCTGAGTCTTCAGTTGTATGTCACAGATCAGTGTAAAAACAGCAGAGCCATTCCTGAGGAAGTGAAAGCAGCAAATATGAAACCAGACAAAATGGAAGAAACACTCACTTGTATTATTTGTCAGGAATTACTGCATGACTGTGTGAGGTGTGTTATTGCTGTGGTGGCGACATGTGGAGGGACCTGGGGCAACTGGGACAGTCTAGAGTTAGATTGAAATTTGGGGGTGTTTTGGGAGCTGTTACTCATTCCTTCTTCACTATAATAGAGTGTGGGTGTGCCCTGTTAATGGTTTCCATTTTTGTGGTGCTGTCTGGTTGTGGTGACCTTTCTCCTAGCAGTCTGAGGGAGGAATAGATAGTCCCAGGAGGTTGACAGGATCAGAGCCAAGCAGTCACTTGGAGATGGGACAGTCCAACCCCTTTGCTGTATGGACTAAGGCATTGATTTGTGAAAGGACTTGTCCAGAGCCATATATTTAGTATATAGGAGTGCTAAGATTTGAACTTGAAACCAATATGTTTTCTACTTTCCTGCACTGTAATCAGAAGGTAGGAGAGAGCCCCCTTCCAGGGTGGCAGACCCCCATGATGAAGGGGCTATATCATGTTTGTGTTCAGTCTGCAGCCCTGCATGCACACCTTCTGTGCCGCTTGCTATTCTGGCTGGATGGAACGGTCTTCTCTGTGCCCCACATGCCGGTGTCCAGTTGAACGTATATGCAAAAACCACATCCTGAACAACCTTGTTGAGGCCTACCTTATCCAGCACCCAGGCAAGTGCATGGCACTGTCCTCAGGAACCAATAAACTAAGAGAGGCCTGGGCCCTTGGTGCTCAGACCCATTCCATGGTTTGTTTCTGTGCTTACACCACTTTCTTCTTTTGAACCCTAGAAAAGTGCCGTAATGAAGAAGACATGCGTAGCATGGACGCCAGGAATAAAATCACCCAAGACATGCTCCAGCCCAAAGTCAGAAGGTCCTTTTCTGATGAAGAGGGAAGTTCTGAGGACCTGCTGGAGCTGTCTGATGTGGACAGTGAGTCCTCAGATATCAGGTAACTCTCCTGCTGGGACATGGTAGAAGCTCACCTTTAGGCTCTTTCTTTTGGACTTTAGGATCCTCCTCACTGCTGGCCTGCAGTCATTGGGGGTTGTGGCTTGCTTTGACATGCTTTTACTTTTTCACAAAAAATTCTTATCCCCTTTTTGCCTTATAATAGTATCAGTGTTGGAAGAGACTTTTGAGATTAATTCTCCAGTCCAGCTTCCCACCTTTTGCAGATTCCCCTTTCAGCACCCCTGGCAGCTAGTCATTCTGCCTTTGTTAGAAACCTCCAGTGACAAAGAAACCTCCCCTGGTATCAGACTTTGCATTTGTTTTAAAGTTTTGGGGCTTGTTGGGGCAATACTCGGCCAGCTAGTAGAGATCTCAACTCTTCGCTGGAGTGATGTCACCAGGGCTGCACTTTGGGAAGACCAGTCTGGCATCTGCGTGCAGGGAAGGACTGGAGGGACCAGCAGGCTAGTGCAGTAGTGTTTGTTTTAAATTCAGGGAAATGTATAGCAGACTCCCTATGGACATGTGGGAGACTTTGAAACTTCATTTCCCATGATTCCTCATGGCAAACAGGAAGTATGATGATGTAAGAGAGGGGATAAGTCTCCTGGGTCAGGAGGAAGTTGTCCTCTTAGCTACCAGGTGTGGGAAGATACGAAAGGTAAAAATGGCTGAGGCAATGTGAATTCTTACAGGCGCGTGGTCTAATGATTTTATCCCTATCAGCATGGCCTTAATTAAACTACTAATTTCTCTTATTATATCAGTCTTTATCATTTTTAATTGTAACAGTAGTCCAGATGGGAGTTGATGAAGGCCTGCTCCAGGCTGGCAAGAGTGTCAGAGTAGATGAGAGATGTTCCAAAAGGAGAAATAACAGTTCTGAGCAAATGATTTGATAATGAGGAAAAAGAAGAGGGAATAGTTGAGGGCACCCTATAGGTTAATAAACCTGGAGGAGAAGGATGTGCTGGGAAAAGAGAAGGCAAGAATTGGGTAGCAGAGTGCATTCAGTGTGGGAGAGGTTGAGTCTAAGTTGTCAGAGGGATGGGCATAAAATCCATGGAAGCTGATGAGATTTCGGGGGGAAGTCATGCAAAGGGAGAAGAGGAGAGGCCAAGAACAGAGCCTGAGAGAACATCACCACTGGCAGGTCTGGTGTGGATGAAGAGCCAGCAAAAGAGAAAGAGAACAAACAATTAGGAAGGTAGGGGCTGCAGCACCAGCAGCGAGCACAGGCCTTTGGGTTCAACCTCATTTTACAAAAACAGAAGCTGAGGTCTATGGAGATGATGGAGATTGGCCCAGGGTCACAAAGGCAGGATTTCAACCCTGAACTTCTGATTGTCTAGGCAGTGCTTTTCCACTGACCCACGGGAGCTCTTCCCACATCTCCATTCTGGGCTTAGCAGACTTGTCATGAGCAGACCAGATAGGAGGCGAAGCACAACTGATGTCAGGGTTGTTTTAGGCTTCTTTGTCTACATGTCCTCCCTTCTCCCCCGAGGTGACCATTGTCTTTGAGTGGGGACTTACACTGGCCTGAACACGTTTGTCTTTCAGCCAGCCATACATCGTGTGTCGACAGTGCCCCGGGTATAGGAGGCAGGCCGTACAGCCTGTCCCCTCTCCACTGCCCTCAAGGGAAGGAGGAGCCTTCGAGGTCCCCGGGGACGCCCCGTCCACATCTACCAGCTTTCCCATAGGTAAGTGATATCAGAGGACTTCCCTGAACCTTGGGACATGCTGCTACTGCCCAGAGGCAGAGCATCTCATTGTGTGTGTTGTGGGGCAGCAAGAAGAGGGCTGGATTTGGAATCACAGAATTTGGTTTGAGTCCCTGCTCGGTCATTTGTCAGCTGTGTGAACGTGGCCAAGTCATTTTGTCCTTTGGAGCTTTGGTTTTCTCATCTGTAAAATGGAGATAATTATACTGGAAGTGATTGCCTCATAGAGTTGTTCAGGAAGCATTTCAGAAAAGTAAGCTATTAGAGTCAGGGAATATGGTATTCCATAGAAGTGAATTTTCCAGATAAATAACATTTTCCCTTTAAAATTTTAAAACTTTGTTTAGTTTAATACTTTTAATGAAAGCCTTCTAAAATATATTTTATACTTCTTTGCCTTCATAAAGAGGATATCCTAGCCCTAAATCCTATAGTCTAATTTAACCAACTCTTGATGACTTAACCCAATGCTGGATTTGTTTCTGCTTCCTTCTGGTTGTCACTGTCATTCCTCACTACCTTTGATGTGCGATGTGATTTCTATGGTAGTCCCTCCACATTTCTTCCAGCCTGCTGTTTCTGATCTGCTTTGGGCTTTAAACTCAAAATAAATCCAAAGCCAATGGTACTGTTTTAATCCCAAAGCATCCCTTTGGGTGGGGGTAAGAGGAATAATAGGCAACTGCCACCAGACCCATTTTTCACCCTTCTGGGTGTCAATCTTTAGACTCAATAAGAAGGAACACCCTCTTCTTCCCTTCATTAGAATCCCCTGGAAAAAGAAGGGTTATGATAGATGGTTCAGGGAAAGAGTTCAGGTCATCAGGATAAATTATAATATTATAATATCATATAATAATTTTTATTATGATATAAAATAATAATAAATGCTTAGGTGACTAGTTAATAAAACACATAAAGAAGTTTCTGAATAGCTCTCTTTAATTCTAAAGTAATTATTTGTCTTGTGGTGAAGTAAAAATTTTAATCATTTCTTGCCCAATCCCTTTTCCTCCAACATCTGTCCTTGGGGAAAATATAGGAGTGGATTTCAAAGGAGTTTGGGAAACACCAATCAGAATTCAGTTCAATTCAACAGACATTTAGTACTTGCAGCATAGAGAGCACTGAGCTGGGCCCTGGGGGAGAGATGTGGCTCCTGCCTGTATAGACAGTCCAAAGGGGCATGGGACACCTCAGGATAACTGTGTTGTTAAGTGTATGAGAAAGGTACAAAGAAAGGTGAGGAGAGGCAGGGACTGTAGGGAGTGAAGGGCTTCTTGCTCAGGGGCCAGCAACAGCAGCTTCAGGAAGAAGGGGCCTTCAGCCATTGCAGCCAGAGGGCATTCTAGACTTGGAATCGGCTTGAACAAAGGGATAGTAGTAGGAAATCCAGGGCACAAAGTCATAGTAATAGTAGTACTGATAAATGGCATTTATTAAAGCAATTTAAGGTTAACAGTTAATACATTATCTCATTTGATCCTCATGAGAGTCCTGTGAGGCAGCTACTACAGGTGTTATTATCCCCATTTTACAGATGAGGAAACTGAGGCTCAGAGAGGTTAAATGACTTGCCCACAGTCATACAGCTAGTAAATATCAGAGGCGGGATTCGAGTCCAAGTCTCTGCTGACTCCAAGTCCAGCACTCTTTCCACTGTGCCGTTCTGTGCAGGGATGGTAAGTAGTCCAGTTTGGGCAAAGCTGAGATCATGTGTAAGGGGAGCCCCATGAGATAAGATGAATATGTGGAGGGCCTGAAGCAGGAGGATAAGGAGGATAAACCTGGCTCCATTGACAGCAGGGAGCTATGGAAGGGTTTGGGGACTAACAGGCATGTTGATAAAATGAATCTGGCAGCTGGACAAAGCTCTTGTCACAAATAGGGAGCTCTATTGGAAAGCCAATTGCAGAAGTGCAGGTCAACACATATGCCTAGAGATGGGTGATCATGAAGGCCCCCCACCCAGTGAGGTGACCAGTGCTAGTGGAAGGGCCTGAGGGAGAGGCGGAGGGGTCAGCAAAAGAGAATCGTTTCAAAAAGAAAAGAACTATAAATAGGATAAAGTGAAGAAATCTGAAGAGGCTATCTTTGCAAGAGTGGGCAGGATAATAAACTCCATTTTGGACTTGCTGAGTTTTTGAGTTGCTAATAGATATCCTGGTAGAATTGAACTATGGGCAGAGCTGAAACTTGGATGAGAAGGAAGGATCAGAGTCCTTTACAAAGTTGATGCAGATATAATGATAGCTGAGTAGAGGAGACCACTGAGATAGAGAAGAGAAGGCTGAGGACAAGACTCTCGAACACACTCACTTGAAACAGTTGGGAAGATGAGCCCAAATACACCTAGGAGTAGCCTAGACAGCAGCTCTAGCCTCTAGGCACAGCTGTCTTCTTGCTCACTTTCTGTTGGGAAACCAGAGCTGAGCTTCTTCAGAAATGTCTGTTACGTAAGTGAGGCACACACATCTGGCTGAAAGTCTCAGGTCTTCCTGTGAGGAAGTGTGTTGTATTAACACTGGCTTTCTCACAGCTCTGGGAGTCATCAATTAGAGGTCCTTTCCCCCATGTAAATAGAGTTCCCTTTCCTTTTTTAGGTAGATGTTCTTTAGACATTCCAGAATTTTACAAGGAATCAGAGTCAGGACATTTGCCTTTCTCCACCTCTATAGTACCTCTTCTGTTCTCTATGCTCTTCCATAGGTTACTAACAGTCACTCAGTAGTTGCACCTTCCAATTCTTTCCTTACACAGAGTGTCTTAGTGACCTGAACTCATCAAAGGTATCTAGGCCTCACTTACAGTCTCCCTGCTTATCTTGGGCCTCATCTTCCCATTATTCATTTCCATTTCTTTCTAGTCCAGTTATCATTCTCTCTGGCAAGCAAACAAAAGCAAAATTCAAGGTAAGCACTTCTCCCTTCCCTTCCTCTTCTGCTGTAGACCTTTCTTTGATCTTTTCTCCCAAGAGAGCCTAAAATACGCTGCTATTGTTACCTTTCCTCACCAGCTTTAACTTATGTAGAGCCTTGCTAAAATCTAGGCAATATGTCAGGCTGTGCTCAGTTTTTCACAACTTTCCTACCACAAATTCTCAGATAGAATGGACATTGCTTTCTTTCAGAGGTTCCCATCATTTCCATTTCAGTGGCCATTCCATTTCTGCCTTCTTGGTTCCTTCACATTCTTACCAGCCCTTGTAAGATTTACTTTGTCCCTGGCCAAGAGTCCATCACTCCTTTAAAGCTGTGATCAAGTAATTTATATCTTATTCTCAGAAACTATCTTTTCAACCAACTGTTCCCTTCCTAAATGTGTTTTTTCTTTTGTTTTTAAAGAAACTGTCTTCTTCTGGCAATAGTCTTGAAGACTCCAGTTAGACTCCTAAGGTCTTTCATTTCTTGGTCAAGACACATCTTCATCAGCAGAGCCTTCTAGGGTCCTTCTGGCAAGATTACCAAAGAGAGCTCATGTGACTGGACAAGTTTTTGTGGTTCTCTGTCATATCTCAGATGTACAGCCCAGGAAGACAACAGCTCTCTTTTTTTCTCTGATTGACAAATAGCTATCTTAGGTGTTGGGGGCCTCCCCCAACAGCTCCAAATATCCTGGGAAGTGTGATGGTTTAGCCGAGAAAGAAAGAGAGAGTCGGAGACAAAATGGATTTGTGGAAGCTGTTCTGTGTGAGAACTTCCTGTTACATATTTATTTTATACACTTTTTTTCTCAAGTTCCCAAGTTCCCAGATGCTGGCACAACTACAATTTTTTTCTAAGCAGAGCATCAAGGCTACAGAGAAGCTGGCAAGCAGAGTACAATTTACATTTTAGTCTAAACAGAATTCCAGGCTACCAAAACTTTAGGTTATCCAATTATTATTTTGATAACAAACCTTCAACATATTTCAAAAGTTAGTTTAAGTGTGAGAGCATTTAAGTTCCTGGGGTTAAGTTCATCATGAGAAAGTGAGAGTATATTGTTTTGGTTTACCATGCTATGTCCTTCAGACTTTTGAGACAGAGAGAGAAAAAGATTAAAGCAGCTTCTGCTATTTTTTGCTAAGGGAATGAACTATTAACTCCTTAAATGCTGGTTTATTATAGAGTAATTAGGGTATTTCTATAAGACTTGGGGCTTTCTAAAGATATAGATTATAATACTTTAAATAATAAAAAGTGTTGATCAGAAGGGAATCACACAGAGGGGTTTGATTGGGTTTTCCATCCATCCTGTGGCCCAATTTTCAGGCCATAGGGATCAGTGCATGACTGTGTCAACTGCACTGACTTGATGGGACCTTGTTCTTCTGCGGGGTGCTCCTGGCACTTAGGACCACCACTAATGTTTTCTTCTGAATCTTAATGACAACAGCACCTGCGATGAAAACCTGTGTCTTCATTCCTTCGAGGAGACATAGCTCCCCTTCTTCAGACAGGACCTCCTGGGTTTTCCTTAGATCTGAATGTTCAGTCTTGGGGTCCTTATTCCTTTTCTCTTCCTCACATCCAGTCTTCTGATACATGTCAGAATGCTCCTCTGCTTCTTCATTTGACTGTTTCTTTGTTTTCACATTGAAACACTTCCATTTTTTAAAAAGGAATGTTTCATTCTGCCTGGTAGCTGGAAAGTGGAAAGGCACTGTGAGCCTGTTTCTCTCTCTACCAGGAGGGAGATGATCCTGCACTTTGAGCCTAGGTGAAAAATGAGTAGGTCAAGGCCCATGGCAGGACAGACATTTATGCAGGCCACTGAATGTTTTCTTACTTGCTTTTGTATATGCAGCAATGCCTAAGACAGGGCTGTGGGGGGCACAATGTGTGTTCAGATATTTTTAGAATGAAGTCAAGTTCTCTGATCCATTATGATGTTTGTCAGTTACGCAGGTCATTTTCCACATTGAAAGAAAAAAGTATCTTGTACCTTGGTAGGAATAACCATACGTAATTTGTTTTCTTGGCTTGTAACTTAATATTTGAGCCCATTCGTTCCTTTATGTATACCAGGAGAATAACTCCTGATATTTAGGTGATGAAAATCAGATTTCTAGACCCTGAGTTCAGTGAGCATTCATGAAGCCCTTGTATACAAGGAATGGCGTTGAGTGCTAGGGGACAGAGATGAATAAGCCACGATTGCTACACTCAAGAAGCTAACAGTCTGTAAGGAAAATAAGTCAGTTGTCAGCTCCTGAATGCAGATTGGTTTGTGATATGGCCACAGGAGAGGTCTAAGCTGTTGGAAAGGCTATGGGGAGGGAAAGGGCATGTCCAGATATGGAGGACACCAAGAAGCACCAGCAGTCACTGGTACCTTGAAGGAGAGGAATGTCCATAGGTGTGTAACAGGATGGGGAGGGAGGACAAATGATGGGAAGCAGCAGAGGCAGGGAGGTGGAAAAGGGCAGGCGTATGGTCCAAGGACAGCGCTGCCTCGGGCTTCAGCGGGCCTTTGTGCTCAACCCTGACTCTGTGTGATCCAGCCGCCCAGGACTACGTGTGCCCCTCCCAAGGAAGTCACGCCATATGTACTTGCTGTTTCCAGCCCATGCCGGACCGAAGAGCTGAGCGGGAGCAGAACCCGCACATTGTCGCCCCACAACAGTGTAAGTGAGGCTGCTTGTCAATCTAGGGGAAGGGGCTTGGGAGGAGGGATCTGAGCTTCCCTTCAGCCTTTACCTAAAGGCCAGTTCTTGGGCATCATGTAAGCATCATCCAGGGCCTCCCTGGGTGGGTCTGGTTTCCACAGCCTGCCCAGGCTTGTTGCTGGCTTCAGGACTGAGCTCGCAGGGCATCTGATGTGTTTTCCCTTTGTGTCTGCAGGTGCTGTGTGCTCACAGCCCTTCTGCCACCTCTACTGGGGCTGTACTCGGACAGGCTGCTCGGGCTGCCTGGCACCATTCTGCGGTAATGACAGCTATGCAGGCCCTCCTTTTGTATTTTCTCTGTGAGCTGAGGGTATCAGTCAATTTGTACACATTTATTAATACCCACTAAGCACTGCAGGTACAAAAAAAGGCCAGATGCAGTTCCTGTCCTCAACGAGCTCCTAGTCCAAAGAGGGAGACACCATACAGAGAACTTGTGTAAACATGCCACAACCAGGATTATGAGAGACATTCAGCACAGGGAAGGCACTAGAATGGAGAGGGGTGGGCAAGGCCTCCCATAGAAGGTAGGATTGAAGTCAGGAGATGTAAGGATGGGATTTGTGCAAGGGGGATGGGACAAAAGGAGCCAGAGAAAGAGTGATCTTCTATGACATCATCACAGGTGGCAAGAAAAGGGGAAATTTGCATTTGCTGACAAGTTAGGCTCCCATCTTCATCTCTTTGACCTATTACACTGTCTCTGCTGATACCATGCCTTGTTGTGGTATGGTAACAATCCTGGATTTTTGAAGGCCTTATTTCTGCTAAGCACAGACATGGGCAGGTCCTTAGAAGGCAGAAAGGCTTCTTCTGGCACCATTCCAGGGACAAGAATCCAACCTAGAGGTTCAGAGAGGCTTATAGCCAGCTCATGACTTGGCATGAGTCATGGCAATTCTCCAGATCATCTGCTGAGACCACACTGACAAATAAAAAACTCTTTATGTTGAAGTCATCTGTGAGAATAACAGATTTATCAGAAGTTAGCCAGTGTGGGGTTTGCCATTTAGGAAATCATTAAGTTTAGATTAAAATGGGCTCCACTTGTTTCAAGAGGAAAAAAGTGACCCTAGAACTAAACATAAATGCATGATACTTTTCAGACCTTCACAGCCTCAGAGGAGTTTATGAAGGGCCTGGAAGGGCTCACATGGTAGAGTGAGAGTGTCAGGGAAGTCTCTTGTTTCCATTATGTACTTAGCTTCATTTTTATCCTGTGACTATTCTGTCCACAATGGTTGGGTAATCGCTTCTCTTCTATCTAGCTGAGTAATAATAATAAGATATTTCATAATATGTTTTCTCCCCTCTCAACAGAAATAAATCTTGGTGAAAAATGTTTAGATGGTGTACTAAACAACAACAACTATGAATCGGATATCCTAAAGGTATTACTTTGTTTTAAACATAGTTTATAAGAACAACATGATGTGAAAAATAAAAATATTTAGTAGTCACCATCAAAGAAAAGCAAACATAGAAAGACACTCTAAATTGATTGTTATATTTACAGCTATATGTAGACCTGTTGCTTCTTTAGCACCTATGCCCCTTCTCAACTTGCCACCCAAGAATGTCTTTGTTAAATTTGTAACCATTTGTTTTTACTAACAAGTAAATGCCATCAGAAGCCAGACTTCAGTTTTGTGCCCTTGATCTGAATTAAGAACTGTGGTGCATTAGAATGTGGAGGTAGTTTCCCACAAAGCCAATTCAGAGCTCTCATTCCTGGCAGAAATGTTGAATTTTAATATGACAATCTTGACTCCCTAAGGATTCATCAGTATATTCTTTAGAGGCCAAAGGCACACTTATCCTGCCAGGTACCTATTAAAGGCAAAGAGTTATCAATCACTGATCAATAATATAACATCTTGTTTTTCCAAAGGAAGCATGTGAGATCTGATAGCTTTCTAATAAAGGATGTGTTAGTTATACAGCTTGTACTAGAGATCTCTATTGCTGTTTATTATGTAATAATAATGCAAATTATGTAAAAATAATGTAAATTATTAAGAGGGTGTCATTGAGATGGTGGCATAAGAATTGCTAATGTCCATTTTACAAATAAAGCTGAACCGGAGAGAAATATAGTTAGCTGGGGTCATTTAGCAGTTGTGTTTGAGGCAGGGTTCTCATCCAGGACTTCCTGACTTCAGGCCTAGCGCTAATTATTGAGGACTATTTGGCACCCTTTTTAGCACAAATAGTTCATTTGACTAAAGAATAATATAAAATCTTCATTTGGGGCTCAGAAGAACCAGCAAATCCCTGAGCTTTCTAAATGTCAGTCTTGGCTCTGGCCTCAAGCAGGAATCCCAGATGGAGACAGATCTCAACCCAAGCTGCCAGAAAACGAGGTTCACTTTGCCTCTTATCTCTCTGTCCCATGGAATGTTCTCCTGTAGACATACTGAGCTATAGCTTTGGCCAACAAAATTCCTGTCATTAGCATTAGTGGTCTCAGCCTTTGGTTGGTTAGATTGGTCCATTCCCATCATGGCTATAGCTCTGACTGTGGTTATAATGGACACAGTACAATGCTTAGTTTTGGAGCCATCCAACTCGAGTCACTTTAGCTCTTTTTTCCCCTCCCTCCCTTCCTTCCCTTCTCTCTTCCTTTCTCCCTTCTTCTCTTTCTTTATGTGATATGTAACAGGCTTTTTTCCCTTCCCTACAGAATTACCTAGCATCCAGGAACTTGACATGGAAGAACATGTTAAATGAAAGTCTACTGGCTCTTCAGAGGGGTCTCTTTCTCTTGTCAGGTGAGCTTCTCATTCTTGTACCATGTTAGACACTTGCTTCCAGGAGGAAGGACAGTGAATGTTCAGAGAATCCCCTGACTTCAGTGCTCGTTTCCTCTCACAAGGCATGGTAGCATTCTATCACATTTGGTGCAATCAGGTATATATCTGGGCTGGCTTCCGATGTTTTCTAAATGTTCTAAATACAGCCTTTTTCTAAATACAGCCTTTGTAAATCTTGGCAGAATGAGTTCCCAGTGGGTAGGACTATCTCCAGGAATATTTAAAAATCTTAAGTAAATTGTTTTCCAGCCCATGTCAGGACCTTCCTCCCTATCAGGGAAAACCCTGGGATGTGCTTCTGCAGAGCAGGATTACAGGGAGAGAGAGTGATTGCAGAAAAGCTGAAGAGTTTCATTCTAGGGTACACTGTTCTTCAGGGAAAGAGACCACACAAGAAGTCATCGGGCCAGATTAGCCATGTAAGGGCACATACCAAAACAGTCTGATCCCTATTCTGTTGGATCCCCAAGCCTGGCTAACTAGGTTGTGCCATAAGGGTAGGCAGCAAGAATCATCTCCATCTATCATTCCTCCTTATCAATCAGTCGTCATGTATATTTGAAGTGCCCACTAGTTGAAGGCAATTAGGTTATGCAGTGGATAGAGCATTGGGCCTAGAGTGAGAAAGATCTGATCTTTCCAGTTTCAGGTACTTAATGGCTGTATGACTCCAGGCAAGTCACTTAACTTCTGTTTGACTTTCCCTCATTTGTAGAATGGGGATATTAATAGCGCCTACTTCCCAGAGTTGTTTGAGGATCAAATGAGATCATAATTATAAAGCATTTAGCACAGTGAGTATAATCTTAAGTCAGTGGTTCCCAGACTTTTTCAGCCTACCGCCCCTTTCCAGAAAAAATATTACTTAGCGCCCCTGGAAATTATGAAACTATTTATTGAACTCAGAATAGAATGTAATACAAAAAAAATGTGGCCATCCGTGTCCCCCTGGATCGCTGCAGCATCCACCAAGGGGCGGTGGCGCCCACTTTGGGAATTACTGATCTAAGTGTTAGCTAATATGATATTATGTACCAGCCATTGTGCTTGGGCTGGGGTACAAAGACAAAAATGAAACAGGCCTACCTTAAGGAACTTATGCTCTGGAGGAAGAGCCGGCAGAATATCAGTCTTCATGCCGAGGTCTGTACTCAAGACATACAAATACAGGTAACTACTGGGGAGAGCTCTACTGACTGGGGGACAGGGACGGCCTTCATGGGGGCACTCTTGAAGGAAGCAGTTCAGGAGTCAGAGATCTGCCCAGAGACCCTTCTGGGTGTGGAAGAGCAAAGAGGGGGAAGGGGTGCAAGGGTGAGCAGACAGAGCAGCATGTCCAACTTGTAGGGACATATAAGACTTCTCAATCAGGAAGGGCCTTCAGTGCTAAACTGAAGAGTTTGTATTTGTTTGGAGAACTACTGGGAGCCACAGCAGTTTTTAAGGAGGGTGCTGTAATAAGGAAGGTCTCACTTTTGCTTCAGTAACATCACTTTGGCAGCCGCATGGAGATGGATTAGAGTAGGAAGAGACCAGAAGCAGCAGGGGCAGCTAGGTGGCACAGTGAATGGAGTGCCAGTCCTAAAGTCAGGAAGACTTACCTTCCTGAGTTCAAATTTGGCCACAGACACTTATTAACTGTGACTTTGGGCAAGTCACTTAATCCTGTTGACTTCAGTTCCCTCATATGCAAAATGAGCTGGAGAAGGAAATGGCAAACCACTCCAGTGTCTTTGCCAAGAAGTCCCCAAATGGGGTCACAAAATGTCAGACACAAGTGAAACAACTAAACAACCACTAGCACATAGTAAGCACTATATAAATGTTAGGTATTATTATTATCGTCACTGAAAACAGCTTTTTTCAAATAATAAAAGCTAGTTTTTATATAGAGTTTTAAACTTTGTAAAGGGCTTTACAGATATTATCTCATTCGATCTTAACAAGAACCATGGAGAGGTGGGTGCTATTGTTATCCTCATTTTAGAGATGAGGAAATAGGCTAGGGGAGATGCAGTCACTTCCTCTGAGTCCCACAGCTAATAAGTGCCTAAGGCTGAATTTGAACTGGGTCTCCTGATTCCAGGCCTAGTGCTTCCTCCACTGTGATGCCTGACTACATATTCTTGAGGCTTTAGTGTATCAGTGACATTGAATCAATGTTATTTGTGACTTGCCAGTAAGTAAGATGACTGATGCTTGGTGAAACAGCACATTGCTTGAAGGTTGTATCTTCATGTTGTTTACAAGGTTTTCTTTTCTAGATTACAGAATTACTGGAAACACTGTGCTGTGTTATTGTTGTGGCCTACGCAACTTTCGAGAGCTTACATATCAGTACAGACAGAATATCCCTGCTTCAGAATTACCAGGTGAGGAAAATTGCCTTCATGCAATAGAAGGTACTTGTTTTCTTTTTAAGAGCTACTTGGAGGCAGTCGGGTGGCTCAGAACATTGAGAGACAGGCCAAGGAGATGGGAGGTCTTGGGTTCAAATTTGCCTCTGACTCTATCTAGCTTTGTGACTCTGGGCAAGTCACTTAACCCCCATTGCTTAGACCTTTCCCCTCTTCTGCCTTGGAACCAATACATAGAATTCATTCTAAGCTAGAAGGTAACTTAAAAAAGAGTTACTCAGGTAGAGTTCTTGCTCTTTGGGCTGTACTGGAACCAGGACAAAGTCAATTATAAGAAAAAGCTTACAGCTCTGGGGATAAAAATATTTGACCTCTCTTGCTTTAATGACAGCTTCTTCCAGAGTCATGTAAAAGACTTCCTCTGTATCAATACTAGTAAAAATAGCATTTCTCATTTTTTCTTTTAAAAACTGTACCTTCTGTCTTTGAATCAAAGGCGGGAGAGCAATAAATATTAGGCAAATGGGGTTGTGACTTGCTCGGGGTCACAGCACCTGAGGCCAGATTTGAATCAGGTCCTCCCAACTCAAGGCTTGGCGCTCTATCCACTGTGCTAATAGTGTTTTTCAATAAGGACATCTTGTTGGAGATGAGATGGCTTCATTTCTTTTATTGGGGCTTGGTGAAATGTTTTCACAACAATTTGATGAAGTTGCCTTAGAAGCTAGGAACCAAGTTGGTACTAGTGCTGATGTTCCTCAGAAAGCCCCACTCTGCTGTACAGCAGCATTAAAGCAGACTCTTTGGCCTCTTTTGCAGGGACTGTAACTTCTCGTCCTGATTGCTATTGGGGGCGCAACTGCCGGACTCAGGTTAAAGCACACCATGCAATGTGAGTGACAGAGTCCATGTTTTAATGGAATATGTGTGTAAAGTAGTTGTTCTAAGTGCATGATTGCTGACTTTCAGAGACAGGTAAGCATTTGTTTTCTGAAATACAGAATTTGGGGTCAACTCTGGGAAGTACCATTTATTAGACAAAGAAAAGATGAGCTGTATAACGATTTTAGTAAAACTGAACAAAGATCAGTAGAAAAAGTACATGTCTCCCTATCTAGAATTTCACTTACCTTTCCACAGAGTTGCTGAAGAAATATTTTTGACAAGTTTTCATGTATGACCATCTTTTACATATATACATATATGTATATGTATATATGTGTGTGTGTGTGTGTGTGTGTGTGTGTGTGTGTGTGTGTGTGTGTGTGTGTTATATAAAATTTTTTAACCCTTTCTTTCAGATAGAGTTAAATGACTTGTCTAGGGTTTGAGGCCAGATTTGAGCCCAGGTCCTCCTGACTTCAGGCCTACAGCTCTATCCATTGTGCTGCCTAGCTGCCTCTGACCAACTAATACTAAGGGAAATGCTTTCAACTTGAAACCAAGTCTAGGCTGCTTAACAGAAATTCACCATGATTGCTGACCTAATTTCAGATATTTTCCCTGACTTGGTTATACAATGGAATTTTCATCTTTGACACTAAGCACAGAAAGAGTAGGAACTTGCAGAAATGGGTGGCTACCTTGGCCTTTCAGCTTGAAACAGCTCGGGAAGGGCTTAGAGAACCTCTTGTCTTCTCAGCACAAAGTAGAAGGAGCAGGAATTATCTGTTTGATCTCTGAAATTGTAGTAGAGGTCAATGGAACAAATACAGTTTGCTTTCCACATTTTTCAGTAGGATCTAGTGTTTTGAGGATCACATCTGTTTTTATATATAAGCACATCTCTGTGGTGGTCAGGCTTTAAGACTAGGGAGAGAAGTGGGCAAAAGCTTTGGGTTGTCAGGTTGGTGATTTGAACAGAGAGCTCTCCTCTTTCTTCAAGCCCTCATTTCCCCCACTCTACCCACCCTGTTTGTGTCATTCCTTGTCCTTTGCATCTTGCTGGAAAAGCCATGGGCAGAATTTGTTTATCTTAATTCTTAAAGGGGCAGAATCCAGATAAGTGATTGCTAGAGAATCTGGATTAATTATTGCTGGTTTCTGTCCACAGATACCACTAGGAAGCTTCTGGAAACTTGAACTAATAGGTCCTCAGCTCTAGACGCCATAGGAGAAAGGTTTCCTTGGACCTTACCCAGCCAGCTGTAGTTCTGTGACATCTGTGGGCTTTCAGAGTTGATCTGATTCAGTGTGTGACATCTTCTATAATTTGAAAATGTTTCTCTTTGCAGGAAATTCAATCACATTTGTGAACAAACACGCTTCAAGAACTAAGCCTTCAAGTGCTGAAAGTCTTGGATATTTGTATGTCAAAACAAAAAAATTTTTAAGACCTCAAATACTGAACATTAATGTTTTCAGGGCATTTTTTAAGTTCCCTCTTGGAGGGGAGTTGGCTATCTCTGCATCAGGTACTGGTGTGATTTTTTATTTTGTAGAGCTTTACACTTCAGTAAGATCTTTTTAAAGTAACCTGACAAGTGAGCATTGCATGGTGGTGCCTGTGAGGCATGCCATCCTTGTAGCAGTGGTGGCAGCGGCAGCAGACTGGAAGACCCACTCAGGACGGGCAGGAATGGCCCAAAAGACATGAGACATTCTGAGGCCAAGTATTTGTCGTGTGTCGGTGTTACAACCATTAAATCATTATTGTCAAAGGATACAATTCACCACCACCATCCCAATCTGTCAAGATGAGAGCCTCATTTTATTGTTTTTACCTTCACCAGAACGGTTGTTAAATCAGGAATCCCTTTTTACTGAGAATTTCATATGGCAAAAAAAGTCAAAAATTATCAAAATACACTGTTTCCTTGTTGCTTAAGAAAAAGAAGCAAATGTTTACAGCCCATAGGGCATGCCTAGTTCTTTGCTGTAGGAAAAACAGTTTGACTCATATACATGTGTGCGTGTGCATGCATGGTTTAGGTTAGTCAGTCTGGTGCTTTTTGTTTCTTATTAGAATTAAATCTCACAAGCAGCACAAATAATATAATGTATCATTTATAAACCAGTTAGAAGTTGGGAGACTGTCCTTTGTATAGGAAATACTCTGTGTGTGTGTGTGTGTGTGTGTGTGTGTGTGTGTTTCTAGACCTTCAAAATCACATGAAAGACCAAACAGTGTCACTGGCACAGATGGGTGCCATTATTTCTGAACACGTGGCTGTCTCATTCCATCTTTAGTATGCTATGACTAGCACATGCCCCTTACCATTGCCACAGGGAGGGGCCACTTGGCAACACATAGCTTCTTCTTATGAGAAACAAATGTTTGCCACAAGAGAGATGGCCTTCCACATGCTTTAAGTTTGACAGCCAAAAATAAGAACCCTACTATTTTCAGAAAAAAATTTTTTTTACTGAGCATTAGAGATGGGTGTTTCCTTGGCTGCATTAATCTCTCTGGAGTTGACTCCACAAATAGTTTTTGAGTGCCTGCTATTATGGCAAGGCACAGGGTCCCATTGTGGAGACACAGAGTCAAAAGTAGGAAACACCTCCTGCTGTTACAGTTACAGAGCTTACAGTTGGCTCCTGAACTTGGCTCTCTGGAAAGAAAGCAAGGTGAGAAGGCGAGCTGTTCTAGGCACCTCCCAATAAGGCACTGTCTACAGGGGCCTGCATTAGTGTGAAGACACAATCATAGGATTTAGCTCAATCTATTGTATAGACTGAATCTGTTTGGGCCAAACCACTTTACCACCATATTCTTGCATTTAAATTATGCTTCCTGTTTAGCCAAATTGATACTTTTGTGAAAAGGACACAGGATACACTGTTCCAAGTCTTAGAGATCTTAGAGTAGGGGAGAGATGAGGTGGGTTCACATTCTATTCTGCTTTTTAATGTCCTCAGAGCATCCCAATTTAGGTACTCCATTATTCCACTTAAAGCACTGACTGTAGTTTGCATTCCCAATGCCAGTGGTCTAGGACTTCATACTGGACTGTGTCCAACTTGTCTCCCTGTTCAGAAATCCCAAATAGTGGCTTATGAGTGTGTGTGCGCCAATTTACAGCTTCCTTCATACCAGTAGGCAGCAATCTCCTAGCAGCCATTGTTTCCTACTTGCCCTGGTATCTTTTGCATTAGAATTAAAAGTTTATCTGGAATAATACTTGAACTATTGTTTTATGTAAAGCATATATGTTTTACTCCTTTGTTTTAAATAACTGATTTCTGTTTTGTCAGTAATAATTTGCCTGAAAACCTGCAAGTTATTATCTCTTCTCAGAAATATCATATCCTGTTGTCTTGCTTTTTGGTGCCTGTTGATGGAGGAAGTTCCTTTCTGTTACAGTACAGAAATGTGCTTATTGTTTCCTTTTTTTCCCCGTTTGTACCAATATACTTTTCAAGGAAATTTGTTGCTGAGCTGGGGAATTTGTGTGACCAGCTTGCTATGCTTCCACTACTGATGAAGAATGATTATTGGCACCCCAAGTGAAGCCAATTTGGTTTGTGCTCCAACTGCTGTAAGGTTTTGCCCAAAAGTTGATCTTGGGGGCTAAGTCACCATCAATACACGACCTGAGCCTCAGAGCTTCCTTAGGTCACAATCTCCCCACCTTCACTTCCTCAGAGAAAATCTGCTTTTCTCTGCACAAAGTTGAAGTGAGTGCAGTAGGACAATTATATTGGATCTGGAAATGCTGAACCAAAGGGGAACCCAGAACTAGATAGAACATTCTTTTTTTTTTTTAATCCTCATTTTTTTTCTGTATTATTCATTTTTGTAATTGAGTAATTAGTATACTCTTAACAGCTCTCCTTTCAATTAAATTGCCCAAACTCCTTTCTGCAAGACTGGTTATTGATTGTAATTGTTTCAGAAAGGCATAAATATAACCAGTTCAAGTCAGCTTGAGAACTGAACTAGGAATGAGTTAAGGCAGGTGGGCTCCATGAAAATGCAGGTCTTGGCTATAGGTTTGCTACATTAGAGATTGTGACAAATAATATCCTTTGAGATTCCTCTCCACTACCACTCTTTCTTTCACCAGAGGGGGAAAAAACTATCCTGCCTTAAATACTTCTGTTGTCTGTGTTTTTGTTTCATGGGACCTTTTTTCCCTTATACTGGTAGTTGGCTGGGCGCATTGTATTGTTAGTATTCAGGGCTTTGACCTCAGCCTTATTCTGCAGAACTTGCGAACACTTGCTGCGCTCTCCCAACCTCTTGTTTTGTCACTTGGGAAGCATATGACCTAATAGCCATCTGTCAATAGGATTCAGATCTGGAAAAGAACTTCAGAGATCAAGTAGTCAAACCCTCTCATTTTACAGTTGACACAGAAGTCCAGGGAGGAAATCTAGGGTCAGACAAATAGTAATAGAGTTGTGCAATATAAAAATGAAAAATGATAAAGGCTTGTATAAATATATATATTAGTATTTTAATTAAAGCCATGTTGATAGATAAAATCATTAGACCACGCGCTTGTAAGCATTCAAAACTGCCGCCTCCAGAAGCGCCTACTCGCCAAAGAGCGAGCCTACTGGCAAAAGAGACCACTTCCTCCTAACCCAGGAGATTTAAACCCTTCCCTGCATCAAGACGTAAGCCTTCCCAAGCCTAAAAACCGGAAACGGAAACCCGTTGGACCACAGGAAATGTAGTTTGATACATTTCCCAAATTTCACTTTTACAATTCCCCGTGAGGTCCGGCAAAAAAAAAGGTTAGTCCTTTTTTCTTCGCTGGACCTGTAAAGATAAACAACTTCTAAATTTTTCAGGAATTTTGGGGATAAAAGAAATAGATGAACAAATGGTTAAAATTAGCCGCATTGACAAAAACCAATTTGGGGGGCTGTCCCCCACTGGCATAACAGTGTACAATTAAAACAATACATACAACTCAATTTCAACTCCCCATAGTTCAATCAACTGCACCCCAAAGTTCAAAGTTTGGTCTTCATGGTACAGTGAAGGCTTTTCAGACATCTTCATGGTGTCTTCACCAAAACAAGTTCGTCATCTGGATTCTGGGGAGATGGCAAGATCCTTATCCTGAAATTATTCTCAAAAGAATTTAAACTTTACATTATAGATTACAAAACATACATTTTCTTCTAAGATTTTATATAATTCCCTGTGAAATTACTCCTAAAAGAGTTAAATAAAAATACATATATTTTTACATTATCGAATTTTAAAAAACTTAACAGATATCCCCGTGAGGTAATTCTTAAACACACCTTTTTTCTAAAAAAGGGTATCTCAGGTCAGGTAAGGATGAGTGGCTGAGCCCTGGGGGTTATATGAATTCAATTGGCAAAATAAAAAGAATAAAATTCAAGAAAAAAGAAGAAAAAATTAACTTGTGAATGAAATGTAAAATGTGCAAAAAATCTGGGGAAAATAAACTTAGACCTTTCAATGAAGGCCTAATTAAAGTGAATTCAGCAGATTGCAATTACCCATCCAGGGCCAGGACTTAAGGAAAATGTCTCTCTCTGATCTGACTTATCATCAGCTTTTTTAGGGAAGTGAGCCAAATAAATAACCAATCTTAGGTGCTTTCTAGGAATCTAAGTCGAGGGGACCCACGTCCTCTAAAGTTTTAGAAAAGACTGGGACTCCAGGACTCAAACCCCAACTTCAAGCCCTAAAGTATTGGCATAGAACTGCTATTATGCAGATCTTAGTCAGTCAAGTCTCTGACCATGTGCTTTCTTTAGCACTATTAATGGCTTTCATATTCCCTTCTGGAATCAGAGAGGCATTTAAATCACAGTCCTATAGGCTCAGGTATTTGCTGTAGAATCAGAAAAAGGATAAATAATGATTATATATGTACTTCCAGTACAAGATGATAAAAAGGGAAAATCAATTTCTCTCATTAAAAAAATGTTTTAAAAATCAAAAATATATATATATATATAGCTTAGAACTAGAAGGGTTATGTTACCCCAAAATGAGACTTTCTGTTGGAGAAAGTGGGTTTTACAAAATAGCAGATTCACAATGCACATTCAAATAGAGTACCAATTATTTCCAGTAGCACATTTTAAAACAATAAACAGTGATGTTCAAAATCATATACTTGTTACAACTTTTAACTCTTGGCAAATGCTGTTATTGCTTCCATAGCAAAATGTGATATTTAAAAAAGAAACCTTCTGGTATAATCATCCTCAGATAAGAATATACAGGAGCTCCTTTGCTTCCTGTTTTAAAAAATCCTGGGTAGGAATGCTTCTACCCATTTAAGGCAACAATTCTTAAGGATTTAAAGTAAAAGTTAAAAAGATCTCTTGTAAAATTACAAGGTAATATTTAAAGCATGGAAACTTTCAAGGTTCTTTGCAATTACCAAGACAGAATAAATTTTAAAGACATGTGCTCTATAAGATGTCCATAGGTAGTACATATAACCGCATTGTTTTTGATACAGTAAGCTTTAAGTAATTTAGGAAATATAATAACATCATAAGCAGAAACTTCATTAGCGTAAAATGATTCAGTGCAACAGGAAAATCAACGAAATAAGCAAGATTAATTAACAAAAGTAATTAGCAAAATACAGTAAGATACAGTCTTTTTAAAACAGAAATAAAGCTCATTCAGTTCCGAGGTTTTAAAAGTTCACCTCTGGTTTCAATTTAAGGTTCTTTTGATTGAGTTCTGCTGAGTTTAAGGGTTTTTTTCTCTAAAAGTTCAAAGTTCTTCCCCTGAGTTCAGTTTTTAATCACAAGCAAGTCTGAATAGGCCGTTCGGCCCCATTAAGGGTAAATGCTAGGTCCACGTGGTGTCGGGTCATTGTAGAAAATCCCACCTGTAGAGCTTGTGTGGGTGGCTAAATTAGGTCTGTAGAGAAACACGTGGAAGGCTAGAAATAGGGAGAAAGGGGAATATACCCAAATCCTTTGCAGCAGAGCTGAAGCAGTCTCTGGAGGTCGAGATCTCAGCAAAGGCAGCAGGACTGGGTTCCTTCCCGGAAATCTCAGGTTCTGGAGCTCGGGGTTGAAGTGGAAGTGGTCAGGATCAGCAGCATCAGCAGCATCAGCGGCAGGAATGGAGATCAAGTCAGGAGATCCGGCAGTAGGAATGGAGGTCAAGTCATGGAGTCAGGAGAGCAGCGGCAGAGACACACTGGCTGGGCTCCGGCATTCTATCAGAGCCAGCAAGGGCCACCAGGCCCGGGGCATTGAGCAAAATAATTAGCAGCCCAGCCGCAATTAAAACCATTGTCTCTCTTCCCCGTAAAACAGCCTCTAGGCTGGGGAAAATCGGGAGAGGACTGGGCAAGGAAAAAAAATCGCTTCTGAGACTCGGGGTCCCAGAGCCACATGGCTTCTTCTTAGGCTATCTAGAAAATTGAGAATTCTATTTCCAAACTTCGTAAGGTCGCCAAAATTATAAAAATGAAAAATGATAAAGGCTTGTATAAATATATATATTAGTATTTTAATTAAAGCCATGTTGATAGATAAAATCATTAGACCACGCGCTTGTAAGCATTCAAAACTGCCACCTCCAGAAGCGCCTACTCGCCAAAGAGCGAGCCTACTGGCAAAAGAGACCACTTCCTCCTAACCCAGGAGATTTAAACCCTTCCCTGCGTCAAGACGTAAGCCTTCCCAAGCCTAAAAACCGGAAACGGAAACCCGTTGGACCACAGGAAATGTAGTTTGATACATTTCCCAAATTTCACTTTTACAGCAAATGAAGGTCTGTAGACTCCAAAACCATTGTTCTTTCTCAAGCCCAAATTACTCTTCCCATTTCTACTGGCGATGGATGTGTCTTCAACTGCATCATTTTCTTTGGAATTGATTTCACCAAAAAGTTATTGAATGCCTACTATTGGTTACTGTCCAGTGGTGCCTAGATTAGACTGAAGGCTCAATCATAGGATTTGGCACTGGATATCATCTAGTTCACCCCCTTTATTTGGGTCCCTGAGGCCCAAAAAGGGGGAGTAATAAATTTTTTTGTACTTTTAAGATTTCAAAGTACTTACAATAACCCTATAAGGTAGAAAGTAACAGCTTGAATATCTCCATTTTACAGATGAGGTAACTGAGGTTCTGTGAGAATTAAGTAATTTGCTTCTGATCAAAGCTTGACCTGTTTTTTTGAACTCAGTGTTTCTTTCTAGCACCAGGTCTTCTGATTAATTCCCTCTCAATTTCCAGATCTTTCTCCTTTCCCTCCCCCCCATCCCACTCATTTCAGTAGACCTTGATTAAACACCTATTTGTGCCTGATGCTGAGGATATGAAGACAAAATGAAAAAAAAAAATGGTTCCTTTCCTGAAAGAACTTCAACATGTCCACAATTAAACCATTAACTTCTCTAAACTTTTCTTTTCTCCAAATTTCCCCATTTTTGCCAAGGGCAATAGCATTATTCCAGCTTTTGTAACTGCCTTTTCCCTCATCTCCCCAAACAGTTCTTTGATAAGTCTTGTTGACTTAACTCTCTGTTTGAGGCCTTTATCAGCTCTTGCCTGATGAAAACCTCCAAACTGACTTCCCTACATCATTCTGTCCCCTGCAATACATCCTTCATAGAGCTACCAAAATATTACTAAAGCATATATCTCCTGCCCAAGAGTTCCTCCAAGGTAAAATACAACTTCTTCAGCCTGGCATTTAGAACCTTTTTTACAATCTGCCTCAGACATTTCCTATTACCCCTCATCACTCACTCTCAGTTCCAGCTCATCTAGCCTATTGGTCCCCAAATAAGTCCAGCTCCCACCTATGTGTATGCTTTGAACACTTATCACCCTAACTTCCTTCCAGGTTCAACTCATGTTTTGTTTTTTTTCCTATGGGAACCTTCCTGATTCTCTCTGTTGTTTCTCAGTTATCTCAGCTTATCTACTATTGACCTCTGTATATGTGGTATTCCCTAAACTCCTTCAGGGACTTGCTATTTTTTCTTTCTGGTTCCCCTTTCTCAATGGGACCTGTATCCCAAATTTATCCTTCATGTCCAGGATATGTGGTAGCCCTGCTCTCCAATCTTCCCCTGGGCCCTAACACTTGATAGCACAACTCTTTGCCAAGATAAACACAGGAATTATATGAACACAATTAAAAAACACTTTTCACACAAAGTTAGATCTAAACAATTGTTTGTGGGTAGGCTGAGCTAATATAATAAAAATGACAAGTCTACCTAAATTAATTTTCTTACTTGGTGCCTAAGCCATTAAACTACCCAAAAAACCATTTTATAGAACTAGAAAAAAATAATGAAATTCATCTGGAAGAACAAAAGATCAAGAATATCAAGGAAATGGAAAAAAAATGTGAAGGATGGTGGCCTAGCAGTACCAGATCTCAAACTACTATAAAGCAATAATTGAAACAATCTGTTACTGGTTAAGAAATAGAATGATGGATCAATGGAATAAATATGGGGTAAATGGCCTTAGCAATCCAGTGTTTGATAAACCCAAAGATCCCAGCTTTTAAGATAAGAACTCACTATTTGACAAAAACTTCTGGGAAAACTGGAAAGCAGTATGGCAAAAACTAGGTATAGACCAATATCTCCTACCTAATACCAAGATTAGGTCAAAATGGGTATATGATTTAGACATAAAGGGTAATACTCTAAGTAAATTAGAGGAACATAGAGTAGTATCTAGGGAGAAAGGAAGAATTTATGACCAAACGAGAAAACATTACAAGATGTAAAACAAATAACTTTGACTATATTAAAAAAGATTTTGTACAAACCAATGTAACCAAGATTAGAAAGGAAACAACAAACGGGAAAAATTCTTATAACAAATTTCTTTGATAAGGGTCTCATTTCTCAAATATATAGAGAACTAGGTCAAATTTATAAGAATACAAACTACTCCTTCCCCCAATTGACAAATGGCCAAAGGATATGAATAAGCAGTTTTCAGATGAAGAAATCAAAGTTAGCAGTACTCATGTGAAAAAATGTTCTAAAAAGAGAAATGCAAATTAAAACTCCAACCTATCACCTCACACCTATTAGTTTGGCCAATATGACAAATAAATATTGGAGAGGATGTAGCAAAATTGGGACACTAATGCATTGCTAGTGGAGTTGTGAATTGATCCAACCATTCTGGAAGGCAATTTGGAACTATGCCCAAAAGGCTATAAAATAATGCATATCCTTTGATCCAATAATACCACTCCTAAGTTTCTATCCCAAAGAGATTTCTTTTTAAAAGGGAAAAGGACCTAATTGTACAAAACTATAGCTCTTTTTGTGGGAGCAAAGAATTGGAAAATGAAGGGAGGTCTATCAATTTGGGCATGGCTGACTGGTGTATGATGGTGATGGAATTCCATTGTACTGTAAGAAATGATGAGCAGGATGACTTCAGAAAGAGCTGAAAAGACCCTGCAGGAATTGCTGCAAAGTGAAATAAGCAGAGCCAGAAGACCATTGTACACAGCAATAGCAATATTGTGGAATGATCAACTATGATAGCAACAACCCAATGATCCAGGACAATTCTGAAGAACTTTTGACAAAGAATGCTATCCACTTTCAGTGAAACAACTCTTGGAATCAGAATGCAGAGCAAAGCATTAGATTTTTCACTTTAGTTTATTTCAGTTTTTATTTTGGCTTTTTTGGTTTTGTATGATTATTCTCTCACAAAAGTGAACAATTTAGAGATATGTTTTGCATTATAGTACACGTATAACCCAAATCAAACTGCTTGCCAGCTCTGGAGAGAGGAAAGGAAGAAAGGGAGCCAATTTGGATCTTATAACTTCAGAAAACCTGTAGGGAAATTTGTTTTTATATGTAATTAGCAAAATAAATAATATTGAAAAAAACATTTTGCAGTTGAGAAATGAGGCCAAGAAATGAAATCTCATGGATATCAATCATTAAAAGGAGACAAACAAGCCTGACTACCAAGTCCAGCCAAACTCAAGCAATGAGAGTGTCTGCTATTTACAAAGCAATCTAATAGTCGCTGATGTTTATAGACAAACAACCTTGTCCTCAGGTAACTTAAATTCTAGTGGAGGAAAACCTGTCATATGGTTGGGCATCAAGTCAGTAAGACCCAAGTTCAAATTTGACCTTAAACACTCTAGATGTGTGATCCTGGGCAAGTTACCCCTTTCCCATTTCCTCATCTGTAAAATGAGGATAAAAATAGCACCTCCTTCCCAAGGTGGTTGTAAGATAAAAATATCTGTAAAGTGCTTAGTACTGTGTCTGACCCATAGTAGCATTTTGTAAATATTAGCTATTATTATCCTCTCAAGTTTTAAGATGAGGAAACAGGGCCAAGATGACACGGGAGTAAAGGGCAGGTCTTGACAATCCCAGCTTACTTCTCTTTCTACTATATCATTATGTCTTCCTATAAGTGATTCAATACAAGGGATCTGCTCACTATGCTGGAACTTTTCCTTGATTTTTCCTTTATCACATTTTTTTTCTTTTTTTTTTTCCTTTATCACATTTTGAACACCACTTGGTATTCTTTGTTCTTGTCATGCATACCTGTCATCTTTTTTGCTCCTGTGTTTCCCTGGTGACTTTACCCTGCCCAACCTCTTTCCTATTGTATACTATGTTTTATTTTAATCAACCCATGGATCAAATGCAAAAAATTTTCATGTGTCCCGGTGAGTGGAGAGTGAGAGAAAGCACTGATACATGGGGTAGGAAGTTTCACGAACTAGGTCTGGAGTTAGGGATTCCAAAAAGTACGAGAGGTGTATTCCAGAACCTGGGAACCCAAGTTCAGAAGCAGGCAGTAGCTCAGTTTAGCTGACAGCTGACTAGATCCAGCTGGAGCCTGTCTGTGAAGGGTTTTCAATGGTCCCTCCCTTATCAATCTAACCAACTATTATTTATTAAGATCCCACTGTGTGCAATGAACCGAGGATACAAAGACCTCCCCCCCCCCCGCAAAAAAAAAAAAAAAAAAAAAAAAAGCTCTGTCCTCAACAAGTGTAGAGTGCAAGTCCCTAGGAGCATGATATAGGCAGGGAAGAACCCATGATGTGCATTCAGTATAAGTAGATAAAGAATAAATGTGCAATTAGTTGAGAGGGGAGGGGGCTCGAGAGAGGATTCCTGTAGTTTTGGGGCTAGAGTCCAGAAGCGAGACTGGAGGAGGTGGGGGCGGGGTTCCCTCTGCTCTACCTCCATGTTTCACTTCCCTTCCTCCAAGAGGCTTTGGCTGTGAGTTGGCAGCGGAAGCCTGATCAGAGCAACTGGAGCCAGGCATAGAGCCTCCGACAGGCCGAGGGTGCGCCAGAGAGAGAGAAGACAGGATTCCTAGGCTGAGTCAACACTAGAAAACCTCCCAGCTGGAACCAGCTCGAAAACCTGCACTTGAGACTTCCTGCTTCCGCCGGAAGCTAGAGGGGCCAGCTTCTTCCTGTTTGGATTCTGGGGAGGGCGGATCCCCGGCTCTTGGTTTACCTCCAGAAGAGAGCGGAAGTTGTGCTCTTCTTTAGAGTGCCCCCTGGGAAACACGCCCCGCCATTCCCACTGTGCGGCGTGTTCCCGACCTTTGGAGAGCCTTCGACTCCGAGATTTTTCACCCCGTTGGGGAGGCGGAGAACAGACAGGCTTCCGGGACTAGCCCGCAGCCGTTCCCGGAGGAAACACCTATCCTGGAACTCCGTAGCGGAGGAGTGTTTCCGGGAGGGACACAGAAACCTGTCACACCGGGTTGCCCCTCCCGGGGCAGAGCCACGTCTCGGCCGGAGGAGCCGCAGGAACCGCCGCAGTGTCAGGGGTGAGGAGAGCGCCGGGGCCCAGGGGTCCGACCCGCCGTTCGCCGCCCCGGGGAGGGAGGAGAGCCCCAGGTCCCCCGGGCTCTGCTGGCCCTGGCCTCCGGGGCCTGCTGCCGCCGCCGCTGCAGTCTCTGGCTCTAGGGCAATTTTGGGACCAGGGGCCTTGGGCCACAGAAAGGGAAACTGAGGCTCGAGGGTCGCCCCACGACGGCAAAGTTGAAAACTTGGACCCCGGGCCCTCAGCCCCGCTATCTGGCCCGGGAACTTAGTTTCTCTGCCCTGGGCTTGGGAATACTATCCACAGTCAGCCCTTATGTAGTACTTTTACAGACACGCTCTCATTGGATCCCTGGGAGGGAGAGGCTATGTTGGTCCCCATTTTTCAGATGAGGAGAATGAGGTGAACTAAAGTCAAGTGGCCTGCCCAAGGTCACACAGCTACCAAGTGTCAGAGACTGGCTTTTCATTTGGGTCTTCCTGACCATAGGCCTAGTTCTCGATCCCCTGCACCACCGGATACAGGGAAGAGAATCGATTTGGCAGGGATTACCCAGTTAGATATTGCCTGAGGCTGGATTGGAACTCGGGTCTTGTAGGTGCCAGGTCTTGAACATTTGCTCTGGCTGCTGAGACTGGGGAGTCTCTTGGCCAGAGTCCTCCCTCCACAGCCAGTGTTGTCATTAAATTCCTTCCTTTCCACCACGTGTGTGTTTACATTGTTGAGAGACTGACTAATGGTGCAATTCCAGGATTTCCTGATTGTGAGTAGTCATGGAGACTGGAAGCTGTCTTACAGCCTTTGGTCCAGAAGTTCATTACCAGCACATTTGGGTCTTTCTCACCCAGTTCTGGACCCGAGTACAAGTCATGTCTGCTCCCAGGCCTTTGCGCCAGCCCTTGAAGGGTGGGGCAGTAATTATTTTTTAAAATACTGCAATTTGTGGCCCTGGACACTGTGAAACTCAAGATTTCTTAAGACTTTGCCACCTCCGTGTTTGGAGATGTCTCCAGTAACATTTTCTTTTTCATCTTCTGTCTTAGAAAGATAGAAGAGCAATGAGGGCTAAGCAATAGGGGTTAAGTGACTTGCTGGGGATCACACAGCTAGGAAGTGTGATGTCACATTTGAACCTAGGATCTCCCATCTCTGGGCCTGGCTCCCAATCCACCAAGCCATGCTGTCATTTTCCAGAAAGAGTGAGTTGGGCATTTGAGTCATTGGATTCAGAAAGTGAGAAAACTTCTTCCTCCTTGTCTCAGAAAGAAACCCCACCCAGTCCAATCCAAGGAGCATTTATGGTATCCAATGTGGGCCTGGCACTGTGCTAGAGGCTGAGGACATAAGGCCAAAGAGGAAACAGCCCTGAACCTCAGGGAGATGTCATGTCCTTCTGGGAGTGACAATTTCTAGCTATATGTTGATCTGGGAGAGAGTTTGTTAAATAGCTGTTTTGGTCATTACTTGATATTAAAATTTTCAAATACCATTAGAGTTCTGATTTTTATTCATTGCCTTTTTTTAAACCTCTTCCTTTTGTCTTAGAATACCAGTTTCAAGGCAGAAGAATGGTAAGGGCTAGAATGAGGGTGAGGGTCACTCAGTTTGGAAATGTCTATGTTTTGAACTCAGGACCTGGCTTTCTATCCACGTAATCACCTAGTTTTAAGAAGAGAAATTACTTTTTGATGGCCACAATCTAGACTTAATTATTATTCTAGTCATGTTTTTCAGTCTCACTGCAAAGGATTATTTAAAGATCCACACTTAATTAAAGGAACTACTCAACCAAACATTGGACTTTTTTAAAGTTCATCTTGTTTTACATTTTTTGCTCATTCCTTTTTTGTGCAGATTTTCAATAAGAAATTGGACAAATAATGAGTTAAAATTTAAGTGAACATTAAATGGAATTCTTAAGGCATGGTCTGACTTTGTATTATGATTCCTCCAGACAAAGAGATGAGGAAAAAAATTTCCATTTACGCTTAGTGCTTCTTCATTTGAGAATGTTCTGACCCTACCCCACACCTAATAGCACCAGTTATTTTTTTTCTTTTCTTTTTTAAACCCTTGCTTTCTTTCTTGGAGTCAGTATTGACTCCAAGGCAGAAGAGTGGTAAGGGCTAGGCAATGGGGGTTAAATGACTTGCCCAGGGTCACACAGCTGGGAAGTATCTGAGGCCAGATTTGAACCTAGGACCTCCCATCTTCAGATCTGGCTCTCAATCCACGGAGCTACCCAGCTGCCCCAGCACCAGTTATTTCTAATGCAGGTAGCAACTCTAAATTTATTTTTGAGTTGGGGGATTAAGAGTACAGAGTCAGTCAGCTGTCACCACCCCAACCCTATCACCCATGGGCTAATTAAGTTTGTAGGAAAAGCTTGCATTCAATATTAATCCTGGTCATCCCATATTTCAATGTTTGCCACTTTTAAAAGATCAACAGGATAAGATAGAGTGTCTATTACCTTAACTGGAAAAAAAATAATTCAAAATGCTTGACCTATGTGGGAATAATAAGAAAACTGTGAAATCACTTTGTACTCTTAAAAACCTCTAAATTCACTTAACTCAGTAAATATTAAGCACCTACTATGTGTTTGTTGTACTGTGGTAGGCTCTAGGAGAGATAAAAACTTTAGTAAGACAAATCCTTGTAATTGCAGAGCTAGTAAGGAACTGTGACACAAAGGGAAAAATAAGCAGTAATATGTCTTGAGAGGCCCAAGGAATGAGATGTCTATAGTAAATGCTATATTGAGTGGGGAGTATTTCCAGAGAAGACTGGCTAGAAGAAGTGGCATTTTAATTTAACAGGTAAAGGGTTGGCATTAGGGGAAAGAAATGGGAATGGCCAATCTAGGCATAGAGAGACCAGTAATTCTAAAAGGGCAGAAGCCTGAAAATACAGGCCAGATAATGAGGCCAGTGAATAAGTCCAATTTGACTAGAACAGAGAGTCCACTGAGGGAGATAATCTGAGATAAAACTGGTAAAGTGGGCAGGCAGAGAGAGTAATGTGAACTTCCCTCAAGCGATAGGAGCCATTTGGTGTATAAGGAAGATAATTATGCCTGGCAGTAGTAGGAAGGATGATTTGGATCTGGGAAGACCTCTTGGGAAGCTATTACAATAGTTCTAGGTCAATGATGATGGAAATTTTTACTATGCCAGTTGTAGTGGGATAGAGAAGAGGGTATAAGATAAGGCAACTAGACAGCTCCATGGATAGAGTGCTATCCTGGAGTCAAGAAGACCCATGTTCAAATGTGGCCTCAGATATTTATTAGCTTTATGACCCTGGGCAAGTCACTTAACCTGGTTTGCCTCAGTTGTAAAATAAAATAGAGAAGGAAATGGCAAACTACTCTAGTATCTTTGCCAAGAAAATCCCCAAGTGGGGGTCACAAAGAGCTGGATGTGACTGAATCAACTAAACAACGAGAATTTAATGGAGAGGTGAAGGAGAGAAAAAGGTCAAATAGAACACCAAGATTTTGTTTGTTTTAAATTTTATTTTTTATTGTCATGCAAAACATACTTCCAAATTGGTCATTGTTGTAAGAGCAAACTCATACATAACCAAAACCCCAAAATACAACCAAAGATACACCTAGGTGAAAGATGACTCCAAAAGTTCTCTGGAGGTAGAGAGCATTCACTGTCATAAGTCTTTCAAGATTGTCCCAAATCATTGCATTGCTAAGAGCAGCCAAGTTTTCACAGATAATCATCATCCAATATTGCTGCTATTGTGTACAGTATTCTCCCAGTTCTGCTTATTTTGCTCTGCATCAGTTCCAGCAGATTTCTAGCTTTTTCTGAAATCATCTTGCCTATCATTTCTTACAGCACAATAGTATTCCATCATCATCACATACCTCAATTCATTCCCCAATTGATGAATATCCTTTCAATTTCCAGTTCTTTGCCACTACAAAAAGAGTTGCTATTAATATTTTTGTACAAGTAGGTCCTTTCTCCTTTTTGATTATTTCTTTGGGATACAGACCCAGTAGAAACACCAAGGTTTTTAAATTATTATTATTATTTTAAACCCTTACCTTCCACCTTAAAATCAATAGTATGTATTGGTTCCAAGGCAGAAGAGTGATATAGGCTAGGTAATGAAAATTAAGAGACTTGCCCAGGGTCACATAGCTAGGAAGAGTCTGAGGTCAGATTTGAATTTCCTAGGAAGGGTCTGGGGTCAGATTTGAATTCTAAGTCTGGCTCTCAATCTACTAAACCATCCAGCTGCCCAAAACACCAAGGTTTTGATCGCAAAAAATTTAATGAATTATGATGCCATTGGCTGAAATTTAAATCAGGAATAATAAGTGTTTTGAGGAACAATAATAACCTTCTTTTAAAATGTAAGCTATTATCATTATTTTTTTTTAACTTCTAGGTTTAAAGGGCTTACCTTTACCATCAAGGGCCAGGCAGCCAAGGTTAAGGTGACTGAGACGAGTTTTGAAACCAGATCCTCACAACTCCAGGCCTGATACTCTACCCACAGTGCTACCTAGCTGCCCCTATTGTCATTATTAATATAAAAGATGTTGTGACTGTTTTTTATGGGCAAGTTAATAATTCTTATTCTCCTATGATCTTCATGAAATGGAGATGAAACTTATTTAATAGATTTATTTCCAGTCTTAAGGTTTCATGGTATTATAAATAATAGGATGATGTTAAATATGATCTTTCTAATCTTCAGGCCTTTGAATGGAAGAAGGAAATCATTTTTAAAAGTTTAGTAATATTCTAACTATCCCTCTTCAAAAATAAAAAGGCCAAGCAACTTCCCGTTTAAGGTTGGCTCATCCCTTAGATTTTAAAAAATAAGAGACTAAAATTTCCAAGAAAGCCACTTCTGCCCACCTTTTTTCAGGTAATGTGCATTGTTTTCTACAGAAAAATAAATCAAAGAAAACTGAGTGTTAATTTTGAAAGTGTTCTTACCAGCTTCTGGGCTGCTTGCTGGCTCCTCCCTTGCCCAAGTACTGTTTTTTCTATCTGAAAGGTGCCCCAAAGCATTGAATCCTTCCCATTCCCACTATAGCCCTCTTTTTTCTTCTGACCTCCCCTTCTCTGATAGCCTTCCCAGTGGCTTTTACCCCTCAAGTTATTCCACTCCACTGGCCCTTTAAGGCAACTAAAGCTTCCCAGTGACCTTGTCACTCTGCTTCCCAAAAATCTATGGCTTTCTCTCATCTCCCCAGTGTTAAACTTCTGAGTAGGATTCAGGGTCCTCTGCAAACAAGGCCCTGCCCAGCCATATCCCTTCATTTTCCCCTTAACACATTCTGTGTTCTCATTAAACTAGATTTCTCTCTGTTTCTGCATTGTCTCTGTGACCTTGCATTGTGATCATGGACAAGTCACAACTTCACTTTCCACATCTATAAAATGGGAATACTATAATAATATCTGTTCTAACTAGCTCAGAGCTCACTGGATGGGATAATAGACCTCACCCACTTTATGGAAAAGTATTTTATAAAATTTCAACCCTTTACTATTAACTCAGATCATATTATTTGCTCTCTCTGTTCATCCCCCATCATGCTTTAAGCTCCTTGAGGGCAGGAACCGGGTCTATTTTCATTTGTATCCCCATTATCTAGTATTGTCTTTCATATACAGTAAATACTTATCTGTGTTCTTGTATCTTAACAGTGTCTTGCTAACATAGCTGGAAAGTACTAAATGTTTTCCTGAGAGTGAGGCAGCCTGATAATGGCCTGTTTGATTGCAGGCTACCTTTATCACTTCCTGGGATTCCCATCTTCTGACTGATACCAGCCAGCAAATGGAAACCTTAATCTGAATGGATCTTGACTGCTGCTGATGGAGGGGGGAAAGCAGGATTTACAAGCAGCTCATTCATAAGCTCCTGTTGGCACTGCTACCATGGATTCTTCCTCTGCTGAGCAAGGTGGCCTGCTTGAGTGCAGATCTAGTAATGGCATCCCCAGCCATTCTGGGACACTTGTGATTCACACAGGCAAACAGAATCTGACTGATAGTGGTGACATTCCTAGTAAGTTCTTGATGAAGTGCTCTCTATGTCAGCTATTATCATTACTAAACTGTTTGGATAATCATCACTTAAATAGAGTTGCTTCTGGTGACAATAATATATTCTTATTGGTTTATATTTCTAGATATGATGAAATGTTATTGCATATTAGAATGTTTTATTATTTTATGAAAGAGAAAATTGAAACTCAGCAGATGAGTAAAAATTTAGAGAATTATTTGATTAAGTGATGAAATTGAGCAGTCACATTACTCTCGAATATTTATTTTAAAACTTGTCATTCAAGACAAGAGGTTTATGGGGAGGTAATCTGAGTCCCTGTCTTACTGAAAAATTTCAGTGTTCTCAGGAATCCTATCAGCCATTTTTCTTGTTTGAGTCTAAATTTAAATAGCATATATTAAACAAAATATAAATGATCCAGAATTGGTAGTTCTTGGCTTCGGTTGCCAGTTTGCATTGTTAATTTAACTGTTCATTTTTCTTTAGACTGCCCTCACTCTGTGGACCTGTATCCAGAACAAGTAGAAATGCTGTGACCACATCATGGCCAAAAAGTTGAGATTAATATCAGACTAAAATTAGTTCAGTGGAAGTACTTTATGTTTCTTAATTTGCCCTTATGATTTTGATAACTTGGTTTTACCAAATTATTAATAACTGGGGACTATAGAAGAAAGATTAATCTCTGTTTTCAAATGACAACATTTAAATGACCTCTTATTTATGGAATTTATTACAAAGAGGTATAACATTAATCTAGTTCTACCTAAAGTTTGTCTTTTGAGAATTAAAGTATACTAATGTTCCAAATTCAATAAAACAGTAAACTGAGCTTCCCACCCCAGCCACTTAGTCAGCTCTATGACCTCCTCTGTAAAGTGGGACAATATTTATACTACCTTCTTCTCTAGGTTGTTGTGAAGAAAGGGGCTTTGCAAACCTTAAAGCTCAGTGTGAGTTGTAATTACATCTTACTAAAACAGAAATGCCTTTTCTAATTCTTTTAAGAAGGTATTTAAGAACTTAAAACCGTTTGATTAATTGTTGCTTAAACATAAAGTAGTTCTTGGTGACAATATATTGGTCTATATTAAGGCTTTTCTCTAGAGATAATGAAATCCTGTTGTTTATTGCATTGTTCTACTAGATCACAAACTAGAAATTTGAAACTCAGATGGGTAGAGATTCTGAGTTGTTTGGCTCCATGAGAGTTGAAATTCTCAAATCCTCTTCCCACAAAGCATGAGATTTAACTTCATTTTAGAATTCTGAGACAAACACATCCCTGGAGCCTGCCTCTCTAGAGAGCAGCATAATTAAACATGCAAAAGGAATAATGAACACTGTAAATTTCTTAACTTGATTACTTATATTTACTTGACTTCTTAAAAGATGGCTTCAATCTCTTTAATTTCAGAAAGACTTTAAGTGAGCTGAGCGGAAACAACCAGCACATACCCACAAAAATTGCCTCTGCAGGGGCCAGGTTTTCCCAGTTCTCTAAAATGAAGTGAAATTCACTTAAAGGCAAACTCATGAGGATTGGCCCTTGTCCTCTTCTTTCTGATCTTTATACCCCAGATTCACCTGTGTGTACTGGTACAGGTGTCCTTGTCAGTGTCTGATTTTTGAACATCTTTGCTCTTTGACTTGGCTAAGACCTCCTCAGAAATGATTAAATTTTTAATAATTTCTCTTGCACTTTGCACATTTTTCTGTATCTCAAGCAACACAGATTTTATTTCAAAGTCAAAATAAAACATTCAAGAAATGATGCTTTAAATATTCTTTTTGCCTATCAAGTTAGTTGCTAGGCATAAAAATTGGAGACTGTGAGACTGTTATTTTAACTTCTTGTTTAGTTTTGACTTGACTCTATTTGGAGTTTTCTTGGCAAAAATACTAGAGTGGTTTGCCATTTTCTTCTCAAGCTCATTTTATAGATGAGGAAACTGAGGCCAACAGGATTAAGTGACTTGCCAAGGTTTACATAGCTAGTATGTGTCTGAGGCTAGATTTTAACTGGGGTCCTTTTGACTGGTGCCCTGGTGCTCTATCTACTGTGCCACCTGACTGATCCTAAAAGGAATTGAATTAGTGGATTATCAACATAGAAAACCCCTAGTTCTGCATGTGTGTGTATGTATGTATACATACATACACATGTGCTTATCTCACACCTTGGACAAATTCCTTGGGCTCTCAAGGCTTCTGTTTCTTTATCTGTAAACTGACCAGTCCAACCAGCCAAGGTGTCTTCCAGCTCCCAGTTTATGATCCTAAGGCTGTTAGGAGCTAAGCCTCTGGTTCTCACTCAGTACTCAGTCCATGTAGATTGATTGATAATTGTAAAGCAAGTAGGTTGGATGACAGCTTTCCTTGGTCCTTATCAGTGATGGGCAAACTATTCAGACCATAATTTGCTCATCACTGCCTTAAACAATTCCCTAATCACTAAGCCCCCCGTATCCAGATGTAGTGATTAGGGAATTGCTTAAGGCGGTGATGGGCAAACTATGGCCTGGATCTGGCCCAAGAGGAATAGTTTGCCCATTACTGACTTATCCCAATATTTCATGAATCATAGAATTTCTTTGCCTCGGTTTCCTTGTTGCTGAAATGGGGATAAAACTTGTACTTGAAACGTGAATTTAATGGATTGGTTTATTTTGCTTGATTGCACTTATGTGGCAAGGAAAGGTATATGTGGAGGGAGAGATCGTTGAGGAGTGACAGTGACCTAAAACAAAGCATTTCTACCTATCTGAAGGAAGTTGTTTGGCGTGACATATAATGATGACATATAACAAGACCCTAAAGCAGCATCTGTTTAAAGGCTGGTAGTTTGTGGCATTATGGATAGCTTTTTAGTGCTTTCAGGAATTTATTATTTTGTTGATTTGGATCCACCCTCCGGTGACACATATCTCAGTCCTGCTGTAGCTCAGGGGCTGACTCACAACTAGAGGGCTGGCCTCCAGGGAGTGAGCCCTTCAGTCTTATCATCAGAAGCTGATCTGAAGGGACCAGACATACAGGCTGTCACTGTGCCCACTTTAAAAAGTTTCCATTTGCTTTTATAAGCAGAGAGGATTTAGAAGGATTTCCAACTGACCTTATTTACTTAAATGAATAGAGCTCTGCTTTTTAAAAGCAAATTAGCAAGACAAGAGAACCTCCCCATGTCCATCCAGCTTTGAATCAGCTCCTGTTAACTTCAAGTTGAATAATGTGGTTTAGAATTTGGAGAGTGAGTCCCACTAGAATCACAAAATATCTCAGAGCTACTTTCTTTTTTTCCCCAGGTGCCAGTATTAATGTTAACCAAGTGTCAAATGAAGAAGGAAACATGGAGGCACCCAGCAAAGAGAACGTCTGTCAGAATGGACCCACAACCCATTTCCCTGATCCTCCATTGTCACTTGATCCCACCACCAGACCATTTGGTCCTGATCCATCTCCAGGTGTGGCTGGTTTCCATGACAACCTAAGGAAGTCTCAGGGATCTAGTGCTGAGGGCGTAGTTCTTAGAAAAGAAGCTTTGCAGTCTCTCAAACTCAGTCTTCCTATGCAAGAAACTCATTTGTGTAAGCATCTGTTTACTGTAGTGCCCCTTCTCTCCTCTGCTGCCGCATAAAGCTTTCACTCTTATAAAAGACTTCACATAACACCTGAGAAAGCATTTTCATTTTCATTAAGGTACCTGGGGTGGGGCAGTCTTTTTTAATCCTATTTTAGTTGGGATCACATTTCTAAAATACTTGCTTATTGCTGACTGTATGGATTTTTTGTATTTGCCACATTAGCCTGATTCTGTAGAAGAAAATGAATCTGTTTTGGAATTCAAGCATCAAACAGTATACATGATATGGACACTACTTCCTTAACTCCCCAGCTGAAGGAACATGTTTTTATTCTATGGTCTGTACTTCACCACAAAATTATTAGGAGATGATCCTTTGGGCATCTCCTTGCCCCTATGTAAAGGAAGCTAGATTAGCTCCATTAGAAGTATATCACTTACCTATTATAGTACCTATATAGCCTGACAAAGCTTAAAGGTGAATTCTGGGAAGATTCTTGGTTCAGGTATTGACTAGTATTACTTCAAGATTTCAAGGATCTATGCTTTGATTGATATGAATACTTCCCCTCCACCAGCAAAAATCAAAACTCTTCCAACCTTTAGGAAAAGGTCTGTATGTTGCCAGGGCTGGTGATAAGCCTCTAAGTCAGTCCTTGGATGACAGCCATAAAACTTGTCTGTCCTTGGGCCCATGCTTCTACTATCTTTAAGAAAATAAAAATTATAAAGTATCTGAAAATGGTACTTTGTATTTCTTGAAAATGTTCTTTCCATTATGACTTCTTAGGGCTTGTCCTTGTCTTTTCCTCCCGTGGGGCCCCTTCTCATATGTTGAACAAAAATGAGTACCATTGATTTTACACAAGGAGAAAAGTTATAGGTTTGATTGATATAATGAAGTGTCCTTTTCACTTCCACAGTCTCTGGCCCATTTGCTCACAACAACAGGTGTTTGAAGACCATCGTGTCTGCAGACTAATGCTGGTAGAGAAATGTTTTCCCTCTCACTTGGGCCATGCTAGAATTTTTCCTGTCAGTATCATTCCCAAGATTATTCCCAGGCTATTAAGACAACAGAATTAGCGCTTCCAGACCTTTCCTTACATCTCTTTTGCCGTTGTTACCTACATCTAACTTTAAGTTGGTTATTTTGAAGTCCAACTACTTAAATATTTTGTACCTTTGGCTGGGGTGCCTTTATTCAGTTTATGCAACAAAGATTTTGAGAATGCTAACTGGATACCATATAAACCCTCTTGATATAGCTCATCATTACAGGAGTGTCATGGGCCAAATATTATTCCCCAAAATGTATAAAGAAAAATATAAAAGCAAGAGAGCCATTCTTTCCCTGTTTTCACAGTAGCAGTATAATTATGTGATTCCACCGTGCATTCTTCTCATGTTGCTTGCTGGAAACTTGTAAGTAGCCATCCTGAAGCAAAGATCACAAATTGGTCGTAATTTCCTCATTGCTGGTTACACACCAAAGACTCTCTTAATGGGTCAGAGAATATCCAGAAACAGGCCACTGGCAAAAACTGTGGGCTTTGAGTTTTATTTATTTATTTTCAGTGAATGATGTTCTAGTAACCTCATCATCATTGCTGTGTTGCTAATTGAATACAGTAATTACTGTGCTCCCTGGAGTGGTCCCAAGCTTTCAACTGTCACATGCTTCTTGCTGTATTTTGCATAATTGATATAATTTTGTGGTCAATGTTATCCTGCATTTCTTCACTCATTTTCTGGTAATTGAAAGTGGAGGAATAAAGCTACTCTCTCTGGCTCTTATGTTCTCTGACTTTTAAGTGCTGTGTTTTGGTTTAAAGAAATTTTTATGTATTCCAGGTTCAACCGAATCTTCACTTCCCTTGGAAAAAGAGGAGCAGATCCGCCTTCAGGCTCGAAGACGACTGGAAGAGCAGCTCAAACAGTACAGAGTGAAAAGACATCAGGAGAGAGTAAGACTGTTGCTGTGAATAAGCTCCCAACAGGTTGTGCTCATGAAAAAATGTGATTGTAAAGGGCAAGAGCAAAAAGCAGCTCAGAACTTTAAAAGACTGAAGGAGTACACTGCTTTCTAGAATTAGAGAATATCTGAATGAGAAGGGACCTCAGGAGTCACCTCATGGAGTGCATAGCTGACACAATTCCCTTCAGCCAAGTCACCAAATGCATTAATGCATCCTCGATCATAGGCCTTCAGGCTGCATGGCAAGCTGCTAAACCCCCAGATTTTGTTACATAAATGGTTTCTTGCCACCCCTTTCCTGGTTTATGCCTGTACATTAATTTTTTTTGGCCCTAGAGGACTTTTATCTCTTTCATCCAATTACTTTTCTGTCCTTTTAGCCTGTTATGGTCTGTTTAGATCCCAATTCTTTCATCTGTTGTGGTTGCTCTCCAGTTTCATGTCATCCAAAGATTTGTTAAGTGTGTTATCTGTTGATAAAATAGATAACGAGTTACTGATAAAACTTGCAATAATACAGGGCCAGGAATAGATTCCAGAGACAGTCTTCCACATTGACTCTGTAATGACTCTTCACTGGGTTCTGGTCATTTAGCTAGATCTGAATTCATCACTGTGACCTTCCATTTGACCCAAAAGGATGTGCCTAGTACTGGCTGGAGATCCTAAGGTCTTTAGTATTGCCTGGACTGCTAGTCACCTGCTAACTCTCAGTGGTTAGCAGACACTCAAACACTCCTTTTAATGATGCTGTCTATCATCCTGCTAGGAATCACACAGGTTCAAAGACCTGGCCTGGGTTTGTGGGACCCACCCTCTGAACTTTTTGGAAGACCTAGATAGCATTTCCTTTTCTCTAGTTCTGGGATTCCCTTCCCAAGAGAATTGACAGCAGCTTACGTTGGCCAGGTTTTGTTTTTGCTTTTGTTTTTCCAATGTCCTGGGAAGTTCATTTTGTGAACTGATGACCAGAACTCATGGTGGGCTGATCAGATGACCATGTACCATGTCTTCTCTTGTAAAAACTGAGCAGCACTACTTTTTCTTTGTCTTATTATTCTCACTGCCCATTCCAGGAAACTGTCCTAGCCTGCCTTTGGCCTCCTGATCATCATTTTTGTTGTCACTTTTCTGCAGGCACCAATCTTGACTTATTTCTGAGCTTTAGTTCTCTGTCTCCACCACCCTCATCCAGCTGCCAGAGGGCCGACTACAGGTCATAGATTGTTGTCAGCTACAGTAACTCCTGAAGGAAGTCTGATGAGGTTTAGGACAGTGATATACACATGTAAAATCAGAATTCTTTATAGTAGTACTTCATTGAAGAGGAAGGGGAAAGGGAAAAAATCAAAAGCTGTTTCTTTTAAACACATTGCTTATTTGTCTTTTTCAGTCCAATCAGCCTGCATCCAAAAGCCGACCTACTAGCACCCTGGACCCTGAGCTCATGTTAAACCCAGAAATCTTACCAAGGGCCAGCACAGTAGCCATGACAAAAGAATATTCCTTCCTTCGGACCAGTGTCCCTCGGGGACCTAAAGTAGGCAGTTTAGGACTTCTGTCACATCCAAAGGAGAAAAAAAGTTCCAAGTCAAGCAAGATCCGGTCTCTGGCAGATTATAGAACTGAAGATTCAGACTCTGGAATTTCTAGTGGAAACTTCTTGGCACCTGACTCTGCCAGGGGCTCTCTGCATCAGAATAGAAGCAGTCTGACATCAGTAGTTTCTGAAGTCAGCCTTACTCCTGAAACAGATGACCGCCTAGAGAATTCTTCTGTGGCCGGGGACAGCATCTCTGAACTAGACGGAAGTGAGGGAGGCATGAAGCTGGATGGCAATGAGAGTGACAGCTCATCTTACAGCAGTGTCTCTGGCAGAGGAATTTATGGAGTTTTGAGCGCAACTGGCAAGCAGGCAGCCTCCTACCTGGTTAATGGCCAAGAGATCAGTTCCGATGCAATGGGACAGTTTCCTTCTATTAGAGATGTCCTCCAGGCTGCTGCAGCTGAGCACCATGACCCAGAGCCAGATGTCAATGGGGATGTGCAGAGTCGGAGAGACAGTATTTCTAGTAGGTAAGGCCTCATCCGGGTCCTACCCACACCATGGAGGAGCTTTACCCTTCCTGGAGGCTCTGCCCATTCTGCAAGCTTGAACCAGGACTGAGATAGGAGCCAGGGGTATAAAGACAAAAGCGAAGGGTTCTTTGCCATCCATGGGGAACCGACATTGAATTTTTTTTCAGTTCTTCACTGGTTCACTTTTCAAAGAAGTTGCAAATAAGCATTTTCCTAGAAAGATCATGGGATTTAAATCTGAAAAGGAGCCTTAGAGATTTTCTAATCCCTGGATTTTACAAAGGGTGAAACTAGGTTTAGAGAAGAGTGCAATTTGTGCAGGGTCAACCTGAGTTCTTTGACTCCACAGTAAGTACTCCTTAGACACTGCACTGATTTTTATCTTCAGTGTTTTCTGAAGCAGTAGATTTCACCTTGATTTTACTTAACACCTCAGCCTGATGTGCTCCTGCCTCACCTTTTGGTTCAGTACCTTATACTAGCTTCTAATTGCCCTTGGGGCCAAGTCCAAATTCCCTGACTGTATGTTCAAGGCCTTACAGCCTGGCTTTGGGAGCTCTGTTTTACATGATCCCTAGTAGTGTCTTTTCTGTCTTCAGAGTGATAACTTGCCATTTCCCAAATAAACCTTTATAGGAATTCTTAAATTGTTTAAACCTATCTTCTCTCCTCTGTTATTTATACTTTCATCTCCTGGAGGATATTTCCTGAAGGCTTCTCATTTCTGTATTTCCTGCAACACCAATAAAACTCACATTCCTATAGTGAGCCTTGTAGAGCCTAGGAGAAAGAGTTTTAAGATTTATGAAATGCTTTTTTCCACAAGAACCATGGAGTTAGGGATCATTATATTATTTCTACTATACAAATGAAAAGCTTAAGATTCTAAAAAATCTGGAGACTTACTTAGGGTCAGAACTGAGATTTGAAACTGTCATCACATCTGGCACACTCTGCATGTATCATGTGCTTTGAGGAGGTTTCTTGGATTAGGATGGTAGATTGTAGGCTGTCCACACCCTGGAATGGCCAAAGTGAGCTTGTCCAACTCCTTCATGTACAAGATGAGGAAACTAAGACCAGAGAGTACAGTGACAAGTCGCCCAAGGTCACAGTGTAGTCAGTCATAGAGCTGGGCCTCAGACCAGATCTAAGTTTAACTTTCTTACCCCTAACTGTCAGATTGATAGGGTAGACTCTGGGGAGTCTTCTCTCAGAATCCCATCTTTAAGCATTGTTGCATTTATGTAGCTTAAGCAATAGTTCAGTTACTTGGCAACATTGGGATTATTCTTATAGATGTTTTGTTCTATCCATTAGGATATGAAAGGCTTACTGGAGAATCTATAAATAGAGGAAAAATAAAACCTCTTGCATAGACCTAGAGCTTCCGTTTCTGTCCTTTAACTTGTTTCTCTTCTTTTCTAGACTCTTCCCCACATAATAAATGGCTTGATTTCGGTTATTTCCAGAAGTCATTGTTATATCTCCTCTCATATTTTGTTTATAATAGATCTTGGTGCAGAGAGAGATAAATTATAATGTTTTATAACATGTAAATTAAATCCATCTTCAAATACAACTCCCTTACTTTCTCTTTCTTGATATCAGTTCTAAGACAGAAGAGTGGCAAGAGCTAGGCAGTGGGGATTAAGTGACTTGTCCAGGGTCACACAGCTGGGAAGTATCTGAGGCCAGATTTGAACCCCAAGTCCTCTTGACTCCAGGCTTGGCACTCTATCCACTGTGCTGCCTAGCTGCCCTCACAGTTATTTCTTTAAATATACATTTATCTTTTTGTGCTGTCCCATTTCTGTAATTAACCTCCCCATTGAAGGATCAAAGGCTGCTTTCCAGTGATGCTCTAGAGTAGGAGGCAGGCAGCATCCACCCAGTGTCTAATGTGTAACTTCAAGATGTTTGATTAGATGCCAACCCCCAACCTGCCTCCAAAATAACTCCTGGCCATTCTAGCAGCCAGTACCCCAATAAGGAAAACTCTCCTTGCCAATCACTTAGACAACTACAGTGGCTTTTGATCTCTCCTACCACAAACCACTATTTCCCCCTCTGCCATATTTTTCTTCTTATGAACAGGTCTGGGCATCCCCTGTCTCTGCCCTAAAACCTTTCGTGGCTGCCTCTTGTCTCCTAAATGAGGTCCACATTCTAATACCTGCCACCTACAAGCTCTTACTGCTGCTTTAAAGTCCAGCCACTCAAATACACTTGCTTTAGGAAGTCCTCCTGCTATGAATGACCTACTAGACTGCAAAGTCCTTGAGAATTAATTTCTCTTTGTATTTCCTCCAACAATACCCCCTAGGTTTCCCTGGGCCTTTTTTTTTGTGCCTAAGTAAATTATATAGATTTCATTATTCCCAAATTGAGCTCCATGAGGCCAACGACCAGTGTGTTATCCAAACTGTGTATATAGCACAAAGCTGGCACACAGTAGGTACTTATTAAATATATGTTGAGCTTGTTATTTAATAAGATCAATATTTATTTAACTGCCTTCCTCTGAAAGCACATCTTATCTTTCAGCATATCCATGGAGAGCTCTATTGCTGGAACTCATGATGAAATGCTGCAGGTTCTTAAAGAGAAAATGAGACTTGAAGGGCAGCTGGAGGCCTTGTCTTTAGAGGCCAGTCAGGTAACATCCAGGTTTAATTTTCCTAATGTTTCAGTTTACAGTTCTGTCAAAGCTTATTGGAAGTGACTTATCAATGACTTAAATTTCTCACAAAATTAGGTTACCACCCTTTTCTTATGCCAGTTTATATAGAGAGGTGAGATGAATTAAAGGGATCTGAAGGTTTGTCCCATCTTGGCCACTAACTTGATGGTAGCCTGGAACTATGTTTATACCATCTGCTGGCCTCTCAGGTGTTCAAGTAGTCATTCAGTTCTTCCAGCATTAAGTACTTACCAGTGGAAACTGAGGATACAGAGACCAAAAAATAAACTCTGCTCTCAAGGAGGTCTTTTGTGTGGATGTAATAAGTATAGAGTAATTCCAGGGAGGGGAGACTTTGAAGGAAATTGATACAAACTGAATATCACAGAGTAGGAGGAGAAGCAATGGTAGTGGTGTCGTATTTCTGTTTTTATGGGGAAATTTTGAATGAAATGCCATTTTGGTCCAGGCGGGGGATTGTTCATTAAATGGAATGGTAGTTTGATGTGGCACATTTGTGCTATTTCACATGTGTCTGTATGAGTCAAGGCAAACTACCTTTAGGAAAGCATGGGCTGCCCCTCACTTCAAGGCAGGAAGACAACTTTCTTCTCAAAGGCTTTGTAAGGAGGGTCTCTTGTCTGGCCAGGGATTGAATGAAATGGTCTTTGAGGCCTTACTTCCTTCCATCTCTGAGACTCTGGACCATCATCATATTCTTTACCCCATTCTACAGATTAAGAAACCCAAAGCCCAGTGAAGAGCAGAAAGGGCTCTATAGAAGTCTCCTAATTCCTAATTCAAAGTCCAGGCAGTTTCTCCACCACCTACCCTTGTCTCTTAGAAGTGTCATCCATAATTCCCAGGCACTTTGGGCATCATGTTGTTTGATTCTATGATTCACCTTCCTCATACTTCTTTCCTTGAGGTGACTATTAATTTAGATGTCCTGCTCATTAAAAGTGAATGCTTTTTTTTTTCTGAAAAGATAATATTTTATTGTTTGGAAAATGTTTCAGGCCCTTAAAGAGAAGACAGAACTGCAAGCCCAGCTGGCAGCCTTGGATACCAAGCTTCAGGCTCAGGTAGAGCAGAGTCGAAGCAGCCAACAGAAGCAGGACTCACTAAGTTCTGAAGTGGACACCTTGAAGCAGTCTTGCTGGGATCTGGAACGAGCAATGACTGACCTGCAGAACACTCTCGAGGCGAAAAATGCCAGCCTGGCTTCCTCCAACAATGACTTACAAGTGGCAGAGGAACAGTACCAGAGACTCATGGGAAAAGTAGAGGACATGCAAAAAAGCATCCTCAGCAAAGATAACACAGGTAGCATACAGCATCTAAGGCTTTTTTGTTCATTTAATCATTGAGCATTTATGGAGCACTGACTATGATTAGGCACTGGGGCAGCCAAGCAGTATCTGTCCTCAGGCAGCTCATATCCTGCTCAGGGGAAAGCACATATATCCATGAGGAAATGCAAAGTATCTACCAAGAAGATCTAGGAAAACATGGGGGTGGGAGGAGGCACCAGCATCTGGAAGTTGGGGGGGTTCAGGAAAGGCCTGGCATAGGAAAGACCACCAGAACTATGCATGGAAGGAAGGGTATACCAGATTGATAGGAGCATTTTAGGGATAGGGTCCCCCAGATTGTGAGTGGAGGAATGGAGACAGGAAGACAGATGAAGGATGTGAGGAACAGCAAGCAGCCAGGCTGGCCACAATGTGGAGGGGATATGAAGCTAAAAGCCTAGACTGGGACAATATTGTGAAAGGTTTCTATGTGCCAAACAAAAAGTAAACACTTTTATTAAGCACCTCCCATGTGCCAGGCACTATGCTAACACTGAATACAAAAGCAGTTCTTACTGTCAAGGAGCTCACAGTCTAATCAAGCAGATAACTTGCAGACAACAGTGGATAGTCAAGATACATATCAGATAAACTGGACATAATCAGCAGAACAATCACTGGCATGAGGAAAGGCTGACTATAGAAAGGGAAATTTTAGTCGAGGAAGAAAACCAGAAGAGTGAGAAGTTTGTATTTTATTCTGTTATAAAAACTGGAGTTTTTTGAGCAAGGGTCAGAAATGGTTAGACCCGTGCCTTAGAAATATCACTTTGTCAGCTCTGTGTAGGATGGATTGATGACAAGGAAGTCAGTTAGGACGCTATTAAAATAGTTGAAACTAGAATGACAAGAAGCTGATCTAGATTGGTGGCCATATCAGTAGTACCAGAGGCATCATTTTTAATGCCCGGATAAATGTGAACCATTGGAATAATGACTACTTTGATAACATTTAATACTTGAATTCTTCATATTAGTCATTCTCAAAAAAAGGGGTCTGGGTGAGATACTTGGTTTAAGTTTGACAAAAGCCCCCATTTTCATGGGAGAGAAAAAGAGGGAAAATGTTATCTGACTGGAAGAGTCAGCAAAGTCTTCATGGAAGAGAAACCATTTGAGTTGGGCCTCAAAATTTTATTAGTAAGGGAGTGCATTCCATGCATAGGAAATTGCAGTAGCAGAGGCAGAAATAAGAGAGTGTCTGTTATGTTCAGGGGCAAAATTGTCCAATTTGGAACATGAGATAGAGAGGAATAATACCAGCTAAGACTAGAGCATTGGTGGGACCACATTGGGAAGAACTTTGAATGCTACAGGAAACCATGGAAGAATTTTGAGTGGAGCCAGGATCCACTGGCAGATATCATTCTGGAGCTACACTGGGGTCTTTCAAGAACATGGAGTACCAAGGCAGAGCTCAGGAAGATAGAAGAGGGTAGAGTCCATCAGCTGTGAACCAGTGAGTTGTAAAAGGGGGTAAAAATTATGGTTGGACTGAATATTGAATAGGGTGGTTGCCAGGAATTTAATCGATTCCAAACGATTTTTAGCAATTTATTTATAAACTAGAGGGAAAGAATGAAAGTAGAGAAATGAAAAGAGAGGATAGGGTAAAATATCTAATCTAACACTCTTAAGTCAGTGATGGACAAACTTTTTAAAGAGGAGGTCAAAGGAAAGGAAATGCTCATCTCTCAGTCTATTTCTAAGGCAACTCTTTTGAAGTTTCATTGTATGGTATCTTACTCATTGTATTCGTCAGATTAGGAATAATGTCATGTGGCTGATAGAACATTTCAGGGGACTGCATCTGGCCTGTGGGCTGTAGTTTGCCCATCACTGTTCTAAGTATTTTTGGTCTGGCCCCTGGCTTTACCTAGGCAGGGCTAATTAGTCCTCAGCTGGAGGGCCTCAGCCTTGAGCTGAGGGCCCGGTGATGAATAAAGCAAGGACTTCAGCCATGAAGCTTCTCCCAAGAGAGGAGGCCTCTCCTGAGGATAGTTCCTTCAGAAAATCCAGGAAGGAGTCAGTCTTTTTCACTCACCCACATGGTATATCAAAAAGAAAGTAGTCTGAGGTCCTCAACCAGAGCTCCTCCAGGATCCTGTCTAAGGCGAAAGAGAGAGCCTCCAATTCGAGCTCGGAACTCCAAAGAAGTGTTCGCAGGAAGTTGTAACTCCTTTTTAAAGGAGCTTCTTTTGTGTCACTTCCTGTGCATTCCTTCCATTTTACATGTCCCAGTTACAGGCTAAAGCTTTGCTTAGGACTGCCCGGGGGGGGGGAGTCAATCAATTCTGATTTGTCATATGGGTTACAGACTTCCCCCACTCAAGTGTAAGTGGGGTGTTTACACTTTTGGTGATTAAATCTAAAAATGGACAGGGTAGAGTTAATCCTATCTTCACAGAGTTGATTTCAGTTCCTGGCAGAGTTCCTAAATCTAAATGACTAAAAAACATTTAGAAGAGCCTGACTTCATCATCAGGTCATTCTAGAGTAATCTCACTTCCCTTCTTGTCATGATTGTTAGATTCAGGAAATGCTGTGGGCATACTGCCCTGCTTTTGACAAAGTATCACAGAAGGAGGACAGGCTCATAATCAGGCATAAGGAAGGAGGGACCTTTTGCTCTTCATCAGTGGCCTATGGACTGGAACCTCAGAGAGCCAATACATTTCCCCTTATTCTTTGGCATAGCACAAGGCCCTTCTCAATTAAACCCTGGTAAGAGTCATCTGGACATTTCTGGCTTAAGTGGGTGAATGGCATGTTGGCATGTGACCCATTAAGCTGTCCTTTTGATCATAGAATTTTCTTCTCTCACTAGCCTATTTTTCCTTTGTTGATGGCTCATTTGCTCCAATGATTTTGCTCTGGAGTCTTGGTTTTCTGGGAGCCAGTATTCTGCAGGTCATCAGATTGAGAGAAAAATGTAAATACAAGAGCCTATATATTGAAAGTTTTATTTTGAATGCATTCATGAGGTAAATTTCATTTGGAAGATCTTTCTGCACCTACCTGGGCTGCTCATTTTCCCATTCACTGAATAAAGGGAAGCACTGAAATTTATTTGTTTTAAAGTTGTCAGAGTGCCTTATATGCAGAATCTCCTCTGATCCTTACAATAACCTTCATAAGTTAGGGACTGTTATTATCCCCATTTTACAGAAGAGGAAGTTGAGATTCAGGTTAAGTGGCTTGTCTAAGGTCACCACACAACTAGTTGAGTCTGAGACAGAATTAGTACCTGGGTCTCCCTGTCTCTCAGGCCAGCAGCTGTGTTACCTGCTGTACCAGGCCTCCTCTAATGCTTTATGCTTATGGTAGACTTCCCAGTGTAGACCAGTGCTTAGCCAGTTACTAATGCTTTAAGGACTCTCAGGATCTAAGGAAGGAGTTCAGGCAAAGCCCCAGTATGGCATGTGGACCTAATATGGAAGCCCAGCCCCAAGAGCACACACAAGGCCAGTTCTCTAGATTTCCCAAGCTTGGATTCCCATGGGCTGGCAGCTTGGGCAGGGACCGTGGCTGTCCATTATAGTGAGCACAGACACAAACAGAAACTTGCCAGTGATCAGTAGACATTACCAGCCTGTTCAGATACACTATCATGTTGACAGCTGTGTGTGTGTGTCTGTTCTACAGGGAAGGGAGACTTGTTCTTAGAACCCAGATTTTCCAAGTGAGAAAGCTAGTGCTAACCTTGGCATGGACTTTGTTTTTAGTGCATGACCTTCGACAGCAGATGACAGCCTTACAGAACCAACTACAACAGGTTCAGCTAGAACGCAGCACGCTGACGAGCAGGCTCAAGGCCTCCCAGACTGAGATCACCTCATTGCAGAAGGTCCGGCAGTGGTACCAACAGCAGCTGGCACTGGCCCAAGAGGCCCGGGTCAGGCTACAGAGTGAGATGGCCCACATCCAGGTAGGCCTTTCCACCAGCTGCCAAGCCAGCCACCTTGGGTGTGTGCTGTGTACCAGCATCCTTTCTACCTAAGGGCCTTAGGGCACAGTCATAATCATATCTTCAAATTTATGTCACATGGGATAAGAATTAGCAAGTTTGTAAAAAGTTTATGCCTTTTTCCCAAAGTAGCTTGTGCTTTTGGTTTTGTTTCTTTGCTAGATCCATTAGTAAACCAAACAATTTACATTTGCTAGTGCTTTTTGAGGTTTCTGCCAGGAAATGACCTAAACTGTAATTCATGAGTTCCCTTACTATTATTCCCTTATTATGGTTTGTATAATTCTAGACAATTGGTCCTTTTGTTTACATATAAAAAGTAGTTTGGGGCCTTGCAGGCTTGGGTCTTTGCCCAACTTTGTCGTGGTGTTTGGTAAGCAGAGTCCCTTTGTGGCTTACAGCACTATACTAGTAAGAGCCCTAACAATCCTGCTTTCTATGATGCTTTATAGGACTCAAATGCTTTCTTATACTTCATCATTTTTGATCCACAGTTAGGACCAGAGCAGTCATTCTCAAACTGGAGTCCATAAGCCTTGGGCCAGGACCATAGAGTTAAACAGTATTTCGCTATTGAAAGAGGTGCCAGGCCCAGTGATACTCACTGGGAGTCTCTGCTGCTGGGGAGTCTGAGACCAGGGCTTCACTTGAATCTGGGGGCTCTTAGCTACAAGTTGGGTATCTGTACTGTATAGGGCACTAGTTGGGAAGCAGGGGAACTGCTGGGCTGCCTGGTGAGGGGGTAACTGACCCATGCCAGGAATAAAAACATAGCTTCCATGTCAATCAGCAGTGGAGGTGGGCCCAGCAGTGGACATAGTTTCCAGACCTTTAATTATCCTGATTGCCTTCCTCTGATAAGCACTTTGATTTACATAGGATGTTACCCCTCAGATTGGACTCAATGTAGTCTGACTCTTGCAGAGTCTGCTGGCACTGTTACTGCTCATGTCTTGGGGCACTGAAACCTTCAGTGCATTAAAGCTTTGGGTAGCCCCATTATACTACTGATGGAACTTCTACAAATTTCTTTTTACAAGAATTATTGTTAAGCTCAATCCCATCCTTTCCTTGATATCAAGTTTTTTGTTTATTTTTAGTTTCTGTAAGACATAAGGTACTGATCTTCATTGATAGTTTCCTCATCTGAGGGTTCTCCATTCTGAAGAAATCACAAGTTCAGTTCCTTTTAATAGTGTTATTCTAATCAGATCTTTTAAAATCTGAATTCATTCATTGAATATAATACCTACTTCCTCTTAGCTTTGTGTCATCTATAGTTTTCTAAACGTGCCATTTATGTCTTCAAATCATTAATAAAATATAAGACAGGGCCAGTTAGGTGGCTCAGTGGATAGAGAGCCAGGCTAGAGATGGGAGGTCCTTTGAAAAATTTAGCTCAGAAATTTCTTAGCTTTGTGATTCTGGGCAAGTCACTTAAGGCCAACTGCCTAGCTCTTATTGCTCTTCTGCCTTAGAATTGTTTAAAGGAGTTTTCTTAATCTCTCCCTCTGCCTCTTTAATGGGCAAGGGAGCAGGGAAATTTTGAAGATCCCGTTACTTAGGACATGAGGATCTTATTTAAGGAGCTCTGTTAAGATTTGAGGGGCTCCTTTTCTCTGGCTTCCTAGGGAGCAGGGGTTCTCTTCTTCTCTCCTTTTCTCTCCTCTTTCTTCTCTTCCCTCCCCACCCCTCCCCTTTCTTCTCCTTTCCTCTCCTCCTCTCCCCTCCCCTCCCCTCTCCTCTCCTCTTCTCTTCTCCCTCTCTCCCTGTCTTCCTTTCTCTCTCTCTCTCTCTCTCTCTCTCTCTCTCTCTCTCTCTCTCTCTGATCTGGCAGTTGACTTCTGAGAGTTTGGATTTAGATACTGGTTTAAGGAGGTTGGAGGAGGTAAAGACTTATTGATTAGCTTAGGTAGATAGGGATATATTTCCAGATAGGAATAGTGTATTTGAGATAGGCCTGCTTTGCCAGGCAAGAAGAACCTGCCTAAGAAGGCAGTTAGATTTAGGGTTTCTTAGAAATTTTAGATTAGGATTTGGATTTTAGGCATAGAATAACATATTAGAGCCATAATCTCACTTTCCTCTCTCCTATTTCCTATCTGAACTTCTAAGAATATATAAGTGTTTTATGTTTTTTCAAACTGCTCTTGGTATTTTTGTCAAACTCCTACCCATAATTTTAGCCCTTGACAGAATCAATACTTACTATTAATTCTAAGACAAAAGGTAAGGGTTTTAAAAAATAAAATATGAAATAGAACTGGGTCCTGGAGCAAGCTCCTATAGTCTTCTTCCAGATTTCCATCAATCCATCACTCAAGAATACTAATAAATGATAATTGACATCCATAAAGCACTTTACAGCATACATAGTACTTGTTATACATTCTCATTCAATCTTTAAAACAATCCTGGAAGGAAGATAATATGGTTTCCATTTTACAGGGGGGTCTAAAAGGTAAGTGAATGTCACATGACTAATAATTGGCAACTCCTAGACTCAAACTCAGGTCATCTGACTCCACAGCTCCATAGAGCACTCCTTCTTCCCATATTATAGTCACCTCCAAATCAGCTGTCTTTTGCAAAGTCTTCAGAAATTGCTTGGGTTCCTAATTATATTCCTCCGTTCCTCTCTCAATGGAAGCAGAAAGTCAGGATGAGTATAGGATGCATTCTGCCCAAGCAAGTCAGTCACTCAAATGGTCTTCAGTCTGATTCCTATTGCTTTGGGTTACCTAGAGTTGATGATATCTTAATAAGAATAGTGGGTGGAAGTGACAAAGTACAGGTATTTGAAACAAATTTAGCAAACCTCAAAAGATGTTTTTTACACTCTTTGAATACAATTAACTTTTAAACTTCAGATTCTCTTTTTCCTCCCAAGGTTGGACAGATGACCCAGGCAGGCATTCTGGAGCACCTTAAACTTGAGAACGTGACACTATCCCATCAACTGACAGAGACTCAGCAGAGGTCCATCAAGGAAAAGGAACGGATTGCTGTCCAGTTACAAAATATAGAGGTAAGGATTTGTCACATTTTTAGTTTCCATTATTGTTTAGTCATAGACTCAAAGTGAAAACTTCTTACTTTTAAGTAGGGATAGATTGTTAACCCACCTGAATTCTGGCCTTAACCTGGCACCATTACCTCCTCTCTTCTGTCCATTTTCTCTGTGGTTCCTGGGGAGAGACAAATGGTACTTATATCCAACAAGCTTCTTAGAGAGAACAAGCATTTCATGCACCAGTTATCATCTGGCTTAGGGAATAGTTACATGATGTGTTTATTGCTTTGGCTGTGGAATGGGCCCTAATAAACCCTTCATTTATCCATGAATTTGTATAAATCAAGGGTTCTTGACCTTGGAGCCATAAATTTGGTTTTGTTTTTTCTTTTTAGCATTTTAGTACCTGCATTTCAATGTAATTGGCTTCCTTTGTAATCCTATATTTTATTGTATGTATTCAAGAAGGAATCTATCAGCTTCCCCAGAATTCCAGAGGGTTCTCAGATGTAAGAAGAGTTAACTGCTCTTCTTCTTGGGCCTAGTCTGACTTTCAGTATGTATTACCAGCAGGAATTACCATTCCGGAATTTCATCTCTCCTATGTTTCTTCCTATACTCCTACAACTACTACTTCCCCATCTCAAAGAGTACCTGATCATTATGTATTTACTAATTTACTAAAGCCCCTTGTTTATCTACCTGCCATGATTCTGCAAGTTGCAAATTTCCTTCGCATATCTGTTCTATTAGGTCTTTCTTGCATTACAACTAAGAATTGCATGTGTCCTATTAAGAATATGGTCCACTTGTTATTTTGTATATGGAAAGAATAATTTCCTGAATGTTTGTCAGCTTTTATCATTTATGATCCATAAGATTCCCCACTACCTCAAAGTCCCCTTCAAATCATCTTCTCTCCCCCAGAATATGAGAATAACCCTATATAACAAGGGTTCTTGCCTTATATTGCTCCCTGCTGATGCCATCCTTTATAACATTTCCTTTACTGGCCTCCACTGCACTGTCTATAGAGACCACCTCCATGAGTATCTCCTTGACCTGCATCTCATATACCCAAAGAGGTTCTGGGGAAAGCTCGAATCTCTTTCAGAAGGGCTAGTCAGCTGACAGAGAAATGAAAACAGCCACCATTCACCCCAGACTCTGAGCAAAAAGGACAAAATAGCTGAAAGAAGATCTGGAAATTAGTTTAAAACATCTCTTGCCACATACATGTCTTAATCTGTCTCACTAAAAGTAAACTCCTTCACAACAGAGACTGTGGTTGATTTTGTCTTTTGTGTCCACAATACCTTCCATGTATTAGGGTACTTAATGAATATTTGGTGATTTGAATTGAATTGAATTGTCCTGATGACCACCATCATTTTATTGGATTTTCTGGGCACAAGAAACACATTAGGTTTAATTTTTAGGAAGTTTGTATTTTATTCCTACATTCAGAGATGTCAGGATCATTTAAATTTTGTGTCCTTAAAAGTATTTATTATCTGTTCCCACCTTTTCTGTTCTTCTGGCTTTTGAGTTCTCTTAGAATTATCAGTTTAGCTATTTTACTACTTGGAATAACATTAACTGGAAGATGTCATTTCCAGATCATCTATTAAAATATTATGTAAGGTTGATTCTGACAACCAGTCTTCAGGGAAGCATGGTTACCCTTCTCCATCCAGGAAATAATTTCAACTCTAATCTTTGTTTCTGCTTGTTCACAATTCTTTTTATCCATGGCTAAATATTCCCTTAAGCAGGTGATTAGGTGTTGTGGAATGATGATTTTTTGTCAATGCAGTTTGGTATTTTTTGTTTTCTTAAACAGTCTCTGGTGTAGAAATTGTCAGTCATTCAGCAAGTCTTTATAGAGCCTCCACTGAGAATCCAATGTTGTTCAGAGGGAGATATAAGAAAAATCATTGGTTCTAACCCAATCATTATATCTGTTGACTCAAAGAATTCAAGGAGATTAAAGAGACTTGGTTTCCCTACAAAGAAATCATATTGACTTGTGCTTATACCCCAGTTATCTTATGTCCCCAGTTATCCTGCCTTTTTCTATTCATTTAACTTGCCAATTCTAGAAATGAATAGGATTCCTCAAACCTTTTCTTCAGCTCATCTTATGAATGGCCCTCCCATAGACACAGTGGCTCATTTGGTGGAACTCCTGAATGGATGATCTTTGGCCCCAGTGACACTTCTTGGGGATGTCTAGTGAGGTTTTGTTGGGGAGAAAAACATAGTGATTACTGTACATACTAGCATACAGGCATTTTTTTTTTCATCATCCTCTTGTCATTGTATTTTGAAAGGCAAATCAGTCCTAATGTTTGCTCATCTGATGACTTTCAGAAAGACCCTGAGTAGGCCTGCTCATTGCCATCAGCCAAGGCCTGGTGAGGAGCGGAGTGGCTGGGTGTCTCATGTATAACCTTTTGTGGCTTTTGTGTGTAGGCGGACATGCTAGACCAGGAAGCGGCATTTATTCAGATCCAAGAAGCCAAGACCTTAGTGGAAGAAGACCTGCAGAGGAAACTGGAGGAGTTTGAGGACGAAAAGGAGCACTTACAAAAAATGGCCGATTCTGCCACGTCCTTGGAGCAGCAGCTCCAGCAGGTGAGGGGTAGCCCAGGCCTGTACACTCGATTGACACAAATGTTTTTGTTCCCTGGGCAGTTTTTTAGTTTGATTTAATAGTAAAATTACCACGTTAATTGCCACCTGTGTAATGTGTACCTATGCACAGAGGCTGTGTGCCTAGTAGGGAGAGGCCCTTTGAGTTCAGAAGACTGAGGTTCAGATCCAGCCTGTCACACAGCCTTCGTAACCATGGACAAATCATTTAACCCCTGAGAGCCCCAGAAAATTCTACTAGAATGTATGTTACCAGGGAGCTGCCCATCTTCAGTGCACCAAGCTCAGACACAGATGTTTCCCTCTGCTCCTAAGACCAAGATCTGATCCAAGAGAACCAGAGAAATAGGCACGAGGTATATACTCAAGTATGGCGTGGTAGCCCACACTCAAATGTCTCTCTGGCTTTGTTTGTTTAAACCTAAATCTTCAGGTAAAGCTAACTTTGCATCAGCGAGACCTGCAGCTGGACACTCTGCAGCAGGAGCACCTGGACCTCATGAAGCAGCTCACCCTGAGCCAGGAGACTCTGCACACCCGGGAGCAGGCTCTCAGCGAACTACAGACCCGCTACGAGGAGCTGCAGGCCCAGCTAGAGGAGCTCCAGGGAGACGCTGCCACCAAAGACGACACGGTCCAGTTTCTGCAGAACGAGAAAATTGTCCTGGAGGTAGCACTGCAAGCGGCCCGGGCGGGCAAAGAGGAGTTTGACCGAGGCGCCCAGCAGCTGGAGGAGGATGCGGACGCCACCGCAGAGCTCCTGGAGCAGCTGAGACAGGAGATAGCAGTCAAGTGCAGCCAGGTAAGGAAACGGGCTGCTCACTGGGCTATGTGTGCGGGGGCCAGAGCAGAAGTGCTCACTCGGGGAAATGTTTTAAGTTTGCTGGTATTTTTTCCTTGAGGAACAAACACATTAGAGCTCCTAAAGGGCAGAGATGAGCTTGAGAGGAAGAGACAAAATCCAGAGGTGGCAGTGCAGGGAGCCCTGACCCCAGGGCAGGGACCTACCATCCACATCACCTCCAAGACCACTGTTGCCTCATTAGGCCACAGGGCCTCCGGCACCCTTCCCTGGAGAGCCACGATCCAGCTTTTGGCAGCTATTTCCTTTTAGGCCCAATAGCTTTCTCTTCACTACTATTCTTGACCCCTATGTCTAGAGTCCAAGATACACAGAGTTAAATTGTACTACCTATCTTTTGAGAGAATTGTCAGATTGGATAGCCAGGTGCACCAGCCATTTGAGATGATTCACAAAAAGTGCTGTGGCCTTGTGGAAGGACCATACCTGGAATCCAGAGACCTGGGTTTCACATCTGATTTTTATTAACACATCATCACGTAAGGAAAATTCCTTCATACCTCAAGTCTCAGTTTTGTTTTCTGAAAATAATTAGTTAATAAACATTTATTAAGTGGCCACTATGTGCCAGTCACTGTGTAAAGCTCTGGGGAGGCAAAAGGCAATCCTTGCTCTCAAGGGGCTCACAGTCTAATGGAGGTGACAGCTGGCTGTTTATGGGACAAAAATGAACAGAGGGAACACATTCATATAAGAAGAGTTGGGAAAGGTTCCTGTAGAAGGCAAGTTGGTAGTCAGAGTAGAGGAGAGAGAAAATTCCAGTCCTGAGAGGCAGCCTGAGAAAATGGGCAGAGCTGAGAGATGCAGAGTCTTGTTCCTGGAACAGCCAGAAGGATAGTGTCACTGGATCAAAGAGTATATGTTGGAGAATAAGGTATAAAAAGACTGGAAAGGTAGGAAAGGGCCAGATTTTTTTTTTAAGCATTTATTAATTGTATTTTAGAAAAGTTAACATGGTTACATGATTTATGCTCTTACTTTCCCTTTCACCCCCCGACCTCCCCCCTCCCCTGGCCAATATGCATTTCTACTGATTTTAACATGTGTCATTAATCAAGACTTATTTCCAAATTGTTGTTAGTTGCATTGGTGTGGTAGTTTTGATCCCCAATCATGTCCTCATCAACCCATGTGTTTAAGCAGTTGATTTTCTTCTGTTTCCTCTCCTGCAGTTCTTCCTCTGAATGTGGGTAGCGTTCTTTTCCATAAATCCCCCAGAATTGTCCTGAGTCATTGCATTGCTGTTAGTTCAGAAGTCCATTACATTCGATTTTACCACAGTGTATCAGTCTCTGTGTACAATGTTCTTCTGGATCTGCTCCTTTCACTCTGCATCAATTCCTGGAGGTCTTTCCAGTTCACATGGAATTCCTCCAGTTTATTATTCCTTTGAGCACAATAGTATTCCATCACCAGCATATACCACAATTTGTTCAGCCATTCCCCAATTGAAGGGCATGCCCTCATTTTCCAGTTTTTTGCCACCACAAAAAGCGCAGCTATAAATATTTTCGTGCAAGGCTGTTTATCTATGATCTCTTTGGGGTACAAACCCAACAATGGTATGGCTGGATCAAAGGGCAGGCATTCTTTTATAGCCCTTTGAGCATAGTTCCAAATTGCCATCCAGAATGGTTGGATCAGTTCACAACTCCACCAGCAATGCATTAATGTTCCAATTTGGCCACATCCCCTCCAACATTCATTACTCTCCCCTTCTTTCATTTTAGCCATTCTGCTAGGTGTGAGGTGATACCTCAGAGTTGTTTTGATTTGCATTTCTCTAATTATTAGAGATTTGGAACACTTTCTCATGTGCTTATTGATACTTTTGATTTCTTTATCAGAAAATTGCCTATTCATTTCTCTTGCCCATTTATCAATTGCGGAATGGCTTGATTTTTTATACAATTGCTTTAACTCCTTGTATATTTGAGTAATTAGACCCCTGTCAGAGTTTTTTGTTATAAAGATTTTTTCCCAATTTGTTGTTTCCCTTATGATCTTGACTACATTGATTTGGCTTGTACAAAAGCTTTTTAGTTTAATATAATCAAAACCATTTAATTTACATTTTGTAATTTTCTCTAACTCTTGCTTGGTTTTAAAATCTTTCCTTTCCCAGAGATCTGACAAGTATACTATTCTGTGTTCACTTAACTTATTTATAGTTTCCCTCTTTATATTCAAGTCATTCACCCATTCTGAATTTATCTTGGTGTAGGGTGTGAGATGTTGATCTAAACCTAATCTCTCCCATATTGTTTTCCAAATTTCCCAGCAGTTTTTGTCATATAGTGGATTTTTGTCCCAAAAATTGGGCTCTTTGGGTTTATCGTATACTGTCCTGCTGACATCACTTACCACAAGTCTGTTCCACTGATCCTCCCTTCTGTCTCTTAGCCAGTACCATATTGTTTTGATGACTGCTGCTTTATAGTATAGTTTAATATCTGGTACTGCTGGGCCCCCTTCCTTCACATTTTTTCCCATTATTTCCTTTGATATTCTTGATCTTTTTTATTCCAAATGAACTTTGTTATAGTTTTTCCTAATTCAGAAGATATGACCCTAAATAGGTAAATTAATTTGGGTAGAATGGTCATTTTTATTATGTTAGCTTGTCCTACCCATGAGCAATCAATGTTTTTCCTATTGTTTAGATCTAGTTTTAATTGTTTGAAAAGTGTTTTGTAGTTGTTTTGGTATAATTCCTATGTTTGTTTTGGTAGATAGATTCCTAAGTATTTTATATTATCTAGGGTGATTTTAAATGGTGTTTCTCTTTCTACCTCTTGCTGCTGTGATGTATTGGAAATATATAGAAATGCTGATGATTTATGTGCATTTATTTTGTATCCTGCAACTTTCCTAAAGTTGTTGATTATTTCTACAAGCTTCTTAGTTGATTCTCTAGGATTTTTTTAAGTAGACCATCATATCATCTGCAAAGAGTGATAGCTTATTCTCCTCATTGCCTATTTTGATACCTTCAATTTCTTTTTCTTCTCTAATTGCTACTGCTAATGTTTCTAGTACAATGTTAAATAATAGAGGAGATAATGGGCATCCTTGTTTCACTCCTGATCTTATTGGAAAGGCTTCTAATTTATTCCCATTGCATATGATGCTTGTTGATGGTTTTAGGTATATACTGTTTATTATTTTTAGGAAAGGTCCTTCTATTCCTATACTTTCCAGTGTTTTCAATAGGAATGGATGCTGTATTTTGTCAAAGGCTTTTTCAGCATCTATTGAGATAATCATGTGATTTTTGTTTGTTAGACTGTTGATATGGTCAATTATGTGGATGGTTTTCCTAATGTTGAACCATCCTTGCATTCCTGGTATAAATCCCACCTGATCATGGTGGATGATCCTCTTGATCACTTGCTGGAGTCTCTTTGCTAGTATTCTATTTAAGATTTTTGCCTCTATGTTCATTAGGGAGATTGGTCTGTAGTTTTCTTTCTTTGTTTTTGATCTACCTGGCTTTGGAATCAGTACCATATTTGTGTCATAGAATGAATTTGGTAGGACTCCTTCTTTGCTTATTATATCAAATAATTTGTGTAGTATTGAGATTAGTTGTTCTTTGAATGTCTGATAGCATTCACTTGTGAATCCATCAGGAAGGGCCAGATTTTTTAGGATTTTGAATACCAAAAAAAGTGTTTTGTCTCTGATCCTAGAGGCAGTAGGGAGCCCCAGGAGTTTATTGGGGGAGGAAGAGGTTGACATGACCAGACCTGGGTTTTAGGAAAATCACTTTATGCTGAATAGATGATGAGTCAGAATGGCGAGATCCTTAAAGCAGACAGATTCTCCAGCAGGCTATTTCAGTAGTCCCATGTGTGAGCCGATGAGGGTCTATACTAGAGGGGTAGCAGTGAAAGATGGAGAGAAGGGAGTGATATTTGAGAGATGTTGCAGAGGTGAAATCAATAGGCCTTGCCAACAAGGTGGATACAGACATTGAGAGACAATGAGGGGGCAGCTGGGTAGCTCAATGGATTGAGAGCCAGGCCTAGAGACAGGAGGTCCTAGGTTCAAATCCGGCCTCAACACGTCCCAGCTGTGTGACCCTGGGCAAGTCACTTGACCCCCATTGCCTACCCTTACCACTCTTCCACCTATAAGTCAATACACAGAAGTTAAGGGTTTAAAAAAAAAAGAGAGAGAGAGACAATGAGGACTCTAGAATGGCTCCTAGGTTGAGAGCCTGAGGGGCTAGGAGATGTTGCCCTTTAAGGAAAGGACAGGTGATTCTGTTTTAGACATAACAAATTTAGAATGTCTACTGGACATCCAGTTTGAGATATCTGAAGGGCAATTAGAGACTGAGGAAGATCAAATAAAGGAGACAGAGAAAGAGCAGTCAGATAGGTATAAGGAGAACCAGGAGAGAGGCATGTCCTCAAAACCTAAAGAGAAGAGAATATAAGTAAATGTAAATAGAGAAGAACAGACTCTAGAGTCACTTTTCGGTCTAACTCCCATGAGACAGTACAGTACAGTGGAGAGCACTAGTTGGGAGTCAGTGGTCTCCGGTCCAGGTTGTCCCTTGGTACCCTCAAACACATAACTTCTGTTTGGGGCCTCAAGTTATCATCATCAAGCTGATGGACTGTTCAGGGCCAGCAGCTCTGCCACACACACACAAGGAGAAGGCCCGTGGCAGCCTGTGCCACTCCCTTCTCCAGGCTTTTGGTTGTAAGAGTGAGCCAGACAATTTCCAGCATCAGCATCAGACAGGGTTAGGATGACAAGCATACAATACCCTGGAACCCCTGGGATATCAACATGGGTTTGAATATTCATTGTCATCTATATACAGATATCCACTGAGTACCTCCTGGGTCCAAGACAACTTCAGTTCTGTCTAGGGCATCAGAGTGTCTTAGTAAAACATCTCTAGGTCAGGAAGTAGAGAAGCCTTCATAATGTCCCTGGTTTGTAGCATTATAGGGGTGTGACTGGCAGAGTTTATTAAGCACCATGTGCAAGGGGACTTGGTGATAGAGATACAATACAAAGATAAAGGAAGTTCCGCTCCATTTGTGGGCTTGTAGAATCCAACATGTAAGTAAAAATGAAGTCATTTAAGGAAAGAGAAATCCATGGGGAACAGGAGCTACTTCATGTAGGTAGTACTGGATACTAGCACCTCGAAGGCTACTAGGAAATCTGAGAGGAGGAATACATTCCAGGCATGGGGCTACCCATGTAAAAGGCATGGAAGTAGCATTTCAAATTTGAGGGGGCGGCTAGTAGAAAGTAATAGTAAATGGAAGAAGGATAATAAGAAATAAACCTGGAGTAGTAAGTGAGAGGGAGACTGGAGCCAGGCTGTAGAATTTATTTTTATTATCCTAGATGCATGCAAATTAAAGCACCCATTAAAGATTTTTGAGCAAGAGAATGGTATGACTCTACTTGTGTCTTAGAAGTATTAATTTGACAACTATTCATATTCTTTGACACAGTGACCAAATACTCCAAGGAAGTTAAAGGCAGAGAGATGACATTTATAACCAGAATATTCCCAGGAGCACATTTTGTTGTAGCCACAAAAATTAGAAACAGAATGGATGCCCATCAGTTAAGCAACAGCTGAACAAAATGTAGTGTATTAATTTAATGGAATGTTATTTGTGCTGTAAGGATATGAAGCATTCATAGAAACAGAGGAAGATTTGTATGAATTGATGCAGGGCAAATCAAGCAGTCGAGATAAAAAATCAGTCAGAAAGCATCTGAGCTCAAGTCAAAAGTGGGAACTAATACTGTTTCCAAAGGACAGGTAGTGAAACCTTCTTTAAGTGGAGAAAAGATGAACTACAGGCATGGAACATTGCTGATGCTCTCAGATGTGACCACAGAGCACAGTCTTCTGGCAATGGGCAGTAGATTGGGAAATGACTACAGATATCAGTAAACTATATATTTGTTAGTCTTATGGAAGATAGATTGAACAAGAGGATGACTGGAAGCAGGGCACCAAGTAGGAAGCTTATGAACTAATCCAGGTGAGAAGTGAAGTCTCACCAGATTAGGTTAATGGTCCTGTGGATGGAAAGGGGGAAAGTATTATAGAGATCAGGTAGACAGGAATTGTCCAGGAATTGAATCTAGCATGTGGGGCTAGGATCCCTCAAGGTTGTAAGTGAACCTGGGAAGCCAGAAGGAAGGTAAGAAATTAGAAAAGAAAGAGTAGGTGGTCTTTGAGAATAAAAACAGACTCTCAGATGATAATTCTTTGGACCAACTGTCTCTCTGGATCCCTGCTGGTGTAACAGAGTGTGTCTTCATTTCTGTCACAGGTAGAAAACCTGCAGCAAGAAAGTATTGCTCTGAAAAAACAGACTCAGAAAGTGAAGGAGCAGTTTCTTCAACAAAAGGTGGAGTGAAGCTGTGCATCATTTTCTTTGAATAAAAGTGACACATGAAAATTCATATTGCTATAATACACTCTCTAGATAGAAGCATTAACCTTGGATTTTTAACCCTTGTTTTTTTTTTATTTCTTAAAATATGTTTATAAACTTTATCACAAGCTCCCCCTTTAAAAAGTTATCTATAGAGCTTGAGGGCAGAAACTATTAAAACTAGGATTTTTAATTAAGAAGAGTCACTTTACATACCATGTCCTAAGAACGGTCTATAATTCTAGTGTGTCCTAGTAGGTGATGGTGGAGGCATATCGGAGAGATGCGAATTCAAAAGACCAGCTGATCAGTGAATTGAAAGCCACAAAGAAAAGGCTGGACTTAGAGATGAGGAGTCTGAGGCAGGAATTAATCAAGCTTCAAGGTGAAAAGAAGACAGTGGAAGTGGAACAGTCCAAGTTACAGAAAGAAGTGTCCCAAGTTCACCAGCAAATGGCTGACCTCGAAGGACAGCTCCAACTGGTACAGAGAGAACGAGATGAACTGGAGACACAGTTACAGGTCTGGGCACTACTTTCGGAGTCATCTGCTGGGGATTTCTAATTTCATCACTTAAGACTACCAAGAAGTTTTTTGCAAGGACTCAACTCTGGCTTTTCCAGAGTATCTTATTCAGGATGGAGTGTGGGGGGAAGACAGGAACAAATGTCCATAGAACCAAAGTGGCAGATGGGCCCCAAGTAACTTTTTGTCAGCTGTGTCCGTACAGGTGCACATGTAGCCTGCAGGCTGCCTGGAGTCACGATGTTCACTTCAGTAGCAGACCCCTGCCCAAATAGCAGCTCCTGCTGTAAAGCAAACCACCCCAGAGCAGGTGAAAGATGATTCCTTTCCATGCCTCACATTATTTATCCATCTCTCTCATTTTCAAGGCTTTGCAGTTTGACAGAGAGCAAATGACATCTCTTACAGAGGTGAATGAAGTGTTGAAACAACAAGTAGAACAAATGCAACTGGAAGCCAGAAAGTAAGTGTGCCCCTGAGCATGATGGCTTAGCCTGCGACCAGGGCAGCACGTGCATGAGCTTTACAGGAACACGTGTCACAACGTTTGTGTGGGTGTGAGCTCATCACAAGTAGTTTTAATTTCTGTAACTATATGTGGACACATATGTATAGATGAGTATGTATAGTTAGCTACATCTAGAAATGCAGATATCCATATATACAGATACATGCTTAGCACTTTTCATAATTCTGTATGTAATTCTGTGAAGTCCTTCTTCCACAAGTAGTGGAACATTTCAGAGTCCTGGTAAATAGAAAGCTTCTCTAATTGGGTTATAGTTGGGTTCATCTTGCAAAAATTCCATTTGTGTCTTATTTTAGAGTAGCCATTCTGCTTCATAAGATGGCAGACCACAACCTCTAGATGGAAATGGCAGAAGTTTAAGCCCAGCATCTAGATATTATCTTTTAACTTTTAAATCATGCTTTTTTTTTCTTTAAATCAATACTAAATAATGGTTCCAAAGCAGAATAATAAAGGCTTGGAGGTATCTGTAATTCAAATTTGAACCTAAGACCTCCCATCTCTGTGCCTGGCTCTCAGTCCACTGAGTCAGCTGTCCCTTAAAAGTCATGTTTTTTAATAAAAGAATATCGGAGCCAGAAGTGGCCTTAGACTTCCTCTCTCCAACTCCCTTGTTTTTAGCTGAAGACCAAAATGGGAAATTGACCTAGCCAATTCACGACACACCATCCATGAGAAAAGATGTTTGGAATATGGCCCCCAACTTGAGATGTTTCTTTTAATTGTTTAGAAAATTGGTTTTTTTAATATAGTTTTTTTTTATTTTTAAAATTTTGAGTTCTGAATTCTCTCACTTCTTTCTGCCCCTCCCCCATCCATAGAGAAGGCAAGAAATACGATCTCAGTTATAGATAGGAAGTCATGCAAATCCTATTACCATATTAGCCATGTTGCTTCTGTGATCTTTCAGTGATACCACACACTGTCTCCAACCTGTCATTGAATATGGACCGATTTATTGCTGTGAGTCAGGGAGTTAGGAATGATCTTTTGAGTTTTTAAGGAGAAGGAGTTTTCCCCTAGTTTCATAGAATCCTTACCAAGGTGCTCTGAGAAGAGGAAAATGCAAATTGAAACTTTGGAAAACCTTGCATGTGTTATATTTGGTTTAATGAGTCACTCTTTGTCACTTCCTCCCTGGAACCTTGACCTGGATCATATGGTGACATAAGTTAGCCCTAGAGGCCTTCTGAGGCTTCTTCCAAACTCTGAGATTATATGAAGTTAAATATTTTATTTTATTTCAATGTTGGACTTTTTTAGGCTCAAGTTTTTGTTTTTGTTTTTTCTCCTTTACCGTGCTCCAGGGCCATTACAGAACAAAAACAAAAGATGAAGCGATTGGGTTCAGATCTGACCAGCGCCCAGAAAGAGATGAAGGCCAAGCACAAAGCCTATGAAAACGCAGTGGGCATCCTGAGCCGTCGCCTACAGGAAGCCCTCACTGCCAAAGAATCCTCAGAAGCAGAATTGAACAAACTCAGAGCCCAAATCACAGATGGAGGAAACAACCACGCTCTAAATGTAGGCAGATGTCGCCTTCCTTCTCTCCCTCCCACTTGGATATGTGGGCTCACAGTGCAGCCGTAGGAGGAACAGCAGCCATCAGTATCCTCCCCTCTGGGCCTCAGTGTCTTCCTATGTAGAACCTAGCATTGGGTTATATGATCTCTAAGGTTCCTTCCAGCTCTAAGTATTCTGGTTTATTAAAAAGATGTAATTTTTTCCATTTAGAGAACTTATTAGTGGATAAATTATGGAGTCGGGCAAAAGTATCATCTGTGGGCATAGATTTTTCCTTTAATTGTTTCTTTAGCTTGGACTCTAAACTACTGTTTAAATGTCCCATAGCCTTTATCATTTAGGGTCTCTTTTGTCAGGGTGATACCTACTGTTCAGCAGCCTCTGCTCCCCTGTTGCTGTCACACATCTCATAAGGTGGTTCCTGCCAGCTTTAGGCAGTCTTGTTTATGACATGGGCCCCTCCCCCGAAAGGAGTCATCCTTGACTGGTTTCAGAGCTCTTCTGTAGCTTTCACCAGTCTAGAACAAAAATTGTGCCACATGGTTTTATTAGTTATCATATTAAATGTACAGAATTTAGGTAAGTAAAGCTAAAGCCATTTTAAACAAAGCTTCTGAGAAAATAGATTAAAATATTTGCATTGTGTGTGAAACTTGCATAAGTTACCAAAATCAAATCCTGCCTCCTACAACCAGCCTTGTTCAAAGAGAAGTCAATGTGTTGTATGACTGTTTTTGTGTGCTGTCATGAATCAGGATGAACTGAACCCCTTGTCTCCCTACCTCTGTCTTCAGGAACGAATCCAAGTCCTTGAGCTGGAACTGCAAACTGTTGGCCATAGTAAGATGGTGCTGGAGAAGGAGCTCCAGGAAATCATCTCCCTGACCAGCCAAGAGTTGGAAGAATACAGGGAGAAGGTCATCGAGTTGGAGGATGAGGTGGTTGTCTCCACTTTCACTTGGGGAGAAAAGGTTAAGGGAGACTAGAGGGATGGAGCAGCAGGAAAGATGGGAGCATGAATGTAGTGTGCCAAGGAAATGGTGCTGTAGTAATGCACAGGGTCGTGACTGCAATTTGTGATTGTTGAAGCTACTTTCTTGGAATCCCAGGTGTCTGTCTCTTGCTCTAATATTGTTTACTATTGTCTAGCATCCTTTTGAATTGAACACTATTTAATGCAGTTTCTGGAGATATGTAATATGTTTCTATTGGTACAATCTGTTTCTTTGAACATTGCTCTCTATATGATAACTATTTATCAGAATATTTTACTCACTAAAATGCACAGGCCAGGTGGACCATTATTGTGATTTTTTTCCACAGCTCCAAGAATCCAGAGGCTTTAGGAAGAAGATAAAGCGACTTGAAGAGTTAAATAAGAAGTTGGCTCTTGAATTGGAGCATGAGCGGGGAAAGCTTACGGGTCTTGGGCAGTCCAATGCAGCTTTACGGGAACACAATAGTATTCTGGAAACAGCCTTAGCCAAGAGAGAGGCAGACTTAGTACAGCTGAACCTGCAGGTATTTAAAGCCTGGTGCTATTGGGTTGGTTCTCAGCAATCTTAAAATCAAAATACATCTTTCTTTAAGGTAGTTAGGAGATAGGGACAGCTAGATGAGGTGGTTGAAGGAGATAGAGAGCCAGACCTAGAGATGGGAGGAGTATTTAGTATGAATTCTAAGACAGAAGGTAAAGACTTTAAAAAGTTAGGAGTGGAAGATTTTGATAGCCAACCACGAGCAAAATCCTCCCTAATCTTAATAAGATAGAATTTCCATAGTAGAAATGAGAATATTTCTCCAATGCTTCATAAGGCTATGGTTTAATTTTACTCTGAAAGGTTTTCTTAAGAAAAGTTTTATTCTCTAAGACCAAATCAATGTGGCTGATATGTGGTTTTTATATTTGCTTAGAAAAGTAGAGGTGGTTATTATATTTGGTCATTCCTGACAGTTCCCAGTTAAGCCTCTCTGTTTGGAGATTTCCTATAATAATCACACTTCTCATAGGGAGAACTGGATAGGACAATCCAATGAGGAAGGAACCCCTCTTGCTTTCCCAGAACCTTCTTTGGTTGTGCATGACTGTTGAAGGCCAAATCATGGCTTTGAATAAAGTCTCCCCATCCTGCAAATGGAAGAGTCAATCTTTACATAGTTTCCCTGGGAAAGCATCTCTTGCCATGTGTATATGTAGGGGCCATGTCTTTTTTTTTTTTTTTAACCCTTTTCTTCTGTTTTAGAATCCATACTAAGCATTGGTTCTAAGGCATAAGAGTGGCAAGGGCTAGGTAATGGGGGTTAAGTGACTTGCCCAGGGTCACACAGCTGGGAAGTATCTAAGGTCAGATTTGTCAGTACCTCCCACTTCCAGGCCTGGCTCTCCATCCACTGAGCCACCCAGCTGCCCCAAAACCAACTTGGGTCTTTAAATAACACATCCAAATGTCTAGGGTTATCCTGGGAGCTAGTGCCAAGGTCTCCTGGTGTGGCAGTGACATTCCCTTTGCCCAGACATTCCCTGTTTTTTATACTGGCTAAGGTTTCTAAAACACTTGAAATGGCACTGTGACACTCCAGTTCTCTCTTGCGGTCTAGGTACAAGCAGTTTTACAGCGAAAAGAAGAGGAGGATCAGCAAATGAAACAGCTTGTTCACAGCTTACAGACTGCACTAGAGAAGGAGAAGGCCAAAGTGCGAAGCCTTAAAGAGCAGGTACTATACCAGGGCAGGTGGATGTGGGGGTATGTGTGTCAGGGATTAGCACTTGCAAGATCTAGAAGTAAATAATAACAGATGGGCATGGCAAGACCATTTCTCAATCTTTTTCTAGGATTAAGATGAAAAAGCCCCTTACTCTGCCACCAGAAGTAAAAAGATGTTTAAATGCTTGTCTGTTCCACAGAAGCTACACCTTAATAGGCTTCTTGGCTTCTCTCTTGCCTTCCTTTGCCACAGGTGGCTGCAGTCAAAGCCGAGGCTGGACACAATCGCCGTCATTTCCGAGCCGCTGCCTTGGAGCTGAGTGAAGTGAAGAAGGAACTGCAGGCCAAAGAGCAGCTTGTCCAGAAGCTCCAAGCAGAAGCAGATAGCCTACAGTGAGTATGGCCTGCTGAGTCTGGAGCCAAAAAGACCCAATTCAGATCCTGCCTCAGGCACTTATTGACTGTGTGATCCTGGGCAAAGGCCTCTCTCTACCTGTCTCCCTCAGTTTTCTCAGCTGTAGAATGGGGATAATAAAAGCACCTGCTCTAATAGGGTTGCGAGGATCAAATGAGATAATTGTAAAGCACTTAGCACAATGCCTGGCACCCAGTAAGTGCATAATAAATGTTACCCATTTGTATTATTATATTTCAGTACCTTATGAGGTCCTGGAAGCCAAAGGCACCCATCCTAGTTTCTTCTCAAGGCTTGCTCATTCCCAGTGCAGACTTTCCTGGTTTTAGTGTGTTTGTCTTGGCCTTGATCACTTTCCTAATACTGGCCTATTGGTAGGATCAGGAGTAACAACATAGGTTCAGTTTGACCTGCTAAAAAGCAGGAACTGGACAGATCAGCCTTTAGTTGATGACCGGATAGAGTTTATGCCAGTATACAAATGCATTGATGTTACTTTTTGTCCTCAAACCCATCTGGCTGTTGTGGCCAGTGCAAATATCTCTAGATTAAGGTAATCTGGTGGGCTCATCACAGACCTCTTAGACATACACAACCAGCTCATTTGCTTGCCTCTTCATTGGAGTCTGCACGCTCATAAATTCACAGTGGAGTTGTTCATACCAGGAGTGCACCGGGAACAATTTCCCAACCAGCATTATTGTACTTCTTATGTACAAGGCCATTTATTTGTTGAGCTCTCACAAAGAACTGGAATACAAGGGTTTCACATCTTCTAGAGCAACGGTCAGCAACCTTTTTGGCCGTGAGAGCCATAAAAGCCATAAACGCCTGCCGAAGGAGGAGGTTGGAGGTGGAAGGTGCTGGAATATGGGGCAGGGCTGAAGGGCCCGCTGGGGCACATCCTGGGGCTCTGCCCGGACTGGCTGGTTGGGAGGTAGAGCCAGATATGGCTCAAGAGCCATACGTTGCCGGCCCCTGTTCTAGACTGAACTGAGAGACTGTTACAGCCAGAAAGAAGTTGAGAATAGCACAGAAGTTTTATTCTTGCCATTGTTCCCATCCCTAGGGCTCAGGAGGGCAAACACAGCCAAGAAGTGTCCCAGTTCCAACAAGAGTTAGCAGAAACTCGAGCTCAGCTCCAGCTTCTACAGAAGCAGCTGGATGAACAGCTGGACAAACAACCTGTTGAAAACCAAGAGGTAAAAACCTTAAAGGGCTACTTCATCAAACAGCCAAAACCAGGAGGCTGTTGATTCACATGTATCTCATTAGGCAATTATTAAATCAACTCATATCAGAATATTGAATTTTTAAAATGAGATAAGTTATCATTTACAGGAAACAAACAACATAATCCTTAAGTACACATCATTTCAAAACACACATGGATGAATGTTTTATTTTTCTACAATGTTCTGCCTTTCTTCATTTAGGTAGAAGATCTCAAATGGGAGATAAGTCAAAAAGAGAGAGAAATCCAAACCCTGAAGCAGCAATTGGACCTGAACGAACAGCACAGTCAAAAGGAATTAGAAGGAATCCAGCTGGTACTGCAGGTAGTCAAAAGCGTCCTTCATGGCCCTGAGGAAGGGGGCATGTCTAGGGTCTCTTCAGTGTTCATTGAGGAAAGGCTGTTTTCCGTGGTAGGTTACAGAGAGAAACAACAGAGATCCTGTTTGGGGGCATGGAGGTCAGTTTAGACACTGTCCTTATTCTTTGTAATTCATCCAGACTGTCTCTGAGGCAGGGAAGGGGAGCATGAAGCTGCTCAGGTCACTCCCCTCTGGATAAAAGGCTTTTCAAGCCTTTTTTCAAGACAGAGTTAAACTTTGATCTCCCAGGGGTAGTCTGACTTCTAGGAGCTGGCCTGAGAAACCAAGCTGGGATCACAGTGAGGCATGGTGGGCTAATGCTGTCTGTACTGGGATCATTTCCCTCTCTTTAGAATGACTATTTTAGCACTACCTAGAGTAATGCTAAATGGAAAGTTGTGTTATGTTCACTATTTCTGGGAGCTGTCTTGGCAGTGTCTAACAGTCCAAGGGATCAAGCTCCACCCCAGCCCTCTCTGGCTTTGGAAGGCTCTCAGCTCTCTGTTTCATACCATAGTCTCAGTCACTAAATAGCTATTTCTTTTTTTTTTCTTTTTTTAATCTTTACCTTCTCTATTCTTAAGCAGGAAAGTTGCAAGGACTAGGCATTGGGGGTTAAGTGACTTGCCCAAAGTCACACAGCTAGGAAGTGTTTGAAGCTAGATTTGAACTCAAGTCCTTTTGATTCTATGCCTGGTGCTCTATACACTGTGCTACCTAACTGCTCCTGGAATATATTCTTTTTCTTTTCCTTTTTAAAATTTTTCTCCCTTCTCCCATCCCCAAGGCAGGAAAATAGTTTGATATGGATAATACCCATACTTTCATACAATACATAATTCTATAGAATATGCTTTTTTTTTTTAATCCTTACCTTCCATCTTGGAATCAATACTGTGTATTGGTTCCAAGGCAGAAGAGTGGTAAGGGCTAGGCAATCGGGGTTAAGTGACTTGCCCAGGGTCACACAGCTGGGAAGTGTCTGAGGTCAGATCTGAACCCAGGACCTCCCGTCTCTAGGCCTGGCTCTTAATCCACTGAGCTACCCAGCTGCCCCCAGAATATGCATTTCTTGAAGAAATTCAGTTCAGCTGGCCTATAAAGTACTTGTAGGGGAGTGATGTATAATTATCCACTGTGATTTAAATTAAACAATCTCAGATAAAATTTTGATGGGATTAAATAAAGAGGAAACTTTCAGTTCCCTAAACAGCTTTCAGAGACTGAGTTGTAAAAGAGCCATCTTCCTGCCTTAATAAAGTTAAGTTCCACATGTAAATATTCCTTCTACAAATGAAGGCACAAGTTCCATCCTTATCCATCATTATTCCTGCTACCTATTAGGATTAATCCAGGGAACTGAAGAGCTGCTGCTGCAACAGGCTAAATAGGATTTTCTCCCTGGAAACCTTCAGAAAGTTCTCCCTGGCTGAGCCTTAGAATGGCTGCAGAGGCAGGTGTTCACAGTGTGTAAAAAATTCCTCTTTGTTTTACTTATAGCAGAGTGGGGCTTGAGACAGCCCTAGCCTGCTGACCAGGACATGATCCAGACCAGGAACAATGTCACATATCTCCTTGGCCCCAGAAAGAAGGGAGAAGCCAAGAGGAGAGAATCCTCATGGAGCCCTGTGTGTCATGCAATGGGGGAGGTTGGGGGAGCCAGGGACTGCCTCAGCCCCTTTGAAGTAGTTCAGCTTTTGATTTTCCCCAATGACTGAAAAAACACTCTCACTTATCTCTAGAATATTAAAACTGAGCTGGACATGGCCCGGGAAGACCTTTCGATGACACAGAAAGATAAATTCACCCTTCAGGCAAAGGTGACTGAGCTGAAGAATAGCATGAAGACACTCCTCCAACAAAACCAGCAACTGAAGCTGGACCTGAAGCATGGCAAGATGAGGAAGGTAATGCCCATGTCCTGAGCTCACACACGGGCAGATGAGAGCCTTCCCCTTAGGGGATAGGTTGCACAGGCTAGCCCCGAAGAACTGTTTCCTCTCACTGTGTTGCAGCACTGATTTATATTTGGCTAATGCTAGAATGTGATGGATGGCAGAGGCATTGTGATAGATTGTTAGGGCCACACCAGGAGCATATTTCTATCAGCCCAGAAACAGTGGGCATGACAGCCTCCCCCAGGTTCATTGTACTAAAAAGATGAAGTGTAAGTGCTCCACACTCCATAAAGCAGCTCCTGAATAACTTGAGTCCGAGGCCCAGGGCCCCAGTTATCATTGACATAGGGCCGAGGCATACCTGGGGCCCATTCTGAACTTCCTTATAGAAGTGTCATAAATTTATGAGGTGAATTGCTATAATTCATCCCTCTGAAATAAACGTGCCAATAAAAAATGAGGGCACTCAAAAGGTGAAACCTGACAACCCAGTTAGATAAGTAACATTTCTTTATGAGGCCAGAGGTCCTTCATGGAAAATGTGTATCTTTTGGTTCATATCTAAGGGAAGTTCTATATAAGATCACAAGTTTTGCAAATCAACACAATCCTCATGAGTGAAGATATGTGAAATGCTATAACCCTAGCTATTACTTGGGGGCATCAAACCATGGATGGCATGTTTGCTGAATTTGTGGACCTTCCTGTCAGTAATTGGGTAACAATATGCAAAAGTAGAAAGCGTGGATTTGCATATGTGTAATATCATTCTCCTCTCTCCTTTCCCTTCTCTCTGTCTCTTTGTCTTTCCCCTTCTCTCTCTGACTCTCCCTCTCTGTCTCTCTTCTTTCTCTCTGTCTCTTTCCCCTTCTCTCTATGTCTGTCTCTCCCCTTCTCTCTGTCTCTGTCTGTCTCTGACTCTGTCTTTCTTTCTGTCTCTGTCTCCCCTACTCTCTGACTCTGTCTCTCTCTCTCTCCAAAATGTAAGCACTAATGAGCTGTTTGTTTTTCAGAGGAAGGAACTGAAGGGAGAGACCAATTCTAACCCTGTGACCCCAGTTAAAATTCCAGACTGTCCGGTCCCTGCCTCTCTCCTAGAGGAGCTGCTCAAACCCCCAGCGACTGTGAGCAAGGAGCCTCTAAAGAATCTCAACAGCTGTCTCCGACAACTGAAGTAGGACTTTTTTGTTTAGTAAAGAAAATTAAATCCTTTGGGGATGCACTTTCCTATCACTTATGCCAAATGCCCAGCAAATGTGTCTGCCAGCCTAAAAGCCTCTTTCTTTCCTGTGCCTCCATTCCATTTTGTTGCATCTCATAAAGTGTCAGAATTTCTGAGTTGAACAGGTTCTCTCAGGTCTTTTTGTTCTAACTTATACCTAAATAAGACTCCTGAAAGCATCTCTGACAAGGGATGAACCTTCATCCTTTGCAAGGAGACCTCCCCTTTCTGGGGCAGCCCCAGCCATGTTGAGGCAGCTTTTGTAGTTTTTCCCACTCATCTAAGCTATCCTTCATTGAATAGCTACTCTGTGTGCACCCCACATTCAGGAGAGGGAATACAACTTAGGAGATTCTTCTAATTCATTTTAGTATCTAAGACACATATAATATCCCAAAACATCTCAAAGGAGGAAGGGAACATGTATATATACTAAATGGGGCAGCTGCGTTGGAGTTAGGAGGACTCCTCTTCCTGAGTTCAAATGTGGCCTCAGACTTACTGGCTATGTGACCCTGGGCAAGTCACTTAACCCTATTTGCTTCAAGTTTTCTCATCTGTGTAAAATGAACTGAAGAAGGAAATGAAAAACCACTCTAGTATCTTTGCCAAGAAAAGTCCTAATGGGCTCAAAGAGTCAGACTCGACTGAAATTTCTGAACAACAAAACCCTTCCAGGGGCAGCTGGGTAGCTCAGTGGATTGAGAGCCAGGCCTAGATATGGGAGGTCCTAAGTTCAAAGCCGGCCTCAGACACTTCCCAGCTGTGTGACCCTGGGCAAGTCACTTAACCCCCATTGCCCACCCTTACCACTTTTCCACCTATGAGCCAATACACAGAAATTAAGGGTTAAAAAAACAAAAAACTTCCAAAGCTTTTTCAGAAAAAAGCATCCAGCCAGGTGCCACCTTATCTCATCCCTATCTTAGACCTATGGTTGATTTTCTTGAACCTAAGTGTGGGTCTTAATACTGAGGTCTGTTAAACTTCATCTTGTGGCTGACAAAGGAAGAAATGCATTACTTAGTTACCTTGTTAGTTAGCAGGTAGCTTAAGAGTACAGTAATAAGCAATCCATTATCAACTCTTCTTCCCTTTCCCCTCAAACCCTAACCTTAGTATCAATTCTAAAACAGAAGAGCAATAAGGACTAGGCAATTAGGGTTAAGTGACTTACCCAGGGGCACACAGCTAGGAAGTGTCTGAGGCTAGATTTGAACCTATGTATTTTTGATGGTTACAGGCCTGGCACTCTCTCCTGTACTACCTAGTTGCCCCATTATTAGTTTTAAACACAAAACTAGCTAGACTTTTTACTTTATTCATCAGTATGGGTTCAACTGTTATTCTCCAGCTGTTAGAAAACTTAAGATTTTAGTTTTAGTTTTTAATTTCAGTTAATGCCATTATCAGAATCTTTGGACAGATACCTTTTTTCCTTTTTTGATAATGTTCTTAGGATGTGTTTCTAGTCAAAGGCAAGAGGATTCTACCCATTTGCAGTTTTAACAATAATGTACTTATTTCTCCATAGCCCTACATCATTGAGTTTGGTTTGATTAATTTTCTTTGTTTTTGCCCCTTTGAGGGAAGCCTTTGAATCATTTTCATTTGAATTTCATTAGGGAAGTTGAACAAGAGGAGAAGCTTTTTTTAAAATTTTTAACTACACTAAGAAAAAAGGAATATATAACAAGGCCCAGAATTGCCTCTCCCAATAGACCATCTAATTGGCAGCCAAGTAGAAACAGTACTTCTCAGCTCTTACTTCAGTTTTGGTTTCTTTGCTAAGAAGTCTTTGGCCCGAAATAGCTGGCTAAGAAAATGATGCGTAAGATATGTAAGGAAATTTTTAGGAGGACACCAAAATGCCTTTTGTGACTTTAAGTCACCAGGTAAAGATGAATTTTCAAGGTGCTGGGAAAAACAAAACATTGTCATTGCTGAAGCCACAAACGATAGTCTGGAAAAGATCACGGAGCACAGGAATCCTAAGGGCTTTAGCATTAAGAGGGTGATTGTCCTTATTTCCAAAAAAGGGAAGTGAATAAAAGTCTGTAAGTAATAGAATGATGATGAGCTCCACTTCCATTGCTTAGAAATTATAGATCTTATTAAGGGGTATCAAACAGCTAGTAAAGGAAGTGATGGTCATGAAGAGCCCACACCTGGTGCTGGCATCCCCAAGTTACGCCCAACTCATTTCATTTCTCTTTTATTGGATTGCTAGATAAGGGGAATGCTGCAATTATTGTTTACCTAGATTTTAGCAAATTATTTGACCAAGTTTCACATGCTATCTTGTCAGAAAAGAGAGAGTTGGACTAAAAAGTAATAGAGAGAGGTGAATTTGGAACTAGTTAAAAGACCAGACTTTGAAGAGTAGTCATTAATCCTTCAATGATGGCTTGGAAAGTCATCTCTAATAGAGTCCCTTAGGGATTGGACTTAGCCTTGATCTGTTAAACATTTTTATCAGTGATTTGAGTAAAGATGTAGATGGAATGCTTTTCAGATTTGCAGATGATACCAAGCTGAGGGAAAGAGTTAATAAACTGTAGTAACCAGAGTCTTATAGGCAGAACTATTAGGTTGAATCTAATAAGATAAAATTAATTTTTTTCCTCTTTTATTATGAACTTGACAAACATCAACAAATATAACTATTTCTGTCAACGCTGACCACACATACACACACACAGAAAAAGCATTATATACGAAACCTGGAATTATTATATAAATTTCAGATAGTTTAAAAGTCTATATTAAATTTATGTAGCCTTGTTTGTTTGTATCCCCTTTTTAAATTTAATTCTGTTCTTTTCTATGTATTTTTAAATGTTTCATTGACCCAATTTAAAAAAAACTTTAATATAATCCCCCTCCCAGCATTTATATTCTTCCCTTTATTGCTTTTCCAAGAAATTTCTCCCTTTGGTCATCTCTAAAAATAGTTTCCCTCTGCACCCCCAGGCCATCACCTCTCTGCCAAAAGGATGGAAGGCTGCTTCATTAAAACAAGCTTCTGTAATCATTGATTGGTGTTTACACTGATCCAAGCCCTTAAGTCTTTCAGAATAGTTTTCCTTTACAGTATTAAAATGATTATGTATAAATTATACTTTTCTCTGTATCAGTTCATATAAACTTTCCTTAATCCTTTTCATGATTCCATACTGTGTAGTAATAGTCTTTTATATTCATATACCATAATTTTTTCAGCCATTCTCCATTCTGTTGGCCTCCAGTTCTTTGCTATAACACAAGTGCTGTCATAAGTATTTTTGTAATTGATCCTTTCCTGCTTCTTTAATCTCTTTAGAACGTAAAATAATTATTCCTAGATATAAAGTAATTTAGAGTCCAAAAAAATCACTTACAAATAAGGTATAGGGAAAGGTACCAATAGACAGTAGTTCACCTGGCAAGATCTGGGGTTTTCATGTACTCCAAGCTCATTATGAGTTAACAGTGTTATATGGCAGCCAAGAAAACTACAAAGTCTTTTCTGCATTAAGAGACTCTGGGCTAGGAAGATACCTTGTCCTTCTCAATCTATATCCAAATGACATTCATTTTTGGGGAAGGTCATTGATAGGTTAGAGAGTATAGTCAGAGTGGTCAAGGATCTATGCTACCTCATCTGTAGGAAAAAATGGGTCATATATAGCCTAGTAAGGAGTATATTGTGAGGGGAATTATAGTTGTTTTCAAGTATTTGAAGGACCTTCACATGGAAGAAAGACAAGACTTGTTCTGTTTGGTTCCATTTGGCAGAACCAAGAACAAGGAGTGGAATTAGTAAAGTCACAGCAATTAAAGCTCACCTGAAGAGGAATGAGCAGCTTCTTGAGATAGTAGATTCTCCATCCTGGCAGGTCTTTAGGCAGATGCTGGCTGATAGCCACTGATAGAATGTGTTTTGGGGGATTTTTTTGTTTAAGGATGAATTGGCACGAATGGCTACTGAGCCCCTCACAACTCAGGGTTTCTGGGTGGTTTTTTGCAATTAATGTATCTTTTGTTAATTGTCTATTGATATGCCACTTTTGATCCCTAAGGATATGAATGTTTCCTTTGAATATTTGTACCAGTTTAAAATGGTACAAAGATTTCTAATATGCTTACTGCATCTATTTTATATTGCCATTTTTCCTCTTTTCTTGGTTATTGGGGCAGGAGGTAACATGTTTGGGCTTTTTTTGTACATAATTTATCATATTTTCCTCTGTTTGGCAGATAAAATATACTAATGTATTCTTTCATTTCCCTCTAACTTTGAGAGGTTTTTTTAATTAACTATTTGGTCTGGCTCAAATTTATATTAGCATATGGTATGAAGTTTGAGGACTCAAATTTATTTTCAGCCACATCCAGTTATTAAAGGAAATTTTTCCATTTGCCTTCTTTTAAATGTTGTGGTAGAAAATTATTATGCCTTTTTCTGATGCTCCTAGATTGCCTTCTTTTGACACAGTATTTATTTGGTATATTTCCTTTTCTTAAAAGGCAAGAAATGGATAGTCTTCAGCGCCAAATGGAAGAACACACGATCACGGTACATGAATCAATGTCTTCTTGGACTCAGGTGGAGGGTCACTTAATGGACCTTGCAGTTACCTGCCCTCCTGCTGTCTCTAGGGAACTTGAAAATTCCAGCGTTGATCAAAAGGAACAGAACCATCCTGTCCACGAGCAACGAATATTGGAACAGTGACCCCAGGCTGCCCCCAATGTCTCTTCTTGTCTCTAAATGTGTGAAGGATTATTGTTTTATCACCCTTATTTATTTGATTTTGAACTTGATGTTTTTCTGTGAGCTGCAGTTTTGAGTTCTTCTTTTGCCTATGAGGGTACAAGAGAGTGATGGCAAAAGGCCAGCAAGATAACCAATTCACAGGCCATGCTTGGTTTGTAATTCCTGTGACACGATCCTGCTTCCTACCAAAGTAACTCAGTCTCAAATGAGGTCTTGTCTCCTATTTCTGTACAGGAGTCTGGGTCGTTTTTGAGGGATACTGTGTCAGGTTAGAATTCTGAGTGATCCTCTTGGGTAACACTGTCGAGAAGGAATTTTTCAGAATTGTGGCTACCAGTGTAGACATGTGGCCTGGGGAGTTCTTGTTTCCCATCTCATTTTCCTTCTTAGCTCAGTGGGAAGCTTTATTTTACTGCAGAGGAAAGTACTTATTTTGCACCTTTTACTTTATTTTTCAAATACACACATCCTCTAGTTGGGTGTCTATAAATAGTAAGAATCATATAGTTGTTTTAAAAAATACTCTTGCATAATTTAAAAATTACTTGGATTGTCTTTTTTGTTGCTTTATCTCTTCCTTGTTGCCATGTTTAAGTCTGCTGTTAGAAAATCTTGTACATAGAGTATTTAAGGAAGCTGACCAATACAGGTAAGGCTTTTAGAAAAATAATTATTTTATTTACTATACCTTTCAAACACAAAAATGCCTATATGAAAGGGTTTGGGGTTTTGTTTTTTAAATCACTTTTCTTTCTTGGCTGTTTGAAAGCACACATTAAGAGCTTTGCTCACCCTGGCCAAAGCTTTATGGTTCCTAACCAAGGGAGCCTGTCACCAGCAGGTCCAGAAAGGTCTGGGGTCCCGCCAAATCAGAGGGAAAAGGGGGGAATTAAGAGGATGAGGGGGTACAGAGGAAGGAGGAAAAGATAAAGGAGACATGAAAAAGGATTGGCTTTGGGAAGGGTAGCTTCTGGCTCAGGTTCCTGCTCCATCCAGCCCCAATAGGCAGGTCAGAGATGGGGTAACGAGGCTTTCCCCCTTCCACCTTTGTCTGACTGTGACAGTCTGAGGTTTAAACCAGAAAGTGACATCAGGTGAGAGTTGCTCCAACTGACAGGCAGGAGCAGCCATCAGGAGAAACATACTCCCTGCAGCCTAGATTTTTATGAGCATGCTACATTTCCAAAAGAGGATTCCCTTCATTCTCTTTCCTGCTCAGAAATCATAGTTTCAGATGCAGGCAAGTAGAAAAAATTAAGATACCAGTATTGGTGCAGGCTTCTTGTCAGCTTCTCTTTCCTGGTTGTTCATGAAACCTAGAGAGCTTTGATTTATAGATCAGGCATCCTGGATGGGCCACACTATTAACTCCTCACATCATTCCACCCAAACTAAACACTATCAGAATGATGGATTGGGAGGCTTGTGGTTTGTGAACTTTCTGTTTTCTTTTGTTTAAGTTGCAAAGAAAAATCTAGAAAAAAATTGCGGTAAATAGTGAGAGATTTTTGTGTCTGTAAGTTTTAGGGGAGGGAGGGAATAATCCGTTAATGGGGCTCTCAGGTGCCCATTATGCAAATTACTGGCCTGAAAATGATGTCTTAAAGTGTTACTGATCAGTCCAGATATGCTCATGTTTATATATGACAGAAGCTTAATTACTCTTGTAGAGAAAACAGTATGGTATTCTAAAGCTGTTTCTTGTGTTCTTAAAACTGCCTCTTAAAATGTGTTTCGAGAGGAAATAAAAATACCATATTGTTAGTTGATAAGGTTAAAATAACATTAATGTTAAATACACTTAGTGATGCTAAAAAAACCCATTTCATCAAGTGTTGCCATTTCTAAAGAATTGTCATTTGTGCGAGGGTTGATTCTTGCTGCCTTACTGGAAGATCTCCTTACCAACAGACGCAGGCACACGGCCCACTTGTCAGTCTTGTGCGACGCGAGGACACTAGAGTCTGAACGCTCGTCTCTCCCCGAGACACGAGATACGAGACACGTTTGGGGCACTTCCTAGCAAGGAGCGTTCAGGGTTCACTTTTACACAAAGGAAGAGAAGCTTGTTCAGTTGTCAGGATGTTGGTCAGGTGAAGTCAAACTTTTGTTTTTCTTCATCTTTTTTTCTTTCTGCTCTTAGTTATTTCTCACATTCATTCCATCTATCACTCCCACTCCTACCCTGAGAAACACGATTTTCTTCACTCGTTTTGCAATGTATCCAGCCCAAAGCCCCAGCCAGTCTTCTCCCTTTTGGCTCAGAGAGAATTCAGAGTTGAGTGTTTTAGCTCTGTATGTGATTCTGTAGGCTCAGGGCCTGCTGATGGGGTTTGGGGACCTCAAGATTGTGTTTGGCTTCCCCTTCTTTCCCACCCTGCTAGCTGTTGGAAGTCAGCCCTTCCCCCCCCCCCCCTTTCCATTTCCCTCCTGGTACCCGGGATGTACTAGGCTAGGGAAATAAACCTCTCAGCGTCAGCTTAGACATTGCCATTAGACTTTCCCAAGAAGTCACTTTAAAGAGGAAAATTGGTGCCTCCTTAACCTACAAGATAATTTCCAAGTTGCCTATTTCTGATTCGTTGAGGGTTTCTTTGCCTGTGAGGGATTCTGCTTCCTATAGCTGTCTCACTGTCCTACCTCTCTGGCCAGGGTCTGGTGAAGGAAGGGCTGGATAATCCGCTACTTCTTCAAAACTGTAGTTTTGAAATGGACTCATGACTTAATACACAGAAAGAAAGCAGTGATAATCCCTTTATAAAGCAAAGACTCTACTTGCAACAACACCCTTGTAGATGTCTGTAATAAATGTGGTGGTCCATACTGAAGAGAAAGTTCATACTCCATGGAATTGTTACCGAGTCTTCCAATTTGTTCCAAAATGTTTTGTATAACCCAGTTTTCATTATTTCTTGTTTGTTACACATCTCCAAGAAATACTGTGGATCTTATAGATTCATAAAATGGTTCTTCCCTCTGGAGGGTGTGACAGCTGATTTTTATCTTGTCATAAGATGCAAAAGCGGCTGTTACTATGGTTGGTACAGATTTAGGTTCTAATTGTAAAATGGCCCCCAAGAAAGATGCCCCAAGCTGCATATTGATGTGTACAATTGGGCAGTGCCTTGTGAAGTTTCCCATAGTGTTTGGCTGACAGCATCCATTTTCTGCTCATGTGATGTTTCCCTGAAAAAGCAATAGCAAATCAGATTATAGACCTTTAGATCTGGCATGGTATGTATTGATACTTTCGTGAGTACTAAAAAAAAAATGTCAGAATGAAACTATCCAGTTGTTGAAAAGATGCTTTGGGGCCTTGTTTTAACCAGAACCCATTTGGTATGGAATTGGGTATAGACCCAAGTGTCTCATACCTTCTTTCCCCAAGGCAGGCTTGTGAGCCGAAGGTATCAGAAGCCCTTTGTTATATTGTGGTCTCACCTCATCTGTGGGCCCACAGTAGTTTTAGTACTCTGAATGGTTTTCGGTTATCTAAGGAAATATTCATTTAGGTAAACAAAATTCACATATATGCAAAAAAAATCCATGCATACAAATTTATTCATCAGGTTGGGGCTCTTTTTTTGGTGGAATAATTTGAGGAAAATGTGACACCATATACAATGAATGATTATCTTATACAGCATGTTAATTAAAAAAGGTTTAAGAGTGCATAGGAATTCCTTAAGTTTTGTGCAATAAACTATTTTTGGTAAAGGGTTTCATATTTATTATTTGGGGATTCATTATATTTAAGTACAATTTGTCTCTTTTATTGAGGTGTGTGTTTTCACCCACAAAAAATGTTAAATGCTCTATGGTAATTCATTAATTTCAATAAGTTTTGCTGTCATTCTATCAGTTTTCAAAATGTTTTTAAATCTAATTTTTTGTTGAATTTAAATGACTGAAACAAGACAATCTTGTTCATATTTCTTTTGTCTACTTCCCCTTTGTGTGGTTTTGATGGTTCACGCTTGCAACTGTAAAAACAAAAATAAGGTTGTAAGAATTTATAAGTATCCACCGAATTAGTTTCCAGAAATATCACTGAACACATCCAAGATGGCAGACCTAGGCATGTGGGTTGAAGTTCCCCAGGATCCTGATGAGGATAGAATTATCCAGAAGTGCATGAGCTTCCCTGAGAGTAAGCAGCCCCTCACCCTAGGGGTCTTCAAGTAGAGCCTTAATGGCTTCATGTTGGGGGTGTTGTAGAGAGGGGTCTTGTTCAGAAAGCCCCTGGGGGCCACCAGAGCCCCCTTTTGACGCTTGGATTCTGATTTTATACAGCATGCTCTTGAGGTTGGTGCCCTCTATCCGTCCTAGCGTTATGAATAATATTGATATAGATGGATATTAAAAGTATTAATAGTTTATTTAAAGTCATTTTGATAGTTATAGCCACGCGCCTGATAAGATCTAATTCAAATCGCCCGCCATTACCTTCTCCCACCTGGCTACTGCTTACAAAAGAGCGTCTCCCAATCACATCGGGAGTCTTATTCCTCTGTCTACGTAACCACACTTCCTCCGTAAGAGGAGTCATGGGAAATGTAGTTTCTAAGTCCCCTAAACGTCCACAGGAAGTTTATATCATATATCTAAATATTAAAGCTCAATGAACCCCAAATTTCTGCTAACACACTTGGCAAGCCATTATTTCTCTTCCTCTCTCCAATACTGTGCTGGACATTATGCTGGAGCAGTGGAAGTCCCCGCCCGAATTCAAGGAGTTTATGTTAGACATGGGGAAATAAATGTACATAGATGTGTAAATGCAAACTTATATACCAAATTTTAAATGTGGGTGTGTATAGCATACCTACACATCCCCCTGCTGGTGGCAGGGAATAAAGTGTACGACTGAGACGATAAGAGCCAGGTTATAAAGGCTTGAACACCAAACCAGATTTTAGACTTGATTCTGAAAATGATATGGAGCCACTTGCAGTTACTGATATGGGGGAGGAGGAGTAGAGATGTGTGTGTGTTTTGTTATTGCCTTTTGTCTTAGAATCAACACTATCGGTTCCAGGCAGAAGAGCAATGAGGGCTGGGCAATTGGGGTCAAGAGACTTGCCCAGGGTCCTACACCTAGGAAGTGTCTAAAGGCACTTTTGAATCCAGGACCTCCTGGCTCTATACACAGAGCCACCTCGCTGCTTCGAGGGGTGCCGCGTTGTGGATTTTGCAATAGTGCAGCTAGGAGGTGCTGAGGGCCTGCACTAGAGTAGGGACGGTGTCCAAAGACAGAAGAGTGAGTGTGAGAAATGTTACAAAGGTAAAATTAATGGGGGTTGAGAGAGGAAGGAGTCTAGATTTGAGCCTGGGTGACAGAACATGATGGTCCCCTCCACAGTAAAAGGGAAATTGGAAAGAAAGGAGGGTTTGGGGGGGGAAGCCCAGGTAGTTTGGGATGTGTGGAATTGAGGATCCTCATCTTCCCCTCTTCATTCCTGGCAACATGGAATCTCTAGTTTCCTTAAAGGCCCAGCTACGGTTCCACTTCCTTTAAGGCCATTCCTGATTCTTTCAGTTGTCCACGCCCTCCTCGGCACTACATATTTGGTGTATTTATTCTATACTTCTCTGTGTAACAGAACCCCCTCATACAATATAAGTTTCTTGAGGGCAGGAACTAGTTCACTTTCACATTCGTATCCCCAGCTCCTATAGGTGCTTATTGATTGGCCAAAGGTTTGTTTTGTTTTGGGGTTTTTTTGGTGGAAGAACATGATTTCCCCCCAACTTTGAATAACTAGATGAGCATCCAAGCTATGATTAAAGTATTATGTTCCCTATTGCCTAGAGAAAAGACAACGAAGGGACATAATTACAATGCACAAATATTTGAGTTTTGAAGAAGGGTTGACATCTGCCACCTGGAGCCATGCAGAATTAGGACCAATTAGAGAAAATTAAAGAGAGATGGAATTGGATTTGATAGAGGGGAAAACAAAAAAGATGAAATGGAATTTCCTCATCAAAAGTTTTCAAGAAAGGAACTGGGACTGAATGGCCACTTGGTGGCAGGGTTCTAGAGAGAATGAATGCCTCAGGGAAGGGTTTTACATACTAAGATCTTTCAAGTCTATGAAGCAGAGATTTTGCAGAATGGCATTCATGACAAGTATGTGGGTATGGAAGAGTCTATTTTGTTCCAAAGAGCACAACAAAAGATGGAGGGTTAGAGGACGGGACAGTAGCATTGAATATCAAGAAGATATACGAGCCCGGTGTCAAGTCCACAAGCATTTTTTAATCCTGTGCCAAGCACTGGGAATTCCAACATGGGCCAAAAGTAATGCTGTCAGGGGTCTTCCATTCTAATCTGCCATGACAATACATAGAAGAGAGGAGGAGGGGGAAAGGGCATCTCTTCCAAGGTGAGAAGTCCCCAAGAGAGGAGGGATCTGCCAAGCTAAAGAGGCAGCTGAGGCATGATAAAGAAGTTCAGAGAGAAGGAGGGAGTTGTAAGGGTTAAATTTGATGGTTGGAACCATGCTTTTTTCACATGACTAATGATGGGTTTGATTTCTTTATCTGGGAATTGCTTATTCATCTTTTTTCACCATTTCTCAAGTGTGGGGTGACTTGCATTCTTATTAATTTGTCTGAGTTCTCTATATATTTGAGAAATGACACCTTTATCAGAGAAATGTTTAATAAAATTCTTTTTTCCCAGTTGTTTTCCTTTTAATCTTGGTTACATTGGATTTGTTTGTACAAAAAAAATCTTTATATTTAATATATTTAATTTATTTATTTTACATCTGATAATATTCTCTATCTCTTGCTTCTTTATCCATTCTTCCCTTCTCCCTTGATCTGACAGGCAAACTATTCAATGTTCCTCTAATTTACTTTTTTTTTTTTATCCTTCACTTCTGTATCTTTTATTATTTAATTTGAATTGAATTTTTTTATTTAATTAATTTAGAATATTTTTTGATTGTTACATGATTCTGCTTCTTCCCCCCCTAAAACCTCTCCCCCCAATGTGGAATTCTACTAGGTTTTATATGTATTTCCATATTTATGGAAGACCTATTTCTATATTATTGATAATTGCACTAAGATGATCATTTAGAGCAGTGATTCCCAAAGTGGGCGCCACCGCCCCCTGTTGGGTGCTGCAGTGATCCAGTGGGGTGTTGATGGCCACAGGTGCATTTGGGAGTGGTGAATAACTGTAAGGGGGTGGTGATAGTATAAAAGAAAAAAGATTTAGAAAAATTGATTTATGTATTCCAATCATAACGCTTAATTTTTCTTTGAACAAGGTACTGGACGTTGGCTCGGTTCCGCATACTCCCTCACTTGCATTGAGGTATGTGCAATCACGCACTGTTACTGTTCATGTGGTGCCACTGAATTGCCGTTCCAAAACACATGAGCACTACGAGCATTGCTGTGGGTAACTGCAAATCTGTAAATCTGCAAAACTGTAAATCGCAAGGCCAAAGCCTAGAACGGCAGTGGTAGTACTGGCTACTGGCAGTACTACCATGGCAGTACTACCAGCAGATTTTGGAGCACACTATGAATCAGGAGATTTCCTGTAATTATTACACGTAATATAACTCAAACAAAGGTTAGATTGTTGTGATATAGTGATAAGTTAAAGTTAACTAACAAATAGTGCGACTATAATTGGTGAGTATTATTTATTTATTTTGTAATAATTATATGCGCTTTACAATTAGTAATATCATGTTTATTTATTTCATAGGTATTTATTTTAGTTTGTATTTTACAAAAATATTTCAAAAAATTACTAAAAAAATTATTAAAAATACCTCCATAAAAATTTTATTTTTTCTTTCTATGGATAATAATGGCTCAACCAAAGAAAAAATGTATTGTAGACGATATAATATCGAATATTTGAAATATGGCTTTATTGAGTCACCTATAAACAATACATTACCAATGTGCCTGATTTGCCAGAAAGTTTTATCAAACAAAGCTATGAAGCCTTCCAGACTACAAGAATATTTGACTAAAATTCATGGTGATAAAAAAGATAAGGATTTATCTTATTTTCAAACACTAAAAGAAAAATTTATCAAACAACCGACATTGGCAAAACTCTTTTGAAGCGCAACCACACAAGACGGCAATGGCTTGCTTGCTTCTTACAATATTTCGTTAATGATTGCCAAATTGGGAAAACCTCATACTATTGGTGAAGAACTAATTATACTGGCTATAAGTGAAGTAATACATACTGTGCTACACAAGCCAGCATCTGATATTATCAAGAAAATTTCATTGAGCAATAATACAGTACAAAGAAGAATTGATGAAATGGCTCAAGATGTTGAAGATTCATTCTATGGATATTTAAAAACATCTCGGTTTTCTATTCAACTTGATGAGTCAACTTTGCCAGGAAATGAAGCTTTACTTTTAGCATACATGCGGTTCACAAAGGAGGAACAAATTTGCCAAGAATTATTATTTGCAAAATATTTGCAAACTGATACTAAAGGAGAATCAATTTTTCATGCATTGGATGAGTTTTTTAAAGAAAAAGAAATACCTTTGATTAATATCTTATCAGTAGCCACAGGTGGTGCTCCAGTGATGGTAGGGCGCTACAGAGGTTTTCTTGCATATTTAAAAAAGGAGATGCCTAATGCATTTACAGTATATTGTATCACCCATCATCAACATCTAGTTGCCAAAAACTTAAGGGCACACCTACATAATTCATTACAATATGTAGTTAAAGCTATCAACACAATCAGAAGCAAATTGTTGAATGACAAATTATTTAAACAGCTTTGTATTGAAAACGATGAAGAATTTAATTGTTTGCTGCTTTATGCAGAAGTTCATTGGTTGTCAAAGGGTGCCTGTTTAGATAGGTTTTATAAAGGGTTTAACTCAGTGCTGGAGTTCTCGAAAGATAAAAATGATGCTTTACAATCTCAGGGCCTCAGGGACATACATGCCCCAGAAACCATTGATCACATCCGCAGACAGTTCATAAAGGGTGCTTCACTGCCAATGCAGAACTACTTTAGGCAGAACTGTCCTCAGTGGGAGTCATTGCCAATGGAAGATGTTAGGCAGCATGCTTCTTACATTCATGATTCCAAACAGAAGGAAGCCAGGGCAGCCTGGCAGTCTGACTCAGATAAAGACTTGGTAATAGCAGACCTCAAGAGACAATTAAAGCAGGCCAGAAAAGAAATAGAAATAGAGGAAATCAAGAACTTTGCCCTCCAGGCCAGCAGGGGGCATAGTCAGTCCAGGCAACCTGCTAATGTTTCCAAGCCCAAATCCTTTTCTCCACGATGTTTTTTATTTGGGAGATCAGGTCATGTAATTCGAGCATGTAGATTCAGGCAACAAATAGACTTTGGCAGGACTGACAACTCCAGCCAGAGATAGGAGTACCAGAAGAACTTATTACAACTCTAAATGGTCCAACAATGCTAGAAAGGTTGAGGGCACCAAGCATGAAAGTCAATGCTGCAACCATACATGCAAAAAGTACAGCCAATCTCCATCCCTTGATGAAATGGAGAAATATTTGGCCCAGGGTGCGAAGTCAAAGTCCTTATGAACCAAAGTTTCTGAAGCAAAAAGGACTAATGGCTATGACCTGGATGTGAATATAAATAATCAGAGTGGGGTAGATGTTTCTCAAATACTGGGCACGGGAGAACATATGTCTCTAGCAAACTGCACAGAATACAATGATATTTCTGTGGCAGAAGACCAAGAATGGGAGGACATAATGCAAATGCATAGAGAGATTTATGGTACTATTGAGGATGACTATAAATGGGGTCTGCTTTCTCATTCCACCACAAAAGGTTTGGATGAGAAGCATAGGGACCATCCAAGAATTTGCAACAGCTTGCCTCCAGAAGCTTTGGAATCTTGGTTGGAGTCATCAGAATCTCAAGCTCCGCTCTTTATTCCAAGTTTAAAACAACAGGTTAGCTTGGATAAAGAACAAAGTGGCAGGGATTTACAATGTATTCAGAAAGGAGTATCATTTGTAACCCTGAAGGAGTCAGACCCCAGTGTCCAAACCCATTCCCTTGCTTTAGGCAGAAAGACCCAGGATGAGGTTAGAGAACAATCCAAACGGAATGTTGGCAGAGGCTTGACTTTGCCAGAGCAGCCCACTGAGTTGCTGGTTGCTGGCAGCTACTCAGAAAATTCTACACCTAGCTTTCTCAACCCCTTAACTGATGAATTCAAACCAGTAGCTTGGGGAAGGGAGAGTGGACAGCTGTCATCTCCATTGGCTAGTATGCTTAATAATAACATCATTGAAGTCTGTTCAGTGGTTGGAGACACAAATCAACTGACTTCAGCCACACAAACTGAAGGGCTAGATAGTGAACTCCAGACAGCTTCTGAGTTGGGAGTTGTATCAAAGCCAACTTATGAAGCTGGTCTAAATGCTGTTTGAGTAACTTAATGTACTCATAGAGCTTGCATTCCATACCCAGATGTGATAGGTTATGGATGCTTTGAGGTGACTTGCCATGGGAAGGCGGGTGTCCATATAGCATCTCAAAGGGTGACAAATGAGTAATGCTATTGCGCTGGCACCTAAGATGAAACAATGCCAAAGGTAATGCATCTGGCCAGTTCAAATGTGATTCAGCACAGATTTTAGCCACTAGGGTCTTCAAAGATTGATTAACTCTCTCAATCTGCCTGCTCAATTAGGGTCTGTATTCGGAATGCAGATGCTGCTTGACTCCTAGGGTTTCATAGACTGTAGCTAAAATCTTGTGTGTGAAGTGGGAACCACAATCTGATGCAATGTGTAGTGGAATAGAGAATCTAGGTATTAATTCCCTAAGCAAAATCTTCATTACAAATGCTGATGCATTGCATCTGGCTGGAAAAGCCTCTGGCCACTTGGTTAACCTATCCACGATCATCAATGCATACCTATAGCCCTGACACCTTGGCATGGTAATGTAATCAATCTGTATGCATTCAAACAGTGTAAAGGCTAATGGTTTGTTTCCCAGACTGAGGACTTTGGTAACAGTCTGGTTGAATTGCATAAAAATTCTGCACCTCTGAGAAACTCTCATTGCAACTTCATATATGCCCCTTGCATTCCAATATCTAGTTATAGAGTCTGCCAGGCCCAGACTTCCATAATGCCCTTTTTGATGTAATGCATGGCAAAAGGTGAAATACAGGGATCTAGGCAACATAGATTTTCCATTTGCCCCCAGCCAAACATTAGCTAAGTATGCACCATGGTGTTTTTTCCAATCCTTCACTTCCTTTGGGGAGTATGCATTTTTGAGATCAACTTCCTCCACCAAAGACAAATTCAGGACTGAAACTGGTCCATACCTCGCCCTGAATTTGGCTGTAATGTCAACTCGTCTATTCCCTGATTCCATTGGCCCTTGTATTTTGCTGTGGACTCGGCAATGAATTACCGAGACTTGTGCTGTTGGGAGCTATTAAGAGGAATTAGAATCTCAAGTAGATATTTTTATCTGGACCCCCTCAAAAGATCAATACAGACCGACAGAACCGTGTATCAGTTTTTCTCCCTATCAGGTCAAGATGGAGTGGAATATCTAAGATAAAAATTTGAGATTCCTCTTTTGATTCCTTTCATAATTCTCACCTTCCTTCAAAATGCATTATAGTCTTATTGAAAAAGCTTTGGGCTCTGAGCACTCCAGTAGGAAGGGGGGCTAACTCTGTTTCCTTTTGACCAAGAATACAGATGCCTGATACGGCCAAGGGGTGCTAAGTAATATTTTTTTCTGGAAAGGGGGGTAGGCCAAAGATGTTTGGGAACCACTGGTTTAGAGTCTACATTCCCAATCATATCTCCATCAACCCATGTGTTCAAGCAGTTGTATTGTTTGTGTTTCTACTCCCACAGTTCTTTCTTTGAATGTGAATAGGGTTCTTTCTCATAGGTCCCTCAGAATTGTCCTGGATCATTGCACTGCTGCTAGTAGAGAAGTCCATTACATTTGATTGTGCCACAGTGTGTCAGCCTCTGTGTATAATGTTCTCCTGGTTCTGCATCAATTCCTTGAGGTCTTTCCAGTTCACATGGAATTCCTCCAGTTCATTATTCCTTTGAGCACAATAGTATTCCATCACCACCAGATACCACAGTTTGTTCAGTCATTCCCCAATTAAAGGACATTCCCTCATTTTCCAATTTTTTGCCACCACAAAGAGCACAGCTATGAATATTTTTGTACAAGTCATTTTCCTTATTATCTCTTTGGGGTATAAACCCAGCTGTGGTATGGCTGGGTCAAAGGGAAGACAGTTTTTTAAAGCCCTTTGGGCATAGTTCCAAATTGCCATCCAGAATGAGTGGATCAACCTTTAATTTACTCTTAATATCACCCCTTATATTTAAATCCTATACCCGTTCTGACTTTAACTTGGTGTAAGATATGAGATATAGATCAGTGATGGGCAAACTTTTTAAAGAGGGGGCCAAAGGAAAGGAAATGCTCATCTGTGAGACTGTTTCTATGAGTCTGTTTCTAAGGCAACTTTTTTGAAGTTTCATTGTATTGTATCCTACTCATTGTATTTGTCAGATTAGGAATAATGTCCATAGCAGGATAGAACATTTCAGGGGGCCGCATTTGGCTGTAGTTTGCCCATCACTGGTCTAGAATTAGTTTCTGCCATTCTCTTTTCCAGTTTTCCCAACAGATTTTGTCAAATAGTGAGTTCTTATCCCACAAGCTGGGATCTGTGGATATGTCAAACACTAGAGTGCTGAGGTCATTCACCCCAGTCTGTTTCATTGATCCACTCTTCTATTTCTTAGCCAGAGCCAGATCTTTTGATGACTAGTGCTTAATAGTACAGTTTAAGATCTGGTACTGCTAGGAAACCATCCTTCACTTTTTTTTTCACTAATTCCCTGGATATTCTTGATCTCTTGTTCTTCGAGATGAATTTTATCATTATTTTTAGTTCTATGAAATAATTTTTTGGTGGTTTGATTGATGTGGCACAGAAGAAATAAACTGAGGAAGATTTGTCATTTTTATTATATTAGTTAATGTTTTTCCCATTTGTTTAGATCTAACTTTATTTGTGTGGAAAGTGTTTTGTTATTTTGTTCATATCATGCCTGTTTGTTGTGGTGTGAAGATGGAATTAGCTCTCCCGCATTTATTCTTTAGACTTTAACCACTAGGAATGTGTATATCCCACCTCACTTAGAATTTAGTGGTAAGGGGGGGAAGTCTATGACCCACATGTGCTAGTGAGTGACAAATCAAAAACAACTGACTACCTTCTGGGCCATCCAAAACAAGGTTAAAGCTGCCATTAGTCCACATGGAACTGGAGGATGGACGCAGAAAGTGACCCAAAGAACTATCTTTTAAATATGATGGTAACTTCCTATAAGGATGATTTTGGCCCTTTGAACTTGTCCTTGGAGGAGCTCCTGTTTGAGATCTCAGACTGCTTCCTTTTGGATTGTCACGTGGATGAGTGAAAGGCTGACTCCCTTTCTTTGGCTTTTCTGGAGGCTCTAACCTCTGAAGAGGCCTCCTGTCTTCTGTACAAATGAAACTTTTTTTTTGCCTTTTTTAATTAACCTCTGTGCCCCACCCTCCCCTCAGCTGGGGGCTTTGAAGCCCTGCCTGGTTCTGACCTTTGGAACAGGCTGGAATAACTCTCTCTCTCTCTCTCTCTCTCTCTCTCTCTCTCTCTCTCTCTCTCTCTCTCTCTCTCTCTCTCTCTCTTTCATTTTCCCTACTCTTTCCACTCTTCGTATTTATAAATAAACTACCATAAAAGTCATCCTGATTTGGGTCTTTAATTTGGAATTCCATAATCAATTCCTGGTGACCAAAACTCTTAAATATTCAGTCCAACCATAATTTTCTCCCTTTACAGTGGCAAGTCAATTCCCAGGTATTCTATATTGTCTGGAGTGATTTTATATGGAATTTCTCTATCTTAATCTTGCTGCTTGACTTTGTTGGAAATATAGAAATGTTGATGATTTATGGGATTATTTTGTGTCCTGCAAGTTGGCTATTTATTAACTCTTTCAATGAGTGTTTTAGTTGATTCTCTAGGATTCTCTAAGTATACCATCATATCATCCGCAAAGAGTGATCATTTACGATCATCATTGTCTACCTTAACTTGTTCAATTTCCTTCTCTACTTTTATTGCTGAAGCTAAATTTCTAGTACCATATAGTGAAGAAAGGCTTCTAACTTGTCCCCATTGCAGGTGATACTCACCGATGGTTTTAAATAGATAATACATATTATTTTCATGAAAGGCCCATTTATTTCTCTACTTGCCAGTTGTTTTGTTTTTTAAACACTCATCTTCTATCTTAGAATCTATACTGTAAATTGGTTCCAGGCTAAAGAGTGGTAAGGGATAGGCAATGAGGGTAAAAGGGACTTGCCCTAGGCTAGAGAGGAAGCACCAAGAGGGCGGGGCTAGAGCAAACAGGGGCGTGTCCAGAAACATTAGCGGCAGATAGGGGCGTGGCTTTCTTTCTTCTACTTGATACTCTTTTCTAGTATTCTCAGGCAGATCCCCAGGATGTCTCTGTCCCATCCTTTCTCCGCTGGCTGTGGGGAGCCTGGCCACGCCCACATTTCTTTTCTACAAGCGTGGGGGGAGAAGAGAATATCCCTGGTGCCCCCCGCAATGTCTTAGGGCCAAAAACAGCTTGAAACTCGAGAGGCCTGACGCCCCCGGACGCTCTTCATTCTTCCTGAAAGCCAGGAGACCAGAGCGCCTGAAACTGAGCGAGGCGCACACAGGAACCACCGCCCCTCTCACCCACTGAGGAGGAGCGGCGGCGGGGTGGGCCCACCATAGGTGCGGAAGAATGAAGGGGAGGGAAGCGGGGATCACACTGGACTAGGGGTGAGGGATGAAGAGAGAGGCGGAGGGCCAGCTCTAAGGGGCAGAACCGGGCAATCTAGCCCCGGAACAGGCGGCGCAGAGGCCTCCGGGAAACCGGAAGTTAATCTCGTACCCAGTCCCCCCCCCTCCTCCTCCACTTCCAAAGATTTTTCCCGCCTTGGCTCCTTAGGCCGCCACGGAACTTCCTGTATCCCGCGCCTCTAGGCTCGGTAATTATGAAGTGGTGGCCGGGGGACAGCGGGAAAGGGGAGTCCGAGTGGGGAGGGGTCAGAGGTAGAGGAGCCTGGCTCCTGCTGAGGAAGGGGAGAGGGCGGAGGCCAGAGAGCGTTACTGAGTTCGAATTCTCCCTTTTACGAGTCCCCTTGGGGCACATCACCTCCTGCCTGTGCCTCCCTGAGCCCAATTCCTGGATTCCCCTCCCCGCCTAGCCGGGAGCCCCTCCCCTCCCCTCCCCTCCTCTCCTTTCCCCTCCCCTCACCTCCTGGGACTCTGGAGCTGGGCGGCTGGCTGGGTCAGGAAAGGAGGTGGGGCTGGAGCGAACCTCCCTTTGCTCCCCTTCCCCATGCTTCCCTTCTCCCCCTTCTGGCAGAGCCCTCAGGCCCCTTCCCTGCCATGGAGGTTTGAGCTCCTACCCTCAGCCCTGGGGGCTCTGCCTGGGCCCATCCCATGTGGGATCCCAAAGCTCTGCTGCCTCTTTAGGGTCTGGGAGGATGAGAGAAGGGAGGGGGCAGAAGAGAAGAAACAGAGTGAGGGGGCTCATCTGCCCCTTCAGAACCTCTTCTCTTCCCAAGCTGACCCCAATCCCCTCTATTGGTAGCAGGCTCTCTCCCGAGGGCAGGCCTGGCCCTTGGCGACTCCTGTGGCATCTCACTTCATATAGATCCCTGTGAGGCAGCCTCAGGCCTGGGAAGAAAAGGGAAAACCTTTCCCCCTCTGGGTCCTTTCTCCCTTCCCAGCTCAGGGTGCAGAGACCCAGGTCTTGGCCCCAGGAGGGATGGGGCTGAGCCAGATTCCTCACTGGGAGGGAGATCAGGGCAGCTTTCTTCTCAGAGCAATTGACCCAGAGAGTGAGCCCAAAGGCAGAGAGGAAGATGGGCTTTTTTACCCTGGGGAAAAGAGGGGAGGGTCTGCCCTGGGAGGGGGGCTCCAGGCCAGCTCCTGCTGCTCAGAAGGGCAGAGAAATCAGATATTTCCTGGGGCAAGGGAGGCCTGTTGGGAAGAGCTTTGGCTGGAGCTCCATTCAGGGGCCGATAAAGTGGGAGTGAAATAGGGGTGGAGCAAGACCCTGGATGGGGAGATGTAAAAAGAAATTCTTTATTCCTTTTTTAATTTAATGGGGACCTGGAGGTCCTCCTACCAGAGAGAAATGTCTAGGGATTAACCAGCTCACAGTTACAGGAAGTAGAAACCATAGACAGGAAGTGAGGTAGAAAAAGGGTATAAAAGGGGAGGAAGCTTCAGTTGGTTAGTCTGTCAGTTGCTGACAGTTTGGAAGTTCTGTTTGTTGGGTTGGTGGTTGATGGTTAGTGCTTAGTTGCTGGAATATAAAGATGGGCCTGAGCTTACTGAGAGGGGTTTTTGACTTTAGCATTTAGAGGGCTTTTGGGTTTTGGTTTGGGCTATTAGGTTTTTTCCTTTTTTGTACTTTTTGGAAGGTGGATGGTCTTTGTTAACAGATGTAATTCAGGTTGGATTAAACACTGATTGACCTGGTTTTGATTGGGTTGGATTGGTTTGGAACTTTGTTGGGTGGCTGTTATTAGTGGTAGTTTGAGGCAGTCTTAGGTAGTAAATATAGGTAGTTATAGGATTACTAGTATAGACAGTAGGAAATTTTCTTTCTCTGCCTCTTTCCTATATTTCTCTCCTTTACTATATTCATTTTACTATATTCTTTTAATATCTCTATTTTAGTTAAACTAAACTGTTAATTGTTAAAAGCTGCTAGTTTTTTTTCCCTCTGGCTTAAAGGGATAATATTAATGTACAACCCTACTTTATTCTCATTAAAACTTAAATTATTAAAAGCTGCTCTCTTATTTTGTCAAAACTCCTACTTTAACCCTTACAGAGACAAGACCGGGAAAAGATGGAGGAGGTTCCCCAGATAGACTCACTGGGGCTACTTTGCTGTCTCTATAGGGAGCCTGGAGTCCCAAGGATGGCCTTTGAGAGAGATATACACCTGGCCCAGGTAAGTGCATTCCATCCCCAAATCAGAACCCCATCAGCCAGTGAGGACCTTCCCTGGCTCTGAGACAAGATGGGCTGGGAAGCTGCTCCCTCCTTCCTGCAGGGGCATTTCTGTACCCATATCCAAGGCAGAAAGAACTGTACTTCCCAGCTCTCTTCTTGACTTTGGAAGTGATTCCTTGGTCCTTGGGCAGCTCAGACCCAAAGAGCTCCCACCAGGTGCTGCCTCCCATGTTAGGTTTCTCCCCATCACAAGTGATCATCGAGGAGGACCATTGACTCTTGTCTAGGAATAATGTCTTTGCTCTCTCTGCTTGCATGGCAACACTCATACTCTCTTCCTTTACTTCTTTTCACCTATTCCCTCTTGAGTCTGGTCTGGAATAGACCCTGAGGGTGATCCCTGATCTTTGCTGTCCTCAGGGAAGACATTGTACCCCAGTGCTGCTCACTGGCTTCTACCTCAAGTCCTGGAGTCTTCCCAGGTCTCTCTGGCTCCACTCCCCCTTTGGCTCTGCCCCCTGGTCTGACCGAAGAGACCCTCCCCTCAACAGCTGTGTCCTAACAAGGTCTGTGTGGTTAAGGTGGATGGAGGCATTGTGGGAGGGAAGGCTCTAAGGGTTCTGGGGAGATCATTGGTTCCTGAGGGGATGATTTGACTAGAACTTGAAGGAAGCTCAGAGGCAGGAGGGAAAACATTCCCTGTAGGGAGACAACCCTTGGAAAGGCCCACAGTCAGACCATGGAAGATTTTGGCTAAGGATCATCCAAGATGCCAGTGTCCCTGTGTCAGAGGAGATGGGGGTAGTTGTGAGGGGAGAAGAAGAGACTGGAACGTCAGTATATGCCAGTGGAGCAGATTGTAGGAATAGTCAGGATCCTTGTCAGTGACTGCCAGAATCAGGCAGCTGAGGATGCACCCAGACAGCTCCCCTATGCCTTTTGTATCCACTCCAGAGTGTGACTCCTCACCTCCCACTGGCCTTCTGCTGCTCAGTTCCCTGACTCAGAGATAGTCCAAGGGGTTTGGGGTGAGCCCAGGAAGGGCCCTGACACAGAAATGGGGCCTTTTTCTCAAGAGGAGCTTGAAGTGTTCTTGAGCAGAGCTGTTGTACCAGAGCCAGTAGTGAGGTACATTCTTTCTCTGTCCAGTAGAATTCCTCACTGGTCTAGTCCTTCCTTTGTTGGACAGGCAGAAGAGAAAGGGGTGAGTTTATGGAAGACCTGGGAGTTTTCTTTGCAAATGGGATTAGGGAGGTCCTGAGGGATACATCTTGGCCTTGTCAGAAAGGCATCTGACTCAGTGGTCAAGAATAAGATATAGACAGACTGGAGTGCTTTATGTTCTTCTAAAAATCTGCTTTCAGCAATCTGCATAATAACCCTCTGGGGTAAATGTTCTTATTCTCTTCATTTCACAGTTGAGGAAACAGTCAAAAAGAGGTTAAGGTTCTGTGCAGAAGTTTTTCTGTTTTAAGTAATCAAACCATTCCATTTTTTGGTAATTGCCTCTATCTGGAGTTCAGCTAAGCATTTGTGTCCTGGAACTGCAAAATAAAACATCTCTCAGGCACTCTCACACCTGTCAATTTGGCCATTGTGCCAGAAAAAGAAAATGATCAATTCAGAGATGTGTGAAAGTTGGGACACTCATGCATTGTTAGTGGAGCTGTCGGCCACTGATTGACCATTGGGGGGGGTCATTTGGAAATTTGCCCCAAAGACTTTCAAACTGTTTATACCCTTTGATCTAGGCATGTATCCCAGAGAGATCCCCAATGGGGGGAAAGAACCTATTTAAACAAAGATATTTATATAGCAGATCTTTTTGTGGTAGCAGAGAATTGGAAATGGAGGGACATTCATTAATTGGGGAATGGCTGAACAAGTTGTGGTGTGTGATTATAGTGTAACCCTATTGGGCTATGAGGAATTATAGGCAGGATCATTTCAGAGAAGCCTGGGAAGACTTCCATGACCTGATGCAAAGTATGAGCAGAAGCAGAAGAACATTTTATAGGATAACAGCAATATTGTATGGTCAAAAGGTGTGAACGACTCAACTGTTCTCAGCAATTCAGTTTTGTAAGGCAATCCCAAAGGACTCATGATGAGAAAAACCATCTGCTTCCAGAGAAAGAACTGATAGACTCTGAATTCAGACAAAAACATCTTTCCCTTTTTTCCTTACTTTCCTTACTTTCATTTTCTTTGGTTTTGAGATTTCTTCCACAAAATGACTAATGAAGAAAAATATTTTACATGATTGCTCAGGTTAAGTCTAGATCAGATTCCTCACTCTCTCAGGGAGGGAGGTTGGAGGGAGGGAGAGAATTAGGAAATCAGTTTTTAAAAAATGAATGTTAGAAATTATTTTTACCTGTAATTGGGGAGAAAATTAAATTTTCTACATACATCTCCCTGCAGCTGTGTGATGTGTATGAGCTATTTCTATCCTACCTTCTTATAGTGTGATCTTTAATATTAAGCTCACATTTCCTTAAACCATGTATAATAGAGTATGGTGCAGGCTTATGCTCTGAGCCTCATTTCTTTCCAGGCTGCATTCCAGTTTTCTTAGCAGTTTTTACCAAATAAGCAATTTTCTCCCCAATTGCTTGTTTGTTACTTGACGGGAGGTATTTTCTTTCATCTGTTCCATTCCTTTATCTCCTGATTATCTTACCAATACTCCAGGTTTAGGATGACTGCTGAAGTAAAAGAGGGGTTTGGGGGGATATGTTAGGTGTTTTATTAGGCCAGTAAAAGAAGATTTAAACTTTTTGGCAAGGCCACCCAAGCTCAATGCAGGCAGAGCCTGACACTGTGATGACAAACACAGAACACTAAAATATGAATAAACAGTTGGTTTAATCAACTAAGGACAGGTTGGAAGGGATGTGGATGAACTAAATCTAGTGATAATTACCTACACCTTTCCCCAGATCTAAAAATCTCTTCACAGAGATTTCTTCTTAGTAGATTTCCTACTCTAATTTTATCCTATCTATATAACCCCAAACTCCCAAATTCCTATACTTATCTAAGCTATCATTAACACCCCTTTGATGGTTTCAAGGAAGGGTCTATTTATAAATCTGGTAGGGTCCAAAGATGGACCAAGATGCCAAAAGGATCTAGGCCTTGTCTCATGCTCAGCTGTCAATTGTCACAGGATCAGCACAGTAGCACACTAGATAGTAAAACACAGCCACTGGGAATCAGGATAATGGAGCAACAAGTAGGATGGGATGATAAAGCAATAAAATGCCACAGGGGAACTAGCTAATCTCCTTTAGTCCTCCTAGAGAGAAAAGCCACACACCCTTCAGCCTGTCTTTCTCCAACAGCAGCTTCTCAGGATTCCAGAATCCTGTACTCTGCTGTCCATCTGCAAAACTTATACATCTTAACTTTTCCTTATGGATTTTAAAATTAATATTCAATATCTCCAAAAGTATAATATTTGTAGAGATTTATTAATATTTAACTAGAGAGCTAGAGAACACAGAGAACGTTCCCCACTCACTTCATATGGAAGAGAGAGCTAGGGCAACAAATACCGGTCACCACTTAATTCACATGGAAGAGAGCAGGTGTGGCAGAGTGTACCCAAACTATAAACAGACCATGTAACCACACACATATATGAAAGGCAAAAGGAATTGTGGGTAATACAGAAAGGAATTTTGGGCAGTGCAGTTCCAGAGGTTCAAGATTTTTCAACTATACATCCTATAACACTACTGACTTATGATCTGGTCTGAGCTTTATAGTGCTGTTTCCCGGTTATCCTGGCTTCTTTTAATCATTTTCTTTGAAATGGTTGACTTTTTGTTTTTCCAAAATGAATTTCATGGTTTTATCTAGCCCTGTCAGATATCTTCTTCCTCATGGCCCAGGGACTGAAATTACATTTTTTTCTCCTTAATTACATTTTTGGATTTGATATTCTTAAGAATTCTGTCCAATCTGAAGCCACTTCTGTGAGGTTTAACTAGAGAAATTTATGTGGACTAAAGTGTGGAGCCCCCCCCCCCCTGAGGAGAGATGCTGAGACTGATATGGCTGCTGTTTCCAGAAAACAGTGGGTCTTATCTGCAAACTGAGTCCATATTGGTCAATCAGTTATTGCTTCTTTCTCCTTTGGTTCTTTACAGATATTAGGTAGGAGTTGGACTCCTATTCAGGGAACTTCTGTCCTTCTTCCCCATCCTGACTTGACAAGTCCCTAATCTTTTCTATTAGAAAGCAGATGACCCAACATTGGATTGTTTCCTTTGCATTCATTGGTTTTATTTAATTCATCTCTTTTAAGGTAGATGAGTCTCTTTTCCCCCTGATTTTGATGTCCAGCCCTAAGCCCAGGAAAGGGCCTGGTCCTTATTGGTTAGGCAATTGGCATACATTGCTTTAATAAATTGATGTGCTCAGAAAAACAGAGCTTTGATTCCTTAGGCATTTCATCTTTCACTTGTGTAAAGGTTAAATTTAGTGGTTGGACTTAAATTATGTGAAATAATGTGGTAGCCGGAGTTATATTTTAAATCAGAAGTTTATTTACAAAATAGAATAGAAACAATAAAGTAGAGAAATGTGAGAGAGGTTAGAGAAAATACCTATACTAGTCCTCAGCCAGGAGGGCTGGCAGTGAGTAACTACGAGGTCTTCTCCAAGATGGAAGCTAGTCTCTTAGGAAACTAGGAAATTAACCCTTTTCACTCACCCAAAGAAGCAGTCCAGGAGGCAGAATCCAAGTTGATGCCATGGTCCAAGCTGCAGTCTCCAGTGAAGTTCCCTTGAAGACTATCTCCAAGAGACACTCTCTACTAGACTCAACTTCACCAGACTGACTCAGCCCAAGTATTTCATGGGTTTTATGGTTGTTTCCTGTTCCTGCTCCTCTTCACAGGGGCCAATCACAGTTTCCGAATTGTCCAGCCTTGCCCAGGGGCAGTGTTTGTGGAATTGACTTGTCACCTCTAAAGGTGTTAATTCTCCTCCTAGGATTCACACCTTTCTGAGTTGTCATCCAGTTTGGATTTGCATGTCACTGAATTATCACCCAGTTAACATGTAGGTTGCAGACTTCCTTTTGGAGGTGCAAACTCCTGTAGTAAGAGTTTCCCTTATTTTAGGGTTAAGTATGGGAATATATTTGCTTTTGTTGATTAATTCAAAAGTAGACAAAGGAGAGTTAATCCTGTCCTCACAATCTAGTGAGGTACTAAGTAGGGGCATTTAAGTAATTGTTTCAGAATAGACAAAGGGAATCAAGAATTTTCTTTCACACTTGTCACAGCTGAACTCTTTATTTTCTTCTATATTTGTCTGGAAATCTGGACCCTGGGTCAAAGCTATCCCAGTGCTCCAAGTGCAGCACTGGACACCCCCACCCCACTATATGTTTCAACCTGCCCCCCTCAGGGCAAGTTGACTACAGGCACCAAGTCTCTCTGGCCTCAGTGTGAGTCCTCATCTCTCTTTAACCATCAGAACATTCATCAAAGGAACCCCCTTCTACATCAAGGTAGGGCCTCCATCCTTTCTCTATCTTCTGAGGCTTTGCCTTCTTATCTCCTCCCCTGTATTCTCTTCTCCTTAATTCTCCTCTCGGTCCTGTGTGCAGCCTTTGATGCTTTTGTCCTACTCTCTCCTCTTCTATATTCTCTTCTCTCTAGGGTTTTTGGACACAGCTCTCTCTCTCCTGGTTTAGCTCCTACCTCTCTGACCTGTGATTCTCTGTCTTTTCTGCTGGCTCCTCCTCAAGACCTTGTAGGGTTAGGGTGAGAGAGTCCCTTCAGCCTTGTCTTTGGCCCTCTACTCTTCTCCCTCTGAACTTCTTTACTTAGTGATATCATCACCTACCAGGGACGCAAGCACCATCTCTGCTGATGAGTTTCATATCTCCATTTTCTGCCCCAATTTCTGTGCTGACCTCTAGCCTTTCATCTCAGATTTCCTTACAGGAATTTCACACTAGGTGACCAGTAGACATCTTGATCTCAGTGTATCCTAAACACATTGTTCTCTCTCACCTAGACAGAACCCCAACCTTCTCTATAGCTGTATCCACCTCGTCCCTCTGAATCAAAACCAAGGAACCCTTCTTGACTCCTTACTGTCCCTTGCCCCCATATCCAATATGGCACCAGAACCTGTCAATTTCACCTTTACAGCATCTCTCTAATATGCCCCCTTCTGCCCTCTGTCACTGCCATCATGTTGGTGGAGGCCTACATCACATCACCTCCTTCCAGGACTATTAACACAACCTGCTGTTGAACCTGTCTCCTGGAAGGCTCTTCCCACTCCAAGGCCTCCTCCATTTTCCCACCAGAGTGATTTTCTTACAGCTCAGTTCTGATCATAGCTCTCTTCTACTTTGTATACCCCAGTGGCTCCCTATTCCCTCCAGGATCAAATACAAAACATTCTGTTTGGTGTTCAAAGCCTTCTTTCCTGTCTTCTTATTCATTACTCCCCAGTCTGTATTCTTAGATCTAGGGAACCTGGCCTCCTGGATTCCTTCAGCTGCAGACTTTAGAAACAAATCCTTTACTTTCTATCTTAGAATTGATGGTAAGCATCTGTTGTGAGGCAGAAGATGGGTAAGAGGTAGGTAATTGGGATTAAGTGGCTTACCCAGGGTCACAGAGGTAGGAAGTATCAGAGGTCATATTTAAACCCAGGACCTTCTATCTCTAGTTCTAGTTCTCTATTCACAGAGTCACCTAACTGCCCCAAAATGGAAAAGGTTTTTTTTTAACCCATCCATCTTAGGATCAGTTCTAAAACAGATGAGGGATGTGGGCTTGGTAATCAGAGTTAAGTGACTTATCCAGGATCACACAGCTAGGAAGTGACTGAGGTCTCATTTGAACCTGTGAATAAAAGGGGTCAGGGGCTTTCCTCTATTTATGCTCCAAATCCTAAGCAGAAGGATAGATCTCTTTGATAGGTTTTGAAAGAATGGTTAATAAAAGATGGGTAACTGGGGTTTTTCTTTACCTAGTCAGGTGATGATCCTTTCTAGATCAGAGTCAAGATGGCAGTTTCTTTGATCTTAGGCCAGTTAAAAATCACTCTAACTATGATTAAATATAAAAGGGTTTATTATAAATACAGGTTTAGGAAAGGGTGAGGTAAGTGGAATGTGGATTTCCCTAAACTTAACCAATTCCACCTTTCTCCCACCAGTCTGATCCTTCACAGGATCTCTTTGTCCCTTACCCTGGGCTAAGGCTGCTCTGTCCACCTCCCCCTTTTTATCTAACTAAACTTAAGGTAAGTCCACAATAGATAGTCTTAGGTCCAGTTATAGTTGAAGATAGAGACAGGCGTCAGGTTTAACCCTGTCTACCTTGATGAGAAACCAGCCCATCAAGGCAAACTCAATAGATCAGGTCAGCAGTTATGGCAATTCCTATTTTAGGCTTCTTCAGGTATAGAAAACAGGTTGAGATCACAAGATGGTCAATAGATGGCTGATGTCTTTTTCGAATCAGTTAAGAGTCCCAAAGATGCAGGAACTGGATTTAGGAGATGATACTCTCTCCAGAGTTCAAACCCTTCTCCTTCTGGCAGTTTTCTCAGAATTCCACACCCCAGCATTCTAAGAGCTTCTTCAACCTTCCTCGGATCCTTTCTTAGATTCTATTTCTCTACTTCTGATTTGTTTCCTTCTTCCCCAAATTTCCATTTATCAGTTTGGGGGATCGCAGAACAAAGAGCAGACAGGGTAAACTGAGGTAGCTCTTGAAGGAAGATAAGCAGGGGAATATTGCCTACCAATAAAATGGGTCAGAGGCTTGCCTCTGTTAATGTTCCAAACCCTAAGCAGAAGGATAGATCTCTTTGATAGGTTTGAGGGAGCACAGAACAAAGAACAGAATTAGCGATGTCTGTCTTAGAATAGAGAGTCACCATTGGAAATAGAGCTGGGATAATCAGGGGCACTGTGACTTATTGGAATAATCAATAATAAGGGGCCAGCAATGCCCCAGCCATCCTTCTCTCCTCAGACTAAGAAGTGATTTTTGTGTCAGTCCAATGCAAGATCAGGGCCCTGACTTTGGGCAGCAAAACAAACATCTCAGAGATGGGTTGAGGATGTAAAAAGACTAGACCTGACTCCCTGGGGCTCACCTGAATCTTCCAAGGTCAGTTAATGCCTTGAAATGTGGATTGAACAGTGATGAAGTGCCCAAGAGCTGGATTTTGCACTTGACCTTTTACAGACTGGCTGAATGTTGAGGTGAGTCAGGAGGTAGAGAACCAGGACTCAGATAATTAACAGACAAAAGCAGGTACTGGTAAATAGGATCAATAAGTAAATGCTACAAGGTCAGCTCAGCCTTCTCTGAGAAGAGGTCACCTTGGTAGCATTCTGAGTTCTCAAGCTCTAGAACACAATCTCTCCTTTTTCATGCCTTCCATAGGTTTATAAATAAAAATTGATCTCAAGGCTTATTACCAGATTGATGAGCATTTATTAGTAAAGAGAGAGGATTTGAGAGAGGCATAAAGAGAGAGCGAAGTCTCAGCCTTTCTGGATCTCATTCCTGATTCAGCTTGCTCAGGCTGGGCATGCCAGAGATGAAGAGATCAGGAAAGCTCAGAGAGAAACCTCCAGCCCAGAGAGCCAGTTAGTTCTGGGGGAGGTACAAAAGCCCGGTCTCCTTCCCTTGACTCGCTTTTACGTTCCCAGCTCTTCCCTCTGTGGCTCTGGCTCTTGCAGGTTGATGACTCTCACTCTGATGCTGGTTGCACTGGGACACAGCAACAGGGCAACAGACACGTGACTCTGTGACGCCTATATCCCACCTCTGGGCCCTTGGGATCAAAGGTGCAATGGAGGTCCCTTAGATATTTCCCTTCACACAATAGAAACTCCTTGGAGTCCTTCTGGAGCATCCTAGAGCTGCTTTGCTCAAACTTCCATTGGGCTCTTAAAGATTCAGCTTCTGGTGCTGGCTCTGACACTGGCAAAGGGTGGGACCTTTGGGCCCCTCCCTTCTCTGTGGGTCAGTTTCCTCCTGTAACTGACCAGAGGTGAGCTCTTCATTCTGATGTGGCTTTCAGCCCTCTGTCCTCTGACTTGGGTTGCTCTAGGAGGCGGTAACATTCAAGGATGTGGCTGTGAACTTCACGCGGGAGGAGTGGTGCCTCTTGTCCCCTCCCCAGAAGGAGCTGTACAAGGAGGTGATGCTGGAGAATGCCCGGAACCTGCTCTCTTTGGGTAAGGAGCCCTCTCCCTGCTGCCTGAGTCTGCCATGCAAGGGAGCATGGTCCTCAGCAGCAGTCAGGGTTGGGAGTAGTTTTTAGTCATGAGGATGGGAGGAGGGCTGGTATGCCAAGTCTCAGAGCCAGGGCTCTCCTGCTGCCTGGTTCTCCTATAAAAGAATTTTACATTATGGAATGAGACCTTGCAGGTTACCTTTGGTGCTCCTGAAGTCTGAGATCAAATGCATGTTGGAGAATCTCAGGTGTGGAAGTAATCTCAGAGCTGATTCCATGTCGCCTCTTCCTGGCCCTCAACTAGGTCTTCCAAACCCATCTGGGAAAACCGTTCAGGAGGGTTTTCTTCCCATTGTCTTCCTTTCTGGGGTGGATCTACTATTGGGGATCTTTTTCTCTTTAATCAGCATAAGTTCATAGCTTACAGCTCCTAGTTGTCCCCAGGAGAGATGGTTTGTCCTTACTCTTCCTTCCTATTGTCCTAAGCCTCCAGCAGAGCCAGTGAGGAAGGGAGGGAAGGGATAAAGCATTTCTTCTTGACATGGGACTCTGTCGAGGGTTTTCTCTGTAATATTATGGCACTTCTTCCTCACCTTCATCTTCCTAATTCAGTGACACAATTATCCCCATTTTATAGATCAGGAAATAGATTCAATTAAGTGGCTTTTTCTGAGGCACCTGTATTGGAGTTGTTTGTGTCAAAATGTGGTCTTCCTGCCTTTAATCCCAGGCCCCTGCCCTTTCCTCTTCTAGCTGCCTCTCATTTCCACATAATGGAAAACTATGGACTGCGTCCAGCCTTCTCTGAAGAAAATGCCCCAGAATCTAACATTCTGGTTCCAGATTGGCCACCAATCTTCTCCCCTCATTCTCTATCCACCCTAAATGCTGGGGAGACTCTCCTCCAGGAAGCCCCGCTTTCCCTTCTCGGTGATTGACAAGATAAATGGACTGACTGAGAGACAGCTTTGGGCTGAACAAAGATTATAGAGCTCCCCAGGAGAAGAGGCAGAGACTTCCCAAGAGAAGAGTCCCCAGGGCTCAGAGAGGTGTCAGGGAGGGAGTAGTAGGTAGGGGGATGGGACAAAAGCCAATCTCTTGAGGTCCCTGTGTCTGGGGCTTCAGACTGACACAGAACAATGACCCTCAGACCCCGTGTGGGAGTTTAGGAGTTTCTGCCAATATGGGCCAGAACAGGATGGGAGAAGGGTGCTGTTGCTCATTTGAGGTCCCCCAGCAGGGTAACAGGCACATCCTAATGTGGGCTCCTGTATTATAGACACTGAGGGGTGAGGGCAGATTCCTGTGGGAGCTCCATGGACAGAGGTGTCTGAGGGGAGGAGTTTTCTCCATCCTCTTCCATGAGTCATTGTCCTTTGCCCAGGGCTTCCAGGTTCCCCAGAAGATGTTATCTCTTATTTGGAGCAGAAGGAAGCCCCATGGATACTGAAGCAAGAAGGCCTGAGTTGCTACTGCCCAGGTGAGGGAGGGGAAAAAAGGTGTGGGAGAGCTGGTGTGACCAGAGGCTTCTTCGTGCTCTGGTGAAGCCAGGGCTAGATTTGGGAGCAGGAGGTTCCAACTTCATATTCTTTTTTCAGAGATCTTATCAGGGGCTCCATGGGAAAGTCACTGAACCCGAGTCTCTGTTTCCCTATCTTTAAATATAATGCTGTTGGACTCCATTTTCTATCAGCTCCCTTCAGGGGATCAGTCTGTGACCCTCAAAGAAGTCAATTTTGGGGACTCATGGGCCTGTAAGTTTCTTGCAAGTGCCAGAAGGGCTGAGCTTATTCCCTCTGAGCTCTTTAGTATACAGAAACATGTCTGAGTACTTGCTCTGTGGCACATCCTGGGCTAAATGAAGTTGGACATAAAGGGCTGCAGTAGACATCCCCTGCCCTCCTGAAGCTCACCCTCTGCTGGAGTAGATAGCAGCATGCTGACAGTTCTGTAGAAGCCCTCTAGAGCCTAGCTCCAGGGCAGTCAGTCAAGAGAGTGAATGCTCTAAAGAGAAGAAGCTCTAGAGAGGTCTATTGCGGGGAGGTTACCTGAAGTGAGGCTTCAGGAGAGCCAGTCTGAGGATTCTTGGGGAAACTAGCAGAGAAAAGGGAAAGGCAGTGGCAAAACTCACTGCAAATGGCCATCTCTAGCAGTTTAGACCTGATCCCGAGGACAGATGTTGGACAGTATCTAATGGGAAGGAAGAGATCAAGTGAGAGTGTTTGGAACATTGGGGAGAAATAGTTTATTGGTGCCCAGAGGAAGACAGTTATTAGCTCATCAGGATGGAAAAGGCTGAAGATGAGAGAACAACAGGGGCCCTGCAGGGAGGAATAGATGGGCTTAGATGAGGGATGGGATGGGTTTCTTTGCCCATGGAAAGATATTTTCTTTATCTAGGAGAAAAATGATCTTTTCCTCTGATCCTGAGGCTGGTGAGGAAAAGGAGGCAATAGAGCTGGGTGAAATGTGGATGATAAGAGACCTCTGCAGAGAGGTCCAGCTTTTGTTCAGTGACATATGAGGCCAAGTTCTAGCTCAGAAGGTGAAGCAGGGTTGGGAGAAAGCCCTATGGGGGAGTTGGAGACCAGGGAAATATTTGGAAGTCTACTGTGGTGGGTGGCAAAGGAAATCCATGAGGGAGAAGTCACAGGATTGCCTTTCCATGGCGTGGACCCAGCTGAAGTCAGAGAGCCTCAATGTAGAGTGCAGCCATACATCTTGTTTCCTGATTTTCTTTGTCTCCATTGACATGCAGCCTATGAGCAGGAGTGAAGACTGCTTCCTTACTTGGAAGCAGTCAAGGGCTAAGCTTTCCCTAAATCATCAACCCAGGCCCTGTCCTGGTCTGTGGGGCTCAGTGATTGTCCTGTTCTTGGACAATCAGTTGATCACAGTACTTAATTTTAGGGAGATGAGAGCCTAGAGAGACGCCTCTGGGACTTTCTGGATTTGGTCTGCTCTAGATCCAACGGAGTTACTGTTGACTGCTGAGAAATAAGGGCAAGAGAGAGACAGAAACACAGCTGAGGCCAGAGAATGCATTTGCCTTCAAATAGAGACCAGAATGCAAGGAGCTTGGACCTGACATAAGCCTTGGGCCCAATCAGTAAACATTTATTAAATAATAAATATGTGCTAAGCCCTGAGCATACAAAGGAAGGGAGACAACAGTATGGGCTGTCCTGGAGGTAACAATTTAGACTCCAGATAGGAAGGTGGTTTAGAAAGAAGCAAGAGATACTGAATCTCACTCTGAGATGATCCAGGGAGAAAGAAGTTTTGGGGAATGGAAATGCATTCAATTCAATATGAAAATTGGAAATAGAGGAATGAAGACCATGACAGTTTAAGGAAAAAAGCAATCAAAGGAGGAAATAATCCAAATTCTAATGATAAAAATAAAAGCCAGCATTTGCTCATGGCTCCTTGTATGTGTCATACACTTTATAAATATTATCTCATTAGATCCTATTAGGAACCCTAGGAGTCACTTCATATTATTATGTCCATGTTATAGTTGAGGAGGCTTAGACAAACAGAACTGTTATGATGTGCCCAGGGTTAAAAGTCCTAGCAAGTTTCTGAGGTAAAATGAGAATTCACCACCACCTATATTGGGATTTTTAAGAATATCATGAAAACACCAGTATCTGTATAAGGTGGGAAATAGGAAGAGAATTGTACGAGCTTTCATGCCCATTTCCTTACAAAAGGATCATGGATTCAGTTTACTGTGAGACATATTTTTAAACATTGGAAATGCCATGTGTTTGTTTAAACTGTATTCAGTAGAGGGATTTTATTTTAGTGAAAAGAGGCATTTAAAGAAAAGTAATGGCTGCTCTCAAGGAGTAGGGAACAGAACAAAATCCTTTATGCCTTGGATAAATGCAAAAAAGATTGCTTAATTTCTTCATCTGATCTTAGATACTAGGAAAAAAAATAAGGATGAAAGCTATCATGAAAGGAATTACATAATGCTTACAGAGAAGCTAAACAATGAAGTAATAAGAATATTTAATCTATATGCACCCAGTAGCATCATACCTAGGAAGAGAGGATTGAATATATAGACAATGAAAATGAAAGCAAAAAGATTCAAAGTGAATTGTCTAGTACTGTGGACAGAGCAGACAAGATTTGGTCTCAGTTGCCAAGATTTCAGGATAAGTCACAAATCCAGACTTTCAGAGATTATGGTTTGAGTTAGGTATGCAATAAAGCTAGTCTGTCCAAAATCCTAGATTTGTTATAAAGAGCCAATGAGATCACTTGGGAGGCTCTTTGTTATTTAAAATGTTCTTTAGCTTTGAGGTAATGGCATTTTCAAAAGATGGATTTGTGCCCATTTAAATTGGAAGACTTATTTCTTACCTGAGGAAATGGGATATAAAGCAGTTTATGTTCTGACAGTTGAAGATAGGAGATAGTTATATATTTGTATATATTGCTCTATATGTATGTTTTACTGTTTGTTTCTTTTAGAAGGAGAGATCAGACCTGAAATGAAGGCGAAGCCAACAGAGGTGAGCCTTCCTGTGGAAGAAATGGACCTACAAAGATTCATGAGTGATGGTCCTGATAACTTTGCTTTCAGAGAATTCTCTGTTGCACTTCAAAATTCATCTCATATTGAACATCAAAGTATGTACACTGAGGAAAAATCTAGTGAAAGTAATCAGTGTGGAAAGACTTTTCTCCACGGGACCAATATTGCTAGACATCAGAGAATCCACTCTGGTGAGAGACCTTATGAATGCAAGGTATGTGAAAAAACATTTAGTCAGAGCTCCTCTCTTGCTATTCATCAGAGAATCCACACTGGGGAGAAACCCTATGAATGCAATGAGTGTGGAAAGACATTCAGTCAGAGCTCACATCTTGCTGCACATCAGAGAATCCACACTGGGGAGAAACCTTATGAATGCAAACAATGTGGAAAGTCATTCACAATGAACTCCTATCTTGCTATACATCAGAGAATCCACACTGGGGAGAATCTTTTTGAATGCAAACAATGTGGAAAGACATTCACAATGAACTCCAGTCTTGCTGCACATCAGAGAATCCACACTGGTGAGAGACCGTATGAATGCAAGCAATGTGGAAAGACTTTCAAAGTAAGCTCCCATCTTGCTGTACATCAGAGAATCCACACTGGTAAGAGACCTTATGAATGCAATCATTGTGAAAAGACATTCACAGATCGCTCCAGTCTTGTTCTACATCAGAGAATCCATACTGGGGAGAAACCTTACAAATGCAGGGAATGTGGAAAGACATTCCGTCAGAGGACCTCTCTTGCTGTACATCAGAGAATCCACACTGGTGAGAGACCTTATAAATGCAAGCAGTGTGGAAAGACATTCACAGATAACTCCTGTCTTGTTGTACATCAGAGAATCCACACTGGGGAGAAACCTTATGAATGCAAACAATGTGGAAAAACATTCCCTGGTCACTCCAATCTTGCTGTACATCAGAGAGTCCACACTGGGGAGAAACCTTATGAATGCAGTGAGTGTGGAAAGACATTCCGTCGGAGCTCCCATCTTGCTGCACATCAGAGAATCCACACTGGGGAGAAACCATATGAATGCAATGATTGTGGAAAGACATTTAGTCGGAGCAGCACTCTTGCTATGCATCGGAGAGTCCACACTGGGGAGAAACCTTATGAATGCAAGCAATGTGGGAAGACATTCAATCAGAGTTCCCACCTTGGGGTACATCAGAGAATTCACACTGGGGAGAAACCTTATAAATGCCAGTATTGTGGAAAGGCATTCACAGATAAGGGCTATGTTGCTGTACATCAGAGAATCCACACTGGGGAGAAACCTTATGAATGCAAGCAATGCAGAAAAACATTCACTCAGAGACAACAACTTGCTGTACATCAGAGAACCCATACTAGGGAAGAACTTTAAGAATACAAGTTATGTGGATAGAAGTTCACATGTAGCTCCAGTGTTGGTAGCAGGAAATTTACTCTCCCCCTCTTCTGGGGCAGCATACCTGGTATGAGCCTGAACTTGATTCAGAGGCAAGGATTGTGTGATGGATATCATTGAGTGAGGATAGAATGGCAGCAGGAAGAAGGCAGCAATAGTTGAGAGATCATCAGATGGGTGTAAGTGCTTTAAAGGGGTTTTGTTGGATGAATATTAAATGGTAGGGTCACCAAGGAATTGAATAAATATAAATTCCTAATGAGAAAATGAGTTGACAGGTCATAGCAGGGAGCAGGGTGATGTCTTCTGCATTCCCCCTTTGACTGCTCCCTGGGCAGCCCAGGTACAATAGAAACCACGGTTGTCTTCTGAGATGAGATTTGTGAGAGTTAGAGGGCAGAGAAAAGGTTTGATAAAATGAGGTAGTAGCAGATAACCAAGCTCTTCTCTTTCAGTTTTGTTGCTGGCTGGACTTCCCTGTGAGTATGGCTAGAGGGCCTTAATGGTGGCCACAAAATTGCAAGCTAAATGGAGCCGTGAGGAAAGTGTCTTTCTCCTATTTCTTTTCATCTTTTCCCCTACTACCTTAGATTAAATAAAATTAGCTTAGGGCCAGTCTCATAATTTTCCTTTGTATACTATACATCACAGAAACCACAGACATCTGCACTGAGCTCTCATCTTGCTCAAAATCAAACAATTCACTCTACTATGTCATAAGCTCCCCTAAGATTAGGTCCAAATGGGCATATGATTTTGACCTAAAGTGTGATCCCATAAGAAAATTAAGGGAGCATAGAATTTCTAGTTTACCTTTTAGATCAATTCATAGAAAAGGGAAGAATTTATGACCAAATAAGAAATAGATGTCATTATTAGGTGTAAAATAGGTAATTTTTATTATATTAAATTCAAAATTGTTTGTTCAAACAAAACAAATGCAACCAACGTTAAAAGTGGAAAGAAGTTATCATTTGCTTTACAACAATATGTCTAATTAAATGCTTCAATTTTTAAAAAAATTATTCTTGAATGTCTTAATTCATCATTTCCTAGCATGTGGATCTAAAGAGGAGTTAATTTAGGAAGGAAATAATGTCTTTTCTCTATAGAAATAATTTGTAATTAATGTCATTTCCTATATAAGGTTTGTTATAGGTGATTTACAGGGTATAGATAGATTTAGGATAAGTAAGCAGACAGACCATGTTGAGATCAATTTGTCATATCTGATAAGGATAGCTAGTTGATAAGAAAGTAACGGACATGGAAGATCTTTCAGCTCATGGTTCCAGCTCTGTCTCCAGGAACATGGAGTTTATTATATATATTTCAAGACTCATTTTACACAAAAGAACCCCCCAAAACTTAGTGTTTCCACAGAAGTACAGATTATGTCATATCAAAACACAAAAGGTCTCATTGGCTTCAGAATAGAACAAGGCCAAGGCTGAATTTTGGCTGACCCATTATTGAAAGCTAAGTCTGGGAATATTTTCTCAGGGACAAATATCCCCCACTGGAGGAGGTTTTGTCTAAATTTTGTCCAGTTTTGACCTTGACTTGTTTAGAAACATTCAGAGTCCAGGTAGTTTTTTGCTTAATTTCTGTCTTTAGTCTTAGAGAGAAATTGTTAACCTCTTAACTGTTGGTTTGCTAGGAGCTTAAAACTTTCTAATAAGGAAAGGTGTGGATCAGAAAAGGAGTCAAAAGAGAAGTCTCAGATTTTTATCTATTTGAGACTGTTTCTCTTATTGGCTTCCCACAAGACCAAGCTAAAGCCTGGCTGAGTCTGAGAACATTCTAACTCAATGTTTGGAGAGGCTTGCCCACACAGTGACTTGGCAACATTTGGCGGAGAAGGAGTTTGCCTGGGAGTGTGTAGAAGTGGCATCTGGTCAACTAAGCCTCTAAGCCTGTGGATAGATCTTAGGATCTCACGAAGAAGTGATTAGGGTTCAAGCAAGTCCTAGGTTGAGTGGGTGCTTTCCTGCTGTTGGTGGACAGCAAGCAGGAAGCCCTTTTACTCCCTAACCCTCTTTGGATTACTTGCTGTGACAGAAGTGTTCCTGTGTCCAAAGTACATCTAGAGATCATTGTGGACGTGTGGTGTGATATTCCCAAAATCCCCTGTCTCTCCAGCTCAGCCATTGCTGTATGTCTGTTAGTCAGCATAGGATTGCCGACCCAAAGCCAACATTCTTTGGCAGTTGTTAACAGTCTTGAGAAGTTAGAAAATCCTCTCTCTCTTACCTATCCTTATCAAACCATTAAACAAAACTTTTATAATAACTTTCTGGTATTCTCTCCCCCAGCCATCAAGAACCCATAGAGTTTTAACTGTTTCCCTGCCTGTAGTGAATTTCAGTTAGTTTGTTTACCCCAGCTAGGATATATTGTGTTTCCTCTCCCTGTGCATCTGCTGTTTCTCATTCATTCACAACATATTTCCCATTCACTTGAGTTTCAGTTGCTTACTGTCACCCTTTCCCCAGTGTGTGGAGGGTACAGAGGTTTTTCTTTTTTCAGGTTTCCCCAAGACTTTTTATAAGGCAAAAATTAAAGATAACCAATGATGTTGTAGATTTCAAATATGAAATAAAATTAATAACATTCCAATGAATTCTATTCAGTGAATGTTTTATCAAAAGAATTATCTTGCATAGAAGATTACCATGCATCTATCAGTTTGACATCCTGGACTGACTGCACTCAGAGGCCAGTTTAACATAACTGGTACAATTATACTCATTTGTAAAATTTCTAAACTTATTAGTTACATATAAAATCTTAAGCCTATTTTGCACTGAGGTCTGTGCTATATATGTGGCAAAAATTTATTACACCAGTATAGAACTCCAAGCTAAATAGGTTTGTTGGGAGGAGGTCAGGCTCCCAATGAAGCTGAACCCTAGTCAAGATCAAGAGCAGAGACCCTGCGCCTTAGGAGATAGCCTTTTTTATGCCAAGAAATTTGATGACAGAAAATAGTCATAATTAAAATAGAATGGATGCAAAATCATTCATATGGTCATCTTGATGATGGAAGTGCTGATTAATCTGGTAAGTATAAAAAAGATTACTATAGGTGGTAACTTTGCAGTGCTCAGTCAGGGTCTTGGTGTTTTTATTGATGGTTTTGGTGGAATAGGAGTCAACAGTTTTGGTTGACTGATATGTGAAAACAAAAAATAGCCCTCTACCTCCTGTGTGACTTGTCTTGTTCTACAAACAATCTTTCCTCTTTTTGTCTGACCATCTTGATATTGTAATAAGGAAATTAGAATATTGTTTAAAATAAGATTTGTTATATCTCTGAGGGTACAAGCAAGGTAGAGAGCAGTGCATGAGATCAGAACTTGGAAGAAAGAATACAGGAAAATTTTTGTTGGTTGGTGAGATCTCTCTAGGTCACTCACTGGCTAGCTCACTCTTGGACTGAGTCACTCACTGAGCTTATTTTCATATTGTTAAACAAAATAAATAGCTCTTTTTATAAATAGTTTGTCCCCAAGAACCTTCCATATTGACTTAGGGAAGGGAAGCCATCTCTGGCTTTCCTTCAGAAAGGAGAGTTAAAAGATACTTCTGTGGACATCAAACAAAGTAACTTATCACATCCTCCTCTCAACTCCCTCATATCTCCAACATTTCTTCATTATGCACCCAACAGGGATGTGGTAGGATTTATGGAAACTCCTGGGTTACAGGCTTAAGGTCAGGATGAAAATAAAATTTGATAGTACGCCAAACTGTAATTTTCTTAGCTAAAGTTTATAATTTTTATAAATCAAACTGAGGGGATAAAGGGAGGAAGGTAGGAGGATTGGAGGAATGGGAGAAAGGAGAGGAAGGGAGAGGAAGGGAAAGGAAGGTAGTGGTCCCCAGCCCCGGCAGGGGGAAATTGATAGAGCCCTTCAGGGGTTCAAATAAATTATCAGAGAACAACTTTAGGGTTTTGAATACCTAGGTTTTATTTTAATTAGGAAAGGGAAGGTCTAGGGAAAACTAGGAGGTAGGAAGAAAGGGAAAAAGGCACCAAGAGAGATCAGGGTCTCAGGGTAGAGAGTGTTCCAGGGTAGAGAGAGCTAGCGAGAGCTCGGGGTCGAGAGAGCTTCCAACATAGAGAGAAAAAGTGCCAAACTCTCTTTTATACTTTCTCTGACACCTCCCACAAAGGAAGTGGGAGTTGTTAGGGGAAGTTGCAAAAGAGAGAGTCCTAGGAGTGTAATGCAGGATTTCTTGCATTTGCAATATTACCCTAGGCAATCCTGTCAGTTAGTAGAATGGAACTCTGGCCTGACCAACAGTTGGGCTGTGACTGTATAAAGCCCTGCAAACCCAACCTTGGGGTTCTGATTTCCTTGACCTCACCCAGACACCCAGCTACCCCTGATCTTCCCCTTGGGGACCCCGGGAGGGATTTTGAAGGGAGGCAGGTTGTGGAACATGGGCAGGACTTAGTTTAGTGTAGCCTAGTGATTTAGGGACACCACTAGAACAACTTAACATCATCATCTGTTTAGCTGGTGGAACAAATAACACCAAGCCTGAGTCTAGATATTTCTGGCTGAGGGCTGGTTCCCTCAGCTTGACAAGGCCTTCCAGGTCCATTGTCAACATGTGGCAGTTGCCCCTAGCAACAGCTTAATAAGACCTTAACCCTCTTACTTTAGTTTTCCCTTTTCCAGTTTAAATAAATCCCTTACTCTAAATCTGTGAGTCCCTGTGATTCCTTCAACTTCACCAAGGCTAAGGGGACTAAGGAGAGGAGAGAATATTGAGGAATTGAGGTTATTGTGAAGTGGAAGCTAAGCCTCCATTGTAGCCAGGAAGTAGAGTCCCATTTCCTTCTGGGTTCCGCTCTCACCCAATAGGAAGACAGTTACTTCAGCAGGGAGGGGCCACCCACTCAATACCTTTAAAGGAGCCTACAGTTGGCAGTGGAGATTCACTGGGCACCTTAGCTGAGGTTGCTCATCTCTGTTATCAACTAACTCCAAAATCTGCTATTTTGGTTATTGGCTCCCAGGCCCCAGGTGTCTCACTTTTACCATCATCATATTATCCAATTACATTATTATCTACTACGTTAGTGAGCACAGTTAGGTTAATTACCTACACAAATAATATTCCAAATGGGTCTTGCTCGAGTATTGTTCATAGTTACCAGCTTCTCCATGCTTCTCTGGTCGTTTGTGCAGGGAGTGATTGATTTTTGTTTCTGGAAAGTTCCACAATTCATACAGCAAATATTGGAACTATATGACTACTATAGATGGTGTGCCATAACACTGGCAGAGTTTATATGCATTATAACCACGGCTATGGCACTAGTTTTTATGGTCTTGCAATTCCTTAGTCTTGAAAGAGTATTCTCACACTTTATGGCTGCTTTTTGGCTCTGCTCCTAATTCAAAACCTGACTCTGTCTCCCTGGAACTGTTGGAACACATGAAGCTGTTGTTCCAAGTCCTTAAGCAAATTAGGGAAGGGAAAGAACTGGATGAGCATACAATTCTCCAACTGGAGATTGTAGAAATGAAATATCTAGGTGCTGCTAACCTGAGCAAAGAATCACAATCTGTAAAGGACACCCAAAATCCAACGAAAGAACCAGGCACTGAGATCACTGTATCTGTACTCCCAATAGTTGACAGAACCATCTTGCAACCTGGGGAGGGTATCATCCATGTGAAATCATATAAGACTTTTACCCCAAATGATCTAGAGGTACTCAGAAGGCACTTCCCAAAGTTTTTCATCTCTCCTTTCAAGAGTATAAAAGAAATGAAGCGTGTCTTCATCCTATTCAACCCGAGCTTTGATCACGTGGAGTTTATTTTAGGGGAATTTTATTCACCCTCTGAGGAGAAGTTTTTGGCTGAAACTTGCTCAAACCCCAACCTCACTGCCTGGCCCATGGTCCAGCATGACTTAGAATTAACATCTCGTGTTAATATGAGATACCTGGTCCAATGCCGGACAGATTTACTTGAGGCAATGCAGCTCCACACAAAAAGACCAAACTCCTGGCAAAAATTCGAGAAGCTAAGGCAGGGAGAAGAAGAACACCCTACCAGCTTCCTCGAACAGGTTAATGGAGGCAGCCAAAACAATATTGGGCCTTAGAGATGCGCATGCCCCAGAGACCATCGACCATATTAGGAGGCAGTTTGTGAAGGGTGCTTCACTGCCAGTCCAGACCTATTTCTGGAAGAGCTGTCCTCAATGGAAATCACTGCCTCTCGAAGATATCAGGCAGCATAGGTCCTATATTCATGATTCAAAGCAAAAGGAAGTCAGGACAACCAGTCAGATTCAGAAAAGGACTCAGTAATAGCTGACCTCAAAAGACAACTGAAGCAGGTCTAGGAAGGAGAAAGAAATTGAAGAAATTAAGAACTTCGCCCTCCAGGCCAGCAGGGGGTTAGTCAATCCAGGCAGCCTACTAGTGTCACCAAGCCCAAATCCTCTTCTCCAAAATGCTATCTGTGTGGCTGTGTAGGTCACATGGTTTGCACATGTAGGTTTAAACAACAAATAGACTTTGGTAGGGTTAACAACAATCCCAACCAGAGAGATAGGAATAGCAAGAGGACACTCTATAACTCAAAATGGTCCAGCAATACAAGAAGAGATGAGGGCACGAAACATGACAGCCAATGTTGCAACCATGCTTGCAAGAGGTACAGCCAGTCTCCTTCTCTAGATCAAATGGAGAAATACATAACCCAAGGAGAGATCCCAAAGTCCTTATAAATTGAGGCTTCAGGATCAGAAATGACTAATGGCAATAAGGACATGGGTGTGTGTATTACTAATCTAGGTGTAGTAAATGATTCTCAAAAACTGGGCACAGGAGAGCATATGTCTCTAGCAAGCTGCACAGAATACAGTCTGAGTCTTACAGTCTGAGTCTAGATATCTCTGGCTGGGAGCTGGTTACAGGATTTGTAGTCTTCCAGGGCTTATAACAATTTCAAATGACACAAAACTATATTATTTGACAATGAACTCAAAACTAATGGTTGTGTTTTAAAATAATCATAAAGGTTAATACTATTATAATAATAAAAGGGGTAGAGAGAACTCACATATACAAGGTCAAATATAATTATCTTAATAGGAAAACATATGGGAATTAAAATGCTACTACATTATAATTGATTTTCAGACAGTTCCATCAAAGCTAGATTCATCCTGATAAATGATACCCTACAGAATGTTTTCTCAATATATATATTGGCTATTAGCACCAGAAATGATAGAGACTTCTACTTTAAGATTAGTCTTCTGCCCAGGGTTTATGGCTATCTACCTGCTCAGTAGGAGGGTCTGAGTCCTGGACATGAAGGAGGGAAAGAGGCAGGTGTTGAAGAGATGGGGAAAGGGGAACCCCAGAGATGAGCATTGGTAGTGGCCCAGGTTGAATTCAAGCCCTGGGGCAGAATTGAAGGCCCGAGGAAGAACCAGATCTAGGATCCTCAGAAGGAAAGCTCTAAGCCTTTTAGGGACCTAGAGAAACTTGTCATAAAGTGAGATCCTACCTGAGAAGACTGAATACAAGAGGTCAAGGTGAGCATGGACATATTCCATATTCCAAGCAGAGAAGATAACTAAGGGAAAGGCAATTACAAGATGGAGTGTCTTGACCAAGAATCCAAGAGGCCAGTGTCACTGTCAGAGACAGAGTAGAGAGGAGTTCTTGTGGGAGAAACACACCCATGTTTGTAGAAAAATCTCAGCCCAAGAGTGGGAGACTCAAATTCCATTCAGTTTGTAAAAAAAAGAATTTTATTTGAAGAAGTAGTTTATGGTTGTATAATAACTTTTGGAAGAGTCTGGAGGCTAATCAGTTAGCTTCAGGGCTGATGGACAAGTTCAGGGTCTACTAGAGTAGCCTCTTTGCAGCTGATTGTAAAGAGTAGCAGCTCTGTTGTACAGTGTTAGCTTCATGTATGGAGTAGCAGCCACAACTGTAGAATAGCAGTTTCCCAGTTCTGTGGATTAGGGTTGACATATTTATTAGGGCCAGGGAGCTTGTCATCTCCCATTCCAGAGAAACCTTCCCCTTTCCTCAAAATCCTGAAAGGGGAACATGGCCAAATTCTGATGCAGGTGTGTTTTAAGATGTGATGTCATAGTGAATCAGGAGCATGTGCAAATTTGGGGGATTCCACTGGAATCCCAGAATCCCCAGGGTCTAGGCCTCTTGTTCCACATCATCCATCTTGTCATCATTGGTCAATGTGGGAGAGGTCTCCTTTTCCTTCTGGAATAAGAACTTGTCCATCAGCCCTGAGGATACCTGATTAGTCTCCAGACTCTTCCAAAAGTCAATCACATTGTGCAATGGGGATATGATTAGGGTTTTGATGTTAAAGGATGGCTCTACTGCAAATATGAATAACATACAAATGGGTTTTGAACCATGATACATGTATAACCCAGTGGAACTGCTTGTCAGATTAGGAAGGAGGGATGTGAGAATGGGGGCAGGGGGTGGATCATGAATCATGTAACCATTCAAAAATATTTCTAATTAAAATTAGAAAAAAAACCTCATATTGCCCCCAACCCCCAAAATAAGAAAAGTAAAAAGGGACAGAGAGGTAGAGGTATGCCTCATGGATGGGGGAATGTGAGAGTGAAGGCAGTCTGAATAGAGAAAAGAATGAGGAAGGGGCAAACAGAGAGTATCACTCACAGAACCATGAACTAGAATTGGAATTATTAGGAAGCCTAGACCCCAGAGATGAGAGAGGACTGGGGCAGGAGTTTGGGTCTTGTTTTTATACTTATTTGTGTTGGGAGAGGGGAGGGGAACAAAATACTTTCTCTCTGTGCCACCTTGCAATGAATTCATTGAGATATCCAAATCATTTCCAAGTTACTGTTATAACTTCAAAGTCATCGTGCCAAAGTCATTAAATTCTTCTGGTGTTCTACTCGTCTGGAGCTGCTGGTTCCTGACTGGATTGCATCTGTAATTTAGAGATCAGAGGATTATAGACCTTGACCAGCACTACCTCAATAGTTTCTCCTAATTTGGCACATATCACTAGGATGTGAATTATAACAAATATATGATACAATTTGTAAATTGTGCTCCTTTGATCTTTGGCATGATATGTAAGTAACTTCCAGGTTCCCCTTTGTCATCTGATTCCCTGCTAGAACATTCTTATTGACCAGGAGAGGGAGTGGCCAGAGGGACCAGAATGAGAAAAATTTTAAGACAATCCATGTCCTGGTCTCCTGTCCACCATCATGTACCACCATGTCTAGAAAGTAAGCAAAATCATAGCAAAAAGAACAACATTAAAAAAAATCATGAGAGAACAGTGGAGGTACATTACCACCTATCTAGTGTACTGGTTCTGAGTCTGAACCCAGAACAACTTTGAGATGCTGGGACCATACCTAAGTCAACAGCAGAGTACCTCATGCCAAACTAACCCTTGAAGCCCCAGACTCTGGCCTGCATTGAGATCCCCAAGTCTCTGACATTTGGCTTATTTAAGCCTGTGGTGAGGCTCCTGGACCCAGGGCAAAGAAACTCACTGGGATCTTAGCTCTTCAAGCTATCAGCAGTCCCTAGAGGTGACAGAATCAGCAGCTTCTAGAGCTCTCAGCCCATAGGCCATCAATCCACCATGGAAGTAGTGAAAGTTGCAGAAACTCAGAACCAGAGCTGAGGGGAAAATTGCAGTTTAATAGAATGCCTCCTCTACTCTGAAAACAGAGTCCATCTTTAAAAGGCAATTAAAAAAATATTTGAAGACTGGGAAAATGAGCCAACAGCAAAAGAAACACCTATCCATAGAAAATGTCTAATGGGACAAAGAAGAGAAAGGCATAGACTCAGTAGGAGACAGTGAGATCAAAGAAGCCACATGCAAAACAACAAAGAAAAATAGAAATTCGTCTCAGGTGCTGAAAGAACTCAAAAAGGATTTCAACAAGGAAATAAAAGAAGTGGAAGAACATTGGGGAAAAGAAATGAAAGTAATGCAAAAACAGATAACAACTTGAAGAGCAGAATTGGTGAAATGGAAAAAGAGGCACAAAAATACAATGAAGAAAAGAGTTCTAGGTCAAAGTAGAAATAATCAAATGGAAAAGGAGATTCAAATGTGATGGAAGAAAATCAGTCTACAAAAATTTGAATTGGGCAAATAGAAGCTGATGACCTTAGGGGACATCAAGAAACAATAAAACAATCAAAAGAATGGGAAGGAAAAAAGGAGAAGAAAATATTAAATATCTCATAGAAAAAACAACTGGCCTGGCAAAAAGATGCAGGAGAGACCATCTAAGAATTATTGTACTACATGAAAGTCATGATAAAAAAGGATAGACATCATATTAAAAAAATTATAAAACTAATCCTGATATTCTTGAACATGAGGTTAAAATAGAAATCAAAAGAATCTACAGATCCATCTCTTGCAAATGACAACATTTTATAGGAATTTTATAGTCAAATTCAAAAAATTCCTAGTAGGAGAAGAAGACATTGCAAGAATCCAGAAATAAATAATTGAAATATCATTAAGCCCCAGTGGGAATTAGAGGATCTAGCAGCTTCTACATTGAAAGATCAGAAGGCTTTGAATATGATATTCTGGAAGGTAAGGGACCTGGGTTTACAATCAAGAATCATCTACTCATCAGAACTGAGTATATACTTTTAGGGAGAAAAAAGAGTCATGAAATAAAATAAAAGATTCCCAAGCATTCTTGATGAAAAGACCAGGATAACAGGCAAAAAAAATCAAGAGGTGAAAAAGAGGATTTCACTGATAGAAAAGAGAAGAAAGACGTAAAATGGGGTAAATTATATCACCAAAAGAGGCATGGAAAAACTAAAGCTATTGAGGCAGAGAGGAGGACGAGAGTGATGACAGACAATGCTTACTCTTATCAGTTTTGGTTTGGAGAGGGAATAATAATCAGACTCATTGGGATATAGAATCCTACCTTAACATATAGAGAAATAGAAGGGAATGTGAAAAGGAGTGATGAGTAGGGGTGCCATATAAAGGAGAGGGAATGGAAAGGGCGGTTAAAAGCAAAACACTTCTGGAAGAACAGTGTGCCCTCAGAGCTCAATTAAAAGCTCAAAATGAAAATATGTAGAATAGTTTGTGGGAGATAAAAATGTCTATAAAAACATTGGAAGAAACTTTAAAATCCTCCAGAATAAATCTCCAGATTTCCTCATTATTAGAGCCAATTCAATCTCTTTCCCACCCTGCCCTACACAATCTTGTTCCTCCTACTCAAACCATCCCCTCCTCTACCCCAAGTACCTCCTATCCTTTTTCCTGTGATCCATCCCCTTTCTCCTCTCTTCAATCTATCCCTCCCCCACCTCCAGATCTACCAAAAATCCCTCCCCCATGCCCAAATTATCCCTCTCCCTGCCCCTACTTCTTATCCCTCTGCCCCTACTGCCCC